>NC_064639.1:368387126-368987126 GCF_023864345.2 Schistocerca serialis cubense
GTGGCTGTGCAGGCAGCGCGGACAAAACTCAGGTGGTGACATGATGAGAGAGATACTGCACCATGCGAGAAACCACCCCTGCATGCAGTAATATCATTACTATAGCTTTTCAAGGGATTCAGGAACAGGTGCAGAGTCAGAGGAACCAAGCAGTGGTGAGAGTCGCTATCAATAATAGTAGCCGGGGAACCTGTGACGAAATGGAAATGGAGAGGAGTCTCTTTGATTGGACTGTCAGAGCGATGGACCCTACTGGGTGAAGGAGGATCATCTGGACAAAGGAGATGCTGCAAAGCAGCTGGTCAGAATCCTCTAAGATGGAGTCTGTAAGGCCTAGTGCCATGTAGTCCACCTCCATTCACCAAGGGGAGCGGCAAACGTCAGCCCGATGACCCTTCATCCCACAGGCTGAACAGACCACCCGCCTGAAACGACAATCATGGCGCTGGTGCGTAACGAAGCATTGGTGACAGGAGGGCAACCTCGGACGTTTTTGATCCCAGGTACCCATAATCTGGGCTGGAGGAGGCGGCGTCGGGGCACCTGCTGTGGCCTGTCAGCGCTGCCGCTGCTCTGGTGATTGTAGTTCTGAGCGACGACAGAGTGGCCATGCGGTAAAGACCTGTGGTGAGGTATGGAGCGCCGCAGACCATAGGCACGAGTGACCGACGGACACGTGTCTAAGGAGGGATCCTTCACCTTCAACAGATCCATTCACAGGCCATCGTCAAGAGCATGACCAGAAACATGTTGCCAACGAGGGCCAACCCTTAGAATTGCTTACACCCCAGGTTGGCACAACTAACTGGCAGTCACGGGAGGGCCCTCGAAGGCAAGCGATCCATTCTCTGTAAGACAGTGATGGATGCTTCTGACAGCTGAAGAACTTCTGGCAACCGACATAGACCTGGGCATCAAAATATTCGGCTAATCTAGTGGTCAGCTGGTAGTAAGGAACGGCATGAGGCTCTAGCTCCGGATGCAACTACTGCAGTAAGCGATAAAAGTCAGGATCCACATGGGAAAGAAAAAACGCACGACGCTGGCTACTGTCGACAATTCCATGGGTAAAGAAATGTTGTCCAAAGCGAGCCACATAATTTGAAACCTGGTAGTCAAGGGAATGCAGGATACAGTTACGATTGTGGACGGGGCTGTAATCAGTTACTATTCGTTGCCTTTTATAGTTACACACAATTTATTTTAAACCAGTAATTCCAGACTCAACAATAAATAAAAATACCACACGTTATTAGTGAAAGAATAAACAGCTGTGTCAATAATAGAGTTTTCACTGAGTTACAATTTAGAAAATCACCATTAAATACAGACACAGCAGATAACATTTTAAAAGCAAGTCACTGTGATCTGGGAAGAAGGCCTTACACGCCAGGAATGGCAATAAATTAAGAATTGTTGAAAACCTACAAACTTACAAACTGCAGGTATTGAAATATTAAAGGCAAGTCGCCACAAACACAGCAGATGGCATCAGACGCCAGGAATGGCAGTAAATAAGGTTTTAAAGGTTCAAATGCCTCTGAGCACTATGGGACCTAACATCTGACGTCATCCGTCCCCTAGAACTACTTAAACCTAACTAACCTAAGGACATCACACACATCCATGCCCGAGGCAGGATTCGAACCTGCGACCGTAGCTTTCCCGCGGTTCCAGACTGAAGCGCCTAGAACCGCTCGGCCACAATGGCCTTCCGATTTTAAGGGCTTACTGTGGAAATACAAATACCAAATTAGAATTTTAAAGCAATTAACCACAATCATGGCTGAAGGCCTTACTCGCCAGGAACGGCAATAATATAAAAAATTTAGAAACCTGCTTTAAAACAGCAAATACAATAGCAAAGGTTAATTAAAAAACAAGCAACTGATCACCAAACGGGTGAAATAAGATTATGGTAGACTTTGTAACACAACCCTCAACATCCACTGAACACTACACTGCTACATTTATTCCAGAAGGCGACCAGACCTATTAACTAGGCATATGTAACCTTTAATGTAGGCATTACAAGGTATTGTAATAAATAATACGATAATAAAATACAAGGACCAGTACATAAGTTCCTTAAAGGGTACTGAATCAGATTATACCCGCAGAAGGCGTGGGCTGAAGGAGCGTTACACTAAACTACTGGGCATCAGACCACCTTTTAGAACACACATGTGTTACAAGAACCAAGCGGCCACAGAGTTTGCTCCAGGAATCGACATCTGAGAAGGTCCGGCAACAAACACTTTCGCAAGTGATGAGATAGGCAGTCAAGAGTTGCATACACTTCACAAGATGGTAACGCAGACTAGTAGCAGTCTAACGAATGACTAGTGATACCCTTGCTGAAGCTACCTCACGTCCGATAAACCAAATACAACGATGAAACAATACGCCAAAGCCGGAACCGGTGGTCTGCACTAGGTCCCCAGAATAATGTGCTTAGAGCGCCCGGAACGACAAAGCAGTCACTACTACCAGATTAGAAGAATCACCAACCGGCCTACAATCAAGAAAGCTAACAAAACTACACTCCTTACCGGACAGAAGCGGAAAGGCGAGGAAATATACACTGCCGTTATATACACTAACCCCCAGTGCAGGTAACTGGGGCGTTAGCGGCCACCAGGCAAGAAAAAAGACCGCTGGTTGAACTTAACAAATTGTAACAAGTTGAAAGCAGTATATAGTAACAAGAAGTCCAGGAAAGGTAATCATCTCCGCCTTCACCAAGCACTCTACTCGCTGGTCTTCTCCTCGGCGACACTACGATCATCAACATGAAGCCAAAACAATGGAGAATCGCGAGATATCATAATGGTGGAGGTTTATCTACTGGGATAGAAATGCACTCATTCTAAAGCCTGCTGTGTCTGGTTTACGACGAGATCGTGCACCCTCGTGACCACAGCCCGTCAATCCGGCAGTCAATGCGTGCCGCCAGCGGTTCTGGTTCCTACTGGCTCCTACTGAGTCCCCAACAGAACTGGCCCACTCACATGACCCAATGATAGGGCAATAGTTACTGCACATCGATAACCGCCGTTGCTGCCACTAGCGGACAGGCAACACTTCTGAAACCGAGTGGCGCCAGTCAAAACGAGAGGAAGACAAACAACCTCAACCATGCCAACTCTACCGTCTGGCCCCCAACAGAGGGCGGAAACCTACAAACAGCACCAACGTGAGCCGCAGCACGGCTCATAATTACTCCATGGTTCAATAGACTTGTCAAACGGCGGGAACGTGGCAGGAGGGCCGACGCTGGAACCCCAAGAGGACCAGTGCTCAAAGCCTGAAGATGCTGAATCAGAAGTTCATTCGTGTGTGGAAATACGATCCAACAGCGCAAGGAAGTGAGCGCATCTAAACGCGGAAAACCTTCAGTTATGTTAACAAACAATGGATCAACGCAGGAATTCGAAGAAACTCGTCGCCACTGGTAAATCAACAGAATAAGAACCAACTTGTTTCGTCAGCTTATTTACTATGGAAACTACTATAAACCACCAATAGTGACATACACTTCAAAACAAACAAAACAATAAGGACCCCTTCTGCGGATCAATCAAATAACTATTAATTCCTTCAATCAGAATGCCCTTTGACTCTGTACCGGTACAACTGTTCCATATCGTAGTCGGCTGCTGGCATATAGCATACTACGAGGGAAGCGACGTTTCACAATCGTTGCGGATGAGAGGAAGGTCGAGGTGGCACACTCCTGGACCGGCGAATCTTCTCCGCACTTGGCGAGGCGAGAACTGCCCGCTGAACGGCCCGGCGCTGGCTTATCTAGCAGCGGGCGGAAGGATATTTCCGAGACTTTTTGTACACACGTGATCGCCAGGAAATAGTTCGTTGATCGTCGCACCCCATTCATCTGCTACAGGTTGATGCCCTCTGAAAGTCGTTGGCCGCACGCATGTGTTTGTTGTAAACTGTGGTCCTTGCTTATTAACACTCTTCCATCAGCCAGACGCCGCAGTGGTTTCGGCAACCCGCATCGCCGGTGTGTCTACTGTGTTGCCGCTGCAGTAGGCGTCTGTGGTGACTGCAGCAGTTGTCAACCGCGCTGGTGCAGGAACGAAACGCCCTACTACAAAAACTAATTACCAGATCTTGTGGCCAGCATGGGAGCAGTTTTCAGGACATGCATTGTCATCCGTGGTGATCCCACACTCTGTTAAGTACCATGTCTTGCCTTTCGTAATGTCCTGGTGTCCTTCAGGAATAGCGGGTGGCCTTGGTGCAGCTGTTGTCCTTGAACAAAAGTTCAAAAGTTTTATTTTTCTTTGTATCATTGTGTATTTTCATGAGTTATTTTCTATTCATTGCTGCGGCAATCATTTACATGGAAGGTTTCATCAAGCTCTCTTACTTATCAGTGACGCATAGTGCGTAATCTACTTTAGACCTTAAGTTTGGTACACCAGTGTGTTAAATGTTCCTTAAGGTTGGTGTCCAACTTACAAGGGGACCGCACCTACTCGTCACCACCGATTTCGTCCAAATTTATGGTGTTTGATGGAAGTGGTGTATCCAGATGGCTGAGTATTTCTGAAAAATAGCATTTTCGTGCAGGTGGGGCAAGGCATCAGCCAGTTACACTGAGGTGACAATAGTCATTGGATACCACCTAATATCGTGTCGGACCACCTTTCCACCTTTTGCGCGACGTAGTGCAGCAACTCGACGTGGCATGGACTCAACGAGTCATAATCACCAGTTGATGTGTTGAGTGATGTTGCCTCTATAACCATCCATAATTGGGAAAGTATTGTCGGTGTAGGATTTTGTGTGCCAACTGACCTCTCTGTTACGTCCCATAATTGTTAGATAGGACTCATGACGGAAAATATGGGTGGCCAAATTATTCGCTAGAACTGTTCATCAAACCAATTGTGAACAGTTGTGACCCCTTGACTTGGAGCATTGTCATCTACCAAAATTCCATAGTTACTTGTGAAACTGAAGGCCAAGAATTGCTGCAAATGATCTCCCACTACACGAACATACCATTTCCAGTCAGTGATTGATTCAGTTGGAGAAGAGGACCCAGCTTTTTCCATTTAAAGACTGCCTCCAACATTACATACCCACTACCAAATAGATCAAAGCTAGTAATTTCGTTACTGTGTATGAAGCGTACGCAGGAAAGCTAGTGGTGATATATATGATCGCAGTATAAAGTATACTGCATTAATCTTGAAAATGTGATCTCTCTGTAGCCTTAGTCTGGAGGGGCCACTTCTAGCACGTCATCTCCTTGGGGCACCACCTTTGTCCCAACGGTATTCAAATCTGCCTTGTTGACAACTTGGGTCCATGGTTACATGGGATTTATGCCACAATCGAACCACACCATCACCTCTAACCAAGGGTGACGCTAAGAAATTGTTACCCCAAGGTCCGGTACCGCCTAGACTATTTGGACTCCCGAAGGTTCGCAAAGAGGGGGTACCATTACGCCCCATTGTCAGCAACATCAGGGCACCTACATATTTGTTGGTCAAATACTTGACGGGAATATTAAGTCCTTATGTGGGTAAATGCCCTCACATCCGTAATTCCGTGGATTTTGTTAAACGCCTTGATAGCTTGAGGTTGGATGAGTCAGATATCATGGTGAGTTTTGACGTCGTTTCCTTGTTTACGACGGTACCCCTGCGAGAGTCACTAGAATTGAATAGTCAGAAGATTGACGAGAAGACCACTGAACTTTTTAGGCATGTCTTGACTTCCACGTATTTTCTTTTTAATGGAGAATACTACGAACAAACGGAGGGCGTCGCAATGGGTAGCCCACTCTCACCGGTGGTAGCGAATTTGTACATGGAGAACTTCGAGGAGGAAGCCCTGTCGTCATCCGTATGGAAACCTACTTGCTTTTTCCGTTACGTGGACGACACGTTCGTCATCTGGCCACATGGTATGGATAAACTCCTTGACTTCCTTACACATCTAAACTCCATACACCCCAACATCAAATTCACTATGGAGACTGAATCGGAGGATAAATTACCTTTCGTTGACGTCTTGGTCAAGAGAAGGGCTGACGGCACCCTAGGTCATGGGGTGTATCGGAAGACAACGCACACTGATCTGTATTTGCACGCAGACAGCTGCCACCACCCTTCACAGAGGAATGGGGTACTTAAAACTCTAGTACATAGGTCGCGCACTATCTCTGACTCAGAGAGTCTACCCCAGGAATTGGAACATCTGAGAACTGTATTTCGAAAAAATGGGTACTCAGAGTGGCAGATTCAACGTGCTCTCCGCCCAACCACTGCAGCACAACCTGTTGAGATGGATGAAGTCACGAGGAAGGAGGTAGGCGCTGCATTTATTCCATACACAGGCGCACTCTCGGGGAAAATCGCCCGCACTCTGAAGAAACACCGGGTCGGAACTGTGTTTTGTCCTCCAAATAAGACTCGTGCACTGGTGGGGAGCGCCGAAGATGACCTCGGTTTGAGGAAGGCCGGCGTGTACCAGATTCCGTGTGAACGTGGCAAGTCGTATATTGGTCAGACGATGCGTACCGTCGAGGCTCGATGCCGTGAACACCAGAGGCACGCTCGACTGATGTATCCGAGCAAGTCGGCGGTCGCTGAACATTGTCTGTCGGAGAATCACGCCATGGAGTATGACCGCACGAGGATTCTGGTACAGACGTCGAGATACTGGGACAGCGTTGTTAGAGAGGCCATCGAAATTCGCACCAATGATGACCTCATAAACCGTGACTGTGGCTATAATCTTAGCAAGGCTTGGGAACCAGCGATTGGGTTAATCAAGAGTAAATCGAGCAAACGTATAGTTGTGACGACCACGGGGGACAGAGCCATCACACCGACGTCATCTCAGACGCCGTCGCAATCTGTTCCACCTCGCGACCGTGGCGCGGACGGCGGAGGAAGCGCGTCGCGGGCGGAGGGTATTTAAATCGGCCGCCGCCGCGACCGAACCCAGTTCCCTCTGAGCAGCCATAGCGTACGGATCTCCGTGCCGGCACGTTCACAGGAGCTCAGTCCGTCAGTTCACCTGATGATGGCGACATGTATGATCGCCGAAATATTGTGCCCATTGGACACTATAAACCGGCAGCACACCCGTGGATATTTTGATTATCAAATACGCCGGGAGAAACTCAAGAACCACAAGTGAAATTGTGACTCAGCTCACCAGGCCGTGGTTTTCTAGTAGTCTAAGGTCCAACTGATACGGTCAGTAGCCCAGGAAAAGCACGGCAAGGGGATGTCGTTTTGTTTGCATAGCCACTCATGTCGGTCGTCTGCTGCCATAGCCCACTAACGCCAAATTTCGCCGCACAGTCCTAACGGATACGTTCGTCGATGTCTCACTCTGACTTCTGCAGCTATTTCATGCAGTGTTGCCTGTCTATCACTGACAAACGCTGCTGTTCTCGGTCGTTAGCCGAGATAGGTGGCGGAGTGGTTAGCACACTGGACTAACATTCGGGAGGACGACGATTCAATCCCGCTTCCGGCCATCTTGATTTAGGTTTTCCGTGATTTCCCTAGATCACTTCAGGCAAATGCCGAGATGGCTCCTTTGAAGGGGCACGACCGATTTCCTTCCTCATCCTTCCCTAATCCGAGCTTGTGATCTCGTTGTCGACGGGACGTTAAACACTAATCTCCTCCTCCTCGGTCGTAAAGTGAAGGCCGTCACCACTGCTTTGTCCTTAGTGAGAGGTAATGCCTGAAATTTTATATTCTCAGCATGCTTTTGACACTGTGGATCACGGAGGATTGAGTTCCTTAATGATTCCGAAATGGATTGTCTCATGTGTCTAGCTCCAACTATCATTCCGCGTTCACAGTCTGTTAATTCCTATCGTGCGGCCGTAATCACGTCGGAAACCTTTTCACATGATTCACCTAAGTACAAATGACAACTCGGCCGATACACTGCCTTTTTATACTTTGCGTACGCGATACTACCACCCCCTATACATGTGCATACTGCTGTTCCACAACTTTTGTCACCTCTGTGTATCATAGCGTCGTTTCCTCGCAGCAGCTGTCTCAGCGGGAACAGTAAATGACTTAGACCGAGGGTTGTACGATCGAGGTTTCATGCCGCAAATTTTTAACCCTTCCTAATTTCCAATTTTTACGTTATTTCCACTGAAATTAAACCGAAATAATGAGCAATATCTTGACCTTATTAATAAGTTCATAAAAAGGATGTAAAATAAAGGCAAAGGAAAATTTCGGATTGCAAACAAAGTTCCAGGAATGGATTGTAAAACGTGCACGAGAATTTCGTATATAAAACTAAATACTTTTATTTTTGTACAGCTCGTGACTTACACGTGCTGAAGTGATATTCACCATGAAAACGGGGAAGCAGATTTTCTCGGTATCTTGCATAGGTCACATACGCCGTATTTTTACATTCACACAGTTGTTTCAAATTTTCTGCAGGCAAACAAACGTTGTATAATCTCATAAAAGATTCTCTGTAGTCGGAAAGATTTGCATCAAACCACGAGAACGAAGTCCTGTATACTTGAATCACAATCTCCTCCAGGAAATTTGATTCCGGTCCCACATTCCCCTCGACTTTACTTTTCGTGCCTTTCTACAGCTACATCTACATGGATACTCTACAGAGCACGTTTAAGTACCTGGCAGAGGGTTCATCGAAACACTTTCACGATTCCCTATTATTCCAATCTCGTTTAACGCGCGGAAAGAACGAACACCTATATCTTTCCGTACTAGCTCTGATTTCCCTTATTTTATCATGGTAATCGTTTCTCACTATGTAGATCGGCGTCAAAAAAATATTTTCGCATTCGGAGGAGAAACTTGGTGATTGGAATTTCGTGAGAATATTAGGCCGCAACGAGAATCGCCTTTGTTATAATGATGTTCACCCAAAATCCTATATCATTTCAAGGAAAATCTCCCCTATTTCGTGAAAATACAAAAAGTGCGGCCTTTCTTTGAACTTTTTCGAGGTACTCCGTTAATACTATCTGCTAAGCATCCCACATAGCGCAGCAGCATTCGAAAATAAGACGGACAAGCGTAGAACAAGCAGACTCCTTAGCAGATCTGTTACATACTCTAAATGTCCTGCCAATAAAAAGAAGTCTATGGTTAGCCTTCCCCAAAACATTTTCTATGTGTTCTTTCCAATTTGAGTTGTTAGTAACCGCAATTCCTAGGTATTTAGCTGAATTTACGGCCTTTATATTTGACTGATTTATCGTGTAACCGAAATTTAACCAATTCCTTTTAGCACTCATCTTGATGACCTTACACTTTTCGTTATTTAGGGTCAATTGCCACTTTTCGCACCATTCAGATATTTTCTCAAAATCGTTTTGCAGTTTGTTTTGATCTTCTGATGACTTTATTACTCGATAAACGACAGCGTCATCTGCAAACAACCTAAGAGGGCTGCTCAGATTGTCTGTCAAGTCGTTTATATAGATAAGGAACAGCAAAGAGCCTATAATAGTACATTGGGGAACGCCAGAAATTACTTACATATAAGAAAAGTACATCACACTGATCAAAAAACTCGTCATCCTTAGAAAATACAAGCTTCCTGAATGGTTAATGCGTTTTAATGCACTGAGTCTGGTCGTATAGCGTTTCTCTATTCTTAATCAAAATATAAGAGATGTCATCTTGCGAATATCTTGTCACGTCAACCGTAATTACGGACGATGAAGATAACCGAAAGTTTTATAATTCCCGTACGAGCGTGTGCTGAAAAGCAATGCTTCCAAATTTTTTATTCTGTTCCCAATATCGGTTTTGGTATTACGTGCCATGCATATTACTCTGTCGACTTTACTGCTTCGCAGCCCAAGCTGCAAACCTCTGCCGAAGTGAAGCGTGTAACAGGACGGTGTGCAACGTGCTTGCGTCACTACGTGAGTAACAGCGTGTTGAAGCGAGTTTTGAATTCTAAGACACACATGGATCACCCTTTTCTTCAGCATGACAATGGCAGACAAGAGACGAGCGCTGCGACCTCTGCAACAATCCGACGCCTTGAGTTCACTGTGATGGATCGTCCTCCACACGGCCCTGTCTTGGCCCCATCCGATTTTCATCTTTTTCCATAACTTGAAAGCACTCCTTCGAGGATTTCGGTTTGATAATGATGAAGCGGTGCAAGCCATAAGTTCTACATCAACAAACTTAAACATTCCTCAGTGACGGTATCAACATTCTGGTCTCTCATTGGGACCAACGTCTTCGTCACCATGTTGACTACGTTGAAAATAAACATGTAGACATGAAGAATACAGATGGAGAACGTTAATAACGTTTATTTTGATTAAAAAGCTTTGAGTGTTTTCACATAAAAGTGAAAAGATCGTTTTTCTTTTTTCATCTTTTTTTCAGCGCGACGTCGTATTTTTCACTCCTTTCGTGAACTGGGCAATTTATACATTTTGTGTTACTACTGGTTCCCTTAAATGTAAACGCAAAGTAGTGACAAATATTGTAATACGTTGCCACTGTTATAAAGTACAGGGAGTGGGTAGCTTTAGAAACCAGATCGACACAAAATCCAGTTGCCCAGTCGGAGGTCTAACACTTTCAATTCTCGTTCACCTGAAATGCATACTCTCCAACGCTGCAGTTGATATAATATAACAAAACTCTTTTCCCTTCATTATATTATGCAAGTTGAAATTACTAAACAAACAATTATCAAGAAGGTAATGTATCCTGCTAAGAATCAATATGACCACACAAATTTTTTTATTAACCTCTACCCTTCGAAATTTCACATATGTCAAAAGGTAAATATGTTAATCACAAAGAAAGCAAATGTTTCTATCATTACAGTATACTACGGTATCGTCAACATCATTAGGGATACCAGACAGCAATATACATTTAATTAAACTAATAACCCCTCATAAAAGCACTCCGTCTTTAGGCCACAAGTGGCCCATCGGGACCATGCGAACGCCGTGTTATCCTCAGCTGAGGATGCTGATAGGAGGGTCGCACGGTCAGCACACCGCTCTCCCGACTGCTATTCAGTCGATTAGCTCCTCAATTGGCATCACGAAGCTGAGTACACCCTGAAAAATGGCAACAGCGCATGGCAGCCTCGATGGTCATCCATCCAAATGCCGGCCACATCCGACAGCGCGTAACTTCGGTGATCTGACGGGAACCTTTGTATCCACTGCAGCAAAGGCGTTGTCTCTCTTAATAGCTAGTGCAGGTAGCACAGAAATGACATTATTCGATAACGTGGTAAAGTTCTTAGCAAGATAGTGTTTCGAAGCAACTGTTCGAGTCATTCGTGTGAGTGTGTGTGTGTGTGTGTGTGTGTGAGAGAGAGAGAGAGAGAGAGAGAGAGAGAGAGAGAGAGAGAGAGAGATAGAGAGAGAGACAAACTTCGTCAATTTTTCTTCGTATTGGTGTAGCAAGTTACATAAGAGATTTGCGAAACAGAGATATTAATCAAATTGATTGCAGTAAAGTGGCAATTTATCCACGTAGCAGAAAAGGGGAAGCTGAGTGACAGGCCTGAGCTCACACGATATTGTTGGACAACTTCGACAGCTTGTCAGGAGGTTTTTGCTGTCAGGTTCCCCCCGACGGATGACAGATGAGTTATCGTGTCTGTTACAATCACGTTCCTTCTGGTGAGGCAACAAATTCCTCGTTTGTTTGCCTACTATTTTCATAAAATACTATTTCTCTGCAAGTAAAGGGAAAGCATTATCGGTGGGCTCTATTTAGCATTACACAAAACAATGTTTCTCTTTTTCATTTCGTTACAACATAATTGTTAACAGCAAAGGGATGAGTGGATGAATGGGATGTGGAGCTGATGCAGAGAAGATGGAGCAACACACACACACACACACACACACACACACACACACACACACACACAACTGATATGTCAACCTGGCACACGTTTACGAGGTAACAGGGGAGAAAAGTATACTTGGCCACAATCTTATACTTAATCTTACTGCAGTTACATACAAAGTTCCTCTTTATTTTATAAATGATTGTTTCCGTGCTCATTATTTATTGGAACCATACTTCATCTTGTTGAGGGAAAACTTCCATCTGTTGTTGAAATGGATTATTGCAGTGCTAGGATTCACACATACTTGGCGGTCTGTACTCTTAGACAAAGACATCTATAACATGTGCTATTTGCGTTTAAGATGTAAACGAAAATTTTGTGTTTGTGAAGCTAGAGAAAACAGCAAATCATTGAAAATGCAGTTCACGATGCGCACATGAATCTTGCTTTACTTTTTGAATGAGAATTAACGATACATTATTCCAACGTTCTCCCAACTTCTCTTCCCTGTTGACGTGTCTCTTGACAAGATTATTAGTGACGATGTCTTAGTAAATACCAAGCACTTCCATTCCTCTCATCAGAGTCACTCAATGTTGTTGAAATTCATTATAGTCGGATATGTACCAGCACAATTTCTTATTGTCTTGAATAATATTTCTTCAGTAAAGAGAGTATTAGTTATCAAATAATAGTCTAAGTATAAAAGGCTGTCTTACCATCCACAGTCATCTATGGCTGTGTAATGTGGACTATGTATTGAACACAACCAATAATATAGAAAAATATCATTAGAGACGACTGAAATACGACCTGAAAAGCCTAACACACTAGCTGATGGAGAAAGAAGAAACATTGCGTTGGTTAGGCTGTTGTTGTTCCTGTGTTTGTGATCCAGTCATACACACACACACACACACACACACACACACAGAGAGAGAGAGAGAGAGAGAGAGAGAGAGAGAGAGAGAGAGAGAGACAGAGAGAGAGAGAGAGAGACAGACAGAGAGAGAAACTGTGGCCGAAGATCATGAGTAGAGCATCAAGAGACACCAACTGGCAAGGTATTAAGAAGTGCGTCAAAATCCACAAAACAGTTTTATTCCATTTTACCTATTATTTCCTCCTGCCTGCCAGCTTTGAAGCTCTTACTGCACCTTCATGATCGTTCCTCTATCTCTTTCGTGTATTACAACCAGCTTGTCATTTTGTCTTCGTTATAGTTCCCCATTCATTTCGTTTGTCTTAATCCACAAACTGGGTCCGTCGTTCCCATACATTACACACAATTAGTCCTGCAATTAACTGAAATGAAATTTCCGAGATAAAAATTAAATAGCTGTATGAACGGAACGCATCCTCTTATAAATCAACACCGTTCGCGAGCACTTTTTTGTGATTTAATGGTAAATGACGAAACATGGTGATGACTATGACGAAACGGAGTGCGTACGAGTTTAGAAACTGAACCGTAATTGTATTAGGCGGGACCAGTAACATGGTCTACACTGAAATACATCATCGAAGCGCATGCATGAGTAGGAAAAGCCAGCAAAATAACGGTGTCGAAGTGTCACTAGGAATGAATTCGCACTTGGCGCAGTTTGTAACACCTTGGAAGCTGAGGCTCACAATAGCGTACGATGCCCATCGATACGGTGAAATCAATAAGTACTAATCAGTTATTATCGCTTCTCAGCTACGATATTGTTTCTAACCTATCATATATGTAACGATTTAGTAATTGACAATAATCAATATTTATCAAATGCCTGCAGAAATCATTTGTTAAGTGAAAGGTCATCACTTACGGTATTCAGCGACAGAACAAACACGGCCCAGTTACAATAACGTTACGACCACCTACGTACGATGTCAACGTACGATTTACCACTCACAGATGGTAGGTAGAATCACTAGCTATGTAAATCACACTTGCGGTGATTAATGACACATCTACCGACTGTGTAAGCTAAATCAATATATTTCTTTATCACTCCAGAGCTGTAAAGTTCTTTTTGACTGACCTTGTATAAGTCACTTCCTGAAGAGCGCACTGGTAGCTCTGCAACGCTGTAGATCTAGTATCAGGGAACGACGTTACGTTCCACCACAGGCGTACGTCGTAGCAGTGTAGTGGTGTACTCATATGTATGTCTCTTGCATTGAATCAACGTAGTAAGGTGGGTGGGCATGGAGACGTGGCAGAACGTTGGAAAGCAGCTTTCGTATTAGGAAGAGCCCATGACTAACCCGTTAGAGAAGCGGAAAAGCTCGGAATATTTTTACCAAACATTTGTTGTCTGTCAAATACAAAACGTCGCTAAAGGACGGTATGTCATGGGAATGTTAGGAAAAAAGATTCCGAGCTTTTCCGCTTCAATATTTTAATCATATGTCACCTGAAGATCTGGCTATAACGCAACTAAACCGGTAGTGGACAGTAATAAAGGATCAAAATACAGCTGAAGCGGTTATTAATACCCAAGATTGATTCATTGAACGATGTGACACAATTTTAGTTATACGAGAGTCAATTTTGATGTGCCCTTTGCTATCGTAATTGACAGTGTCACTGCGTGAACGTGGGAACATGTGGTGGTAGTCGGCTGTGTGGAGCCCCCATGTTCAGCAGTGTGAGCTGAACAATATGCTCCGAAGGGCCTGTGTCTGCACTAGCGATGTATTCGGTTCCCATCGTTTGCCACGCTTCACAGCCTGTTCTGCTTTACATAGCACAAAGCCTGCGGTCGCTAAGTTTTGTGATAAGATGTGAACGTCCATCACCTTGTCGTCTACTCGTGGTTTCACCGTCGTTCAACCACTTTCTATAGATGGCCACAAGAGTAGTACTCGAACCGCCAACACGCTCTGCCGCTTCCGAGACGCTCATTCCAAAATGCAGAGACATACCAATCAGTCATTTTTTTCAAAGCTGGTTGCGTCAGTGTATTTCTCCATTTTCACCCAGTTTCCTCTCTAGAATGATTCCCCACAAGTCTCTGCTCCGCTTATACAGGATGATTCAGTTGCCCGTACCGACATATTTTGTACAACCTGCAACGCCTTCGAAAACTACACTACTGGCCATTAAAATTGTTACACCAAGAAGAAATGGAGATTATATACGGGTATTTATTGGACAAATATATTATACATGTGATTACATTTTCACGCAATTTGGATGCATAGATCCAAAGAAATCAGTATCCATAACAACCACCTCTGACCATAATAACGGCCTTGATACGCCTGGACATTGAGTCAAACAGAGCTTCGATGGTGTGTACAGGTACAGCTGCCCACGCAGCTTCAACACGATATCACAGTTAATCAAGAGTAGTGACTGGCGTATTGTGACGAGCCAGTTGCTCGGCCACCATTGATCAGACGTTTTCAGTTGGTGAGACATCTAGAGAATGTGCTGGCCAGGGCAGCAGTCGAACATTTTCTGTATCCACAAAGGCCCGGACAGGTTCTGCAACATGCGGGAGTGCATTCTCATGCAGAAATGTAGGGTTTCGCAGGGATCGAATGAAGGGTAGAGCCACAGGCCGTAACACATTTGAAATGTAACGTCAACTGTTCAAAGTGCCGTCAGTGCGCACACGAGGTGACCGAGACGTGTAATGACCGAAACGTGTAACCAATGGCACCCCATACCATCACCCCGGGTGATACGCCAGTATGGTGATGACGAATACACGCCTCCAATGTGTGTTCACCGCGATGTCGCCATACAGGGATGCGATCATCATGATGCTGTAAACAGAACCTGGATTCATCCGAAAAAATGATGTTTTGCCATTCGTGCACCCAGGTTCGTCGTTGAGTACACCATCGCAGACGCTCCTGTCTGTGATGCAGCGTCAAGGGTAACCGCAGCCATGGTTTCCGAGCTGATAGTCCATGCTGCTGCAAACGTCGTCGAACTGTTCGTGCAGATGGTTGTTGTCTTGCAAACGTCCTCAACTGTTGACTCAGGGATCGAGACGTGGCTGCACGATCCGTTACAGAGATTCGGATAAGATGCCTGTTATCTCGACTGCTAGTGATATGAGGCCGCTGGGATCCAGCACGGCGCCCCGTATTATCCTCCTGAACCCACCGATTCCATATTCTGCTAACAGTCATTGGATCTCGACCAACGCGAGCAGCAATGTCGCGGTGCGATAAACCGCAATCGCTATAGGCTACAATCCGTCCTTTATCAAAGTCGGAAACGTAATGGTACGCATTTCTCCTCCTTACACAAGGCATCATAACAACGTTTGACCAGGCAACGCCGGTCAACTGCTGTTTGTGTATGAGAAATCAGTGGGAAACTTTCGTCATGTCAGCACGTTGTAGGTGTCGCCACCGACGCCAACCTTGCGTGAATGATCTGAAAAGCTAATCAGTTGCGTATCACAGCATCTTCTTCCTGTCGGCTAAATTTCGCGTCTTTAGCACGTCATATTTGCAAGAATTTCATATTCTCTCGCTAGCCACATGGAAACTATTAGTCCTACAGTAAAACACGAACAAGACTTTTTTGTAGGAAAATTAATGTAATAAATGTTGGGATAGGTTTTCACTAGGGGTCACGGTTCTCGCGGTATTCAAGAAAAACTCTTTTGAAGGTCGCGTTTGTATGTTTCCCTTGAATAATTCGAAAACTATAGCCTCTAGCGAAATCGTGTCCCAGTACAAAATTTAGCTACATTAAATTTTCTCTGAGACGTCTCGTTGATACCTTTTGAAGGACTAATAATACGTGTGTAACGAGCGACAGAATATGAAAATCCTATGTGTGGTATTTGAAGGCGTTGTGGGTTGCCTAAAACCTATTGGTCATGGCAGGTACATCACCCTGTCTAATTTTCTTATCGCCACATGCATTCACTAACACAAGAGGCATCATTCAATTTCGCGAAGGGCAGTGGCCACTAAGGTTTGGCTCTTCAGTGTACGTAGTGTTGCGGAAGTCACACTGCGAAAGAGGCAGTGTGTGCCCACGAAGGCGAGCTATGAGCAGGCTGCTGGTGGACACCGGTGAGAGAAATCACTGAGAGAGCGGCTCGCGGCTCGGTAACCGGCGGCAAGTGTTTCCGTAAGCCGTGGCTATTTCGCCGGCAGAACTTGCCGCGGGAAGGCGCGTGGGCAGAGCGCGGTCCACCGCAGCGCGGCTGCTGTCTGCACGGCCAATCCATTACTGGCGGGACTGCCCCCCTGAGTGGCCGCGCGGCAAGTAATTTCTCGGCAGACCTGGCGTTGGCGGCAGCATCAAGGGGCCCGCCAGCGTCTTTGTATGTGTGCTTGAGTATGTGTGTGTGCGTGTGTGAGGGGGACGGGCGCGATGGGAAGGTCTAGCAAGATGGTTCTGGCACTCACTGATATCCACTCCGATATCAGCTACATACTGCACTTATCGGTACAGGAAATAACAAAACGCCATAGGAGGGGTGGTCACAAAGTCTTATCACCTCCAAAAACTTAATTTACCTGTTTAATTTTTTTCTCTTTTTTCAGGTATGTGTCTACTGTACTGGAGCACAAAGAAATCGAAGGTCCACAGCTCATTGACACTGTCGAGATGGGCTAAGACTTTTCCTTCTGGCTCCTCTAGCGCCATCCTACGGTACAAGAGCGTTGGAATTTCGGCATGTACATCTACATCAGCATCTATATCTGTATATGTTTGCAAGCTTCCAGCACCGGTGTCATTTTGGATAAAATGATTTTAGGTATTGACTAACGTCATTATAACTACTAAAACAACTAAATTTCCAAAGTTTCGAGTGATTTGCCGTGGTCCTCTTCATGGTGATTCGGTGGTATATATTTCTGTATGTTTTGCATTGTATACTATCACTTGTTTTCCACTATATGGTGGTGACCGACGTCACATATCTGAGACGTCAATGGACAATTCGAACAGTTGCTGGATAGTGGTGCGAATCCACGTGTAGGTATCTTCTGGTGTTCGTCAGCATGTAGACTTTACGGTCTAGATTGCCGCTAGATGTTGCGTAGACCTTCATATCCCGAAAATAATCGTTACGTTGCTTTCCATTCCCAGCATGAACTGTTCTTGTGTAAGCTGCTGAGTTTTTCATGAAATCTAGGCAGTTCTGCTTCCCCATGCCGTCATCTGACGTGTAGCCCATGTACCTCAGCCAGTAGCGTAGGCGCAATGACGCGGAATTTAACACGGTTTGATAGTAGGCTTCCATGAGACAGCAGATAGGCTACTTTCTGCCAGTCACTTATTAGAGTTGCCTTCCAGTCAGCCACCAGAGTGACGCTGACAACAGCGTACCATACAGCCACCTCTCCGTAACATCTGAGGTATGTTATAGCGCCCTGAAGAAGACCGCAGCCAGTCGTCGAAACGTCAGAAATTTAGTCCTTGACGCGACACAGTACCCAAAATTATTTTATCCAAAATCTATATCTGTATTTCCCAGGCCGCCTTACGGCGAGTGGCGAATGTATATTGGAGCACGACAGTCACTATCCACTTTTCTTCTTCTAGTCCCGAATGCTTGTAAGCCGCCGTGTGGGTTCGAATATATCTGATTTTATATTCATGGTCTTTTCGCAAGACGTACGCATGACAAATCAACATCTAGGAATATACATTATTGGAAATTTAACAACAGACCATACCATGACGCAGAACGCCTCTCTTGCAGTGTCTGCCACTGCAGTTGGCTGAGAACCTCCATGACGCGTTCGTACTTATTAAATGAACCTCTAACGAGACGTTCAGGCCCTTTTTGAAGCTTTTCTATTTTCGCTGTCGATCCCATCTGGTACGGATCGCCGTACGGAGTGGCTAAGAGGTTAGAGGCGCCATGTTACGGATCGCGTGGCACATCCCACCGGGCATGAATGTGTGTTTTGTTCTTAGCATCAGTTACTTTAACTCTAGCATTACCAACGGGTGGGCCTCGTAGGCCCACTGACTCAGTTTTTCTATGTTGTATCCACACCCTTTGATATATGAACTTGAAAGCAAAGGTAATTGTTCGTTATTGAATGTACTATTGAGTCATTACAGAATTTCGGAATAAAAATGTAATTAAAATTCATTTACTTGATTTAATTCTCTGTGGGCCTTAGAAGCCCACCCGTTGGTAATAGCAAGGAAATATTTACGAGGTTGAGTCTCTCGTTTCAAATTCTTACCATGAAACGAATTTTGGCATTGTTGCCTTCAGACATATTATTATGAAGCGGACCATTGTTATTTTCAGTGTTTCTGCTGCTGTTGAACCAGCAACATGAGTAGACATCGTTTACGTGATAGTTCCATTGAAAGAGTGCTAGAAGAAGTTTTGAACGAATCAGATTTAGAGGAAAGTGAAGTGGATGATGATGTGGAAGAAATTAGAACTGATTCATCGTCTGAGAATGAAGATGAGGTTGAAGCCAATCCACCAGATGATAATGATACGGAATGTGATAAATTCATTGCAAAAACTGGACGAGAGTATATTACGAAGCCATCTCGACAATATCGGCGTTCTGTACAAAATATAGTGCGAGAAAGAATGGGGCTAGGACAACAAGGAAGAATTGCGTCTCCGAAAGAGGCTATAGAGCTCTTTTTTACACCTCAAATTATGAATCTAATAAAACTACACTCAAATGAAGAGGCTTCTCGACTAGGTATTCAGCACACAGATGAAGATGAGTTATTTTGTTATATAGGACTCTTGCTAATCATGGGTTCAAATCATGGCAATAAGATACCTGTCCAAGATTTATGGTCTTTGCTTCAGGGCCGACAAGTGTACTATGGATCAATGAGTCGGACCCGATTTTTCGAATTGACTAAAATATTGAGGTTTGATGATAAGAACACAAGAGAAATTCGTCGCCAGACTGACAAGTTTGCTCCAATGAGGGAAATTTTTGAAAGCTTCAATTCTTCACTTCCATTGTATTTCATTCCTGGTCTACATACAACAGTGGATGAGATGTTGTCTTTGTTCCGTGGTCGCTGTCCATTCAAGGTGTTTCTAAAAGAAAAACCTGGAAAATACGGCATTCTAATTCGAATGCTGTCTGATTCTGAGACTAGATATGTGATCAGCATGGACATCTATACAGGCAAGTCAGGAAATACACAGCATTCAAATGGACCGATGGAAATTGTAAAGAGACTAATAAAACCTATTGAAAAATCAGGCCGTAATGTTACCACAGATCGGTACTATACTTCAGTGGAGCTTGCTGAGACTCTATGGAACGATTTTCACCTCACACTTGTTGGCACCCTACAGTCTAACAGACGACACATACCTGAAGAGCTGAAGACTACAACTGGCCGCAGTTTACACTCTTCCATCTTTGCTTATACTGACCCTCAGACACAGAGGCCACCAGTTACTCTTGCATCAACGCTAGTCCGCGAGAAGCCAAAACGACTGCTGTTGATGCTTTCAACTTATCACTCAGAAGGGGTGTTGAATGAAGACTCAAAAAAGACTAACATAAATCTTTTTTATAATTCTACACAGGGAGGCGTGGACACCATAGACCAGATGGCAAGACACTACAGCACAAAGAGAGGAACAAGAAGATGGCCTTTGTCCCTCTTCTACACACTCATAGACATAGCAGCAATAAATGCATATTCACTCTTCCTCCTCAACTTTCCGAATTGGAAAAAGAATTTGCTAAACCGCAGAAGAGTTTTTATCACTAACTTAGGTCTCGAACTAATAAGATCTCAAGTAGATAAACGGGCACAAAATTTGTATGGACTTCAGAAGCCAGTAATAATGGCAATGGAAAGCATCACACAACGGAAGCTCAGCTGCTCTGTAGAACCATCATCCTCAACAGCAGAACCAGGAACACGTGGACGGTGCCACCTATGCTGCCAAGAAGCTGCATCTAAAAAGATCAAGTACAACAAGCTGGGAAAGTCAACTGTTACCTGCTCTCAGTGCCACAAACACGTCTGTGGGAAACACTGCAGGAAGACAGTGTTGTGTGAAAAATGCGTTGCAGAATGAGACAGTAAATTTTGTTTGCTTCATGTAGTGTATCGAATTAAAAAAGTCGTTTTTATAAGAAAACACTATTTTGAAACATTATTCCAAAAAATATATAAACTGAATCTCGTGATTTGTTCATTTTATTCCTATTATAATAACATCTTTTATTATCCAGTATACAAAAACAATGTCTAAGCATTTTGAATTGTTATTAGAGGTATCAGAAGTAAATAAACTTGATTTATGATAAAATAAATTGTGGTATTCTTTATGGGCCTTTGAGGCCCCCGCGTTGGTATTACATGTAACAAAAAATACGTTGGTAATGCTAGGGTTAAGTAGTGTGTAAGTCTAGGGACCGTTGATCTCAGCAGTTCGGTCACTTAGAAATTCACACACACACACACACACACACACACACACACACACACACACACACACACATTTCTTGGTACGGATCCCAGAGCGATGAGGAATACTGAAATATTTTTTGAACGACTGTTATGTAAACTACTCCCTTTATTGGTGGACTTCTTTTCCCGAGCATTCTTCCAATGAATCTTAATTTAGAAACTTGGAAATTAATGGTAAGTTCCCGTGGGACCAAACTGCTGAGGTCATCGGTCCCTAGGCTTACACGCTACTTAATTTAACTTAAACTAACATACGCTAAGGAGAACACACACACACACACACACACACACATGCCCGATAAAGGAGTCGAACTTCCGTCGGGGGGGGGGGGGGCAAGGGGGGGGGGGGGGGGGGGGGCGGGAAGCCACACGAACCGTGGCAACGCGCCCGATACGGGGCGGATACCCCGCGCGGCCTCTTAATCTGGGAATCTGCCTTATCCACGTGCTCTTTCTACTTCAAATCGCTCTGTACGCATATTCCTGTATATTTTATGAAAGTAAGTGCTTCCAGTGATTGTTCAGCAGTTGTGTAACTGTACAATATAGGCCCTTTTTCTCTATAAATTCGTAATACATCACATTTTCTTGAGTTGAAGATCAATTGCCACACTCTGCTACAATCGCCGAAGCTCTGCAGCTCTTCCTGCGATCTGGTACAGTTTCATAGCGTTGCGACTTGTGTGTATATAACAGCATTCATCCACGAAAATCCTCATAGAACCTCCGACGTTATCTCCTCGGTCATTTACATACATTGTGAAAAGTAATGGTCCTACAATACTCTCTTGGGACACACCCGCAGTTACTATTACTTGTGAAGATTCCTCACCGTTTAAAACAACATCCTGCTCCGATTTTCTAGAATATCTTCAATCCAGTCACACCGTTGATCTGATATTCGTTACGCTTTTATTTTGTTCATAAGGTGTCAGTGCGGAATTGTATGGAACGCCTTCCAGAGGCGAAGGGGCAAAGAATCCACCTGGGCGCCTTTATCTTCTGCTTTCTGGGTCTCGTCGACGAGAAGAGCGGGTTGGGTTTCATACGATCGTTGTTTTCGTAACCTATGTTGATTCCTACAGAGGGGGATCTCGGTGCCCAAAAATGTCATAATACGTGAGCATAAAGCATGTGCCAAAATTAGCTGGCCGCGGTGGCCGTGCGGTTCTAAGCGCTGCAGTCCGGAACCACGGGACTGCTACGGCCGCAGGTTCGAATCTTGCCTCGGGCATGGATGTGTGTGATGTCCTTAGGTTAGTTAGGTTTAAGTAGTTCTAAGTTCTGGGGGACTGATGACCTAAGATGTTGTGCCAAAATTCTACAACGGACTTTCCGACAAACATGATTGCCGACCTGCAAACATAAAAACAAAATTAATTTGTTAACATGTTTCGGAGTGAAAATTAAAAGCTTATGGCTATTACTCGAAAGTTGGTAATAATGAGTCCTATAATAAGCCAGTGAATCTGTAACTGACTAAAAACCACCGCGTCAGTCCTCTGCCATCTAGTTCAGATGTCCCTTTTAATCCGAAAACATTTTGTCATGTTAATGTTTTACTGATACGTCTTCTTTTACAGAGTGGTTCTCCATCCGATGGAAAAAAGTCAGGATTCGATTACTATTTAGTCATGGCAATACATTATTTGATTTAAAAAGTCATTTTATCATCACTTTTGTGATAACATATTTGTTAGATAAATCACTATTAATAACCTAAAATTTCAATTAAGAATATTAACCTTAAACTAAATTAAAGCAATACTGCAAACAATACTGCAGCAGTGACATATTTTTTGTTGTGGATTGGCAGGAGACCAACCCACTAAATTTAGAGGAAGCCGAAAGGCACGGGTTTTAGCTCACGCAGGCTGGCGTGAGGTCTGGAACAGGACAAGGAAATTAGAACTTAGAAAAACGGACGCAGATGGTGGAATACTTAACTTTAATCCATTAATGTTGAACGTAGCTCTTGTCTGTACATTATTTACAATAGCAATTGATAATGGCGCCTTGCTAGGTCGTAGCAAATGACGTAGCTGAAGGCTATGCTAACTATCGTCTCGGCAAATGGGAGCGTATTTTGTCAGTGAACCATCGCTAGCAAAGTCGGCTGTACAACTGGGCCGAGTGCTAGGAAGTCTCTCTAGACCTGCCGTGTGGCGGCGCTCAGTCTGCAATCACTGATAGTGGCGACACGCGGGTCCGACGTATACTAACGGACCGCGGCCGATTTAAAGGCTACCACCTGGCAAATGTGGTGTCTGGCGGTGACACCACATTTTTCATCTTCATAGTTCACTTGTCTCAGGTCAATCATCGTGTGTTACCAGTCTTGAGTTACACAGGCCGTGGTAGCTGTTAAGAACTAAGGTTATTATTGTGCCAGTTAAGGATTGAGTCGTGTCGTACATATTAATTTCATGGTATTACTTCAATATTCATATAAATAGTAAATAATTTAAATTTTTTACATGCAAGTGGCAAAGTATCGTACCAACGTTAAGCACCAAGCTTGAGCTTAAGAACCGGCAGTTCTACTTTGTAACTGCTTATATTAAACCGTGTGAAGTGGAGCTCAAATTATCACAAGGAGACAAAACGGATCACCGTAAAACTATGGCCTGCACGTAAAATATCGAACCATTATCATCCACACAATTCCGAAGACTGCAAGAGCTGACAAGTACGAGAATTATCACACTATCGGCTTAACAGCTCATGCATCCAAGTTGCTTACAACAACAATGTACAAAAGAATAGGAATGAAAATTGAGGATGTGCTAGATAGCGATCAGTTTGGCTTTTGAAAAATTAAAGGCAAGAGAGAGACAATTCTGACGTTGCAGTTAATAATTTAAACAAGACTGAGGAAAATCTAGACACTTTCATACGTTTTGTAGATTTGGAAAAAGCGTTCGACAACGTAAAATGGTGCAAGAAGATACTCTGAGGAAAATAGGGGTAAGCTATAAGGAGAGATGGGTAATACACAATATGCACAAGAGCCAGGACGGAATAATAAGAGTGGTTGACCAAGAACAAAATGCTCAAATTAGAAACGGTGGAAGACAGGGATGTAGTCTTTCTCCCCTACTGTTCAATCTGTACATATAAGAAGCAGTTACGGAAGTAAAAGGAAGGTTCAGGAGTGGAATTGAAATTCAAGGTGAAAGGATAGCAACGATACTATTCGCTGATGACATTGCTATCCTGAGTGAATAGGAAGAAGAATTACAAGATCTGCCGAATGGAATGAACAATCTAATGATTACAGAATAGGGACTCAGTGAATCGATTAAAGTAATGAGAAATAGCAGAATTGAGAACAGCGAGAAACTTAACATCACCTCTGATGGTCACGAAGCAGATGAAATTAACGAATTTTACTATCTACGTAGTAAAATAACCAATGACGGACGGAGCAAGGAGGACATCAAAAGTAGACTAGCAATGGCAAAAACGGCATTTCTGGCCAAGAGAAGTCTACCAGCATTAAACGTAGGCCTTAATTTGAAGAAGAAATTTCTGAGAATGTACGTCTGGAGTACAGCGTGTATGGTAGTGAAACGTGGACTGTGGGGAAACCGTAACAGAAGAGAATCGAAGCATTTGAAAAGTGCTGACGAATGTTGAAAATTAGGTGGACTGTTAGGGTAAGGACTGAGGAGGTTCCGCGCAGAATCGCGGAGGAAAGGAATATATGGAAAACACTGATAAGGAGAAGGGACAGGATGGTAGGACAATGGTTAAGACATCAGGGAATCTCTTCCATGGTGCAAGAGGAAGCTGTAGAGGGCTAAAACTGTAAAAGAAGACAGAGATTGCATTACATCCAGCAAATAATTCAGGACGTAGGTTGAAAGTGCTACTCTGAGATGCAGAGGTTGGCACGGGAAAGGAGTTCGTGGCCCGCATTAAGCAGTTTCATGACCGCTCCCCCCCTCCCCCCCCCCCCAAAAAAAAAAGAGGAAAAGAGGCAAGTTCAAGTAGCGATCATGAAGTTGGACAGCGATCACCTACCTATCTCTCCGAAGTAGAAACTACATGCTTGACAATATTTTCCAGGGCAGATTGGACAAATCATCCTCATGCCCGCAAAACCAAAAGATATGTGTGAACCGAGTTCTTATTGTCTTGGAACAAACATTGTACCGTGGGATGGACCTTATCAGCCAAAATGGTCACCTAACACTTGCACTAATGCGAACATGAAGAGTACCCCAGGGACCCACAGAACGCCACAGCATTGCTGTCCAGATAATTACGGAGCTCTCGCCTGTTTCGCTCTCGGAACTTAAACTCGCCAGGAAATGTAAGCTTTCGCGGCTATTGTTAGTCAATAAATTCTTCCAGATATGTAACTGCATTGTCAATGTGTAAAATTTTCCGACGTTTCGGCCACTGTTGCAAATGGGTTTCCTCAAGGTATTTTTTCTAACTGCTAACTGAGAATCTTTCCCTTTATTGTTACTACAATTCCCCACAGCGGAGCGGACTGACTGTGGATAAAACTGCTCTTAAGCCAAAGACTACAAAACTAAATTTAGTTTGAATATATAAAAAGCGATAGTAACATTTGATTTTGTATAAAATACGTATGAGGACGATAGCAAAAACTTTTATGTAAAAACAGGTGACAGTAAACAAAACTTTTCTAAAATACGCATTGATGGAAAATGGTGATGGTTTTTGAAACTCGTTTGACGATTGTATATTACAGTTCCAGTCGCTGATGAATGTGAATGATGCCTTGTTCTAATGGTGATGCTAGGTGGAACAAAAAAAATTGTCGTGATGAAGGTGCGACTATGAGTATAACTATGGGGCCCTGTAGAACATCGGGTAGCGACTGGAAGCCAACGAGGTGGATGAAGAGGTAAGGAGAAAATTGGAGGTTGGTGTGAAGTAGAGCTTTGTGATTAAGACTGGAAGGAGATCTCTGGACAGAGTTCATCGTTTGGAAATCCGAGTTGGTTAAAAGTTGAATGAAGAAGTTTGTGGTTCTTTTACACTGGCAGAAGAAACTGTTACCGAAACCTGATAGGGTGCTGAAGATGTGGAGGAGGGATGTCAGACATCCTTTATTGGTGTTTGGATTATTTCTTTCATTGGTGGAAACAGGCGTTCTTGATTGGTGTTTGCTTTATTGCTTGCCATTGGTGGAAATTGGCGAATGGGAAACGGGCTGCAGTTGTGACGTAGCGCTGTTAACTTGCTGCCTGGTGCCGGCTGAGGCGTGCCAGCACGCTGTGTATCAATGGCCGCTATGGGTTTCCGTTTGCCTGTGCATGTTGCATCAGATAGATGCCATTCCATAAGGCTGTTACTGCTGGCAGCCAAGACACCGGAAATCTGCACCCGTCTTCCCTGTTGATGTTGTTACCTTCACTTCTGTAATCTTACTACTGAAAGTAGGAGGCTGTTTCGCCAGTTCTGTGGCTTCTCGGGATACTGTCTGTTTGCCACTCTCATCGTGGTGTACTGCAACTGATGGTGTATTATCTTAGTCGGACATATCTGTCATGTCCAGATATTCGCATGCCGACTGGTCACTCCGTCTCGATTCCATACACTAGTCAACACTCGCACCTTATTTCGTTAGCTCCAGTAGCCTGTATCTTTCCAGCTTCATCTTTCGTTGAGCTAATAACATCTTCAATTCTGCTGCTGCTACAAAAATATCCACTTCATACCTGCTCGGTGGAGGATTTTGGCGACTCATTCAGTGACCTCTTGTACATAATTACTAGCGAGAAGCAGCAACACAAATCCGTTGGGGTATAAATTGTGTAACGTCATAGAAAAAGAGGAAAATTAAGAGATCAAAGTTGTCAGATGAATATATCCTGATGTGAAGCTGTTGTGTATGGTATAAAAGCGCACTACATTCTCCTAGCAGCATTAATGGTAAAACTTCCACACACCTCAAGAGCTGTAACCAGCTATCATTTGTACCTGCGAAGTCACATACAGGCACATCGGAGGTAGGTAGACTCCTCCACAACACCGACAAAGATTAAAGGCGAGTAACAGTCTTGTCGGTTTTCGAAGCTACTCTTCTGATCTCAGCGTCTAAGTAATAAACGAAGAATTTTTATGATCCAATTTCTGCAAAACGCATTTCGAAACCAAAACAGGATGTGCCATGATCTGTGGGTTTCAATTTCCATCCTTAAAAATATTACACAAATTTTCCGACTTTTTTTCGGCCGAAAAGTCTTAAAATGTAGATTTTTTTATTTCATTATTTAATTTATTTTTTTGATTGTTCACTTGTAACAACGAGGATTATTGAGAAAGTGAGGTCCGATTGGTCGTGGAATGGAAGCCACAATGAAATTCAAAACTGTTTTATTTGCTACAGTCAGCTACACCTTACAACTACTTCGCTTCATAGTTGACACTCCATCTTAGACATTTTTCGTAGTGTTGTACCAACTTTACAATGCAAACTTTACAATACCCTCGCCATGAAGGTAGTCTCCTATGCTTTCCGTCAAGTCTTTACGCTGGTCCACAGCTCGTTATATGTGCCAAAATGTTGTCTTCATAGCTGGCGGTGTATGTGAGCAGAGATAATACTCAAAGGGAGCCAATTACGGGTAGTATTGTGAGTGATCAAGCACTTCACATCAAAAAGGCTGTAGAAGCAGCTTCATTTCCTCTGCAGAGTGCGGACGTGAATTGTCATGAAGAAAGAAACGCAACGTATGGGAGTTTCTGTATGTTACGTGGGCTGCATGACATCAGGAGCAATCTCTAGCCAGGCGCTCATTCTTGGCGGGAGACACTATTTTCAAGGCATCTTTTGGTTGTCACTGTGCGCTGAGAACTGAAAAGAGAAATCTGACACGACCGAAGGGGCACACTAGACATACTGACCAACACGTCTGTGCAAAGCTTCATCGGATTTTCACTGTAGTTTCCACATCGCTGCCTATCGGACCTTAATTGTCTTAATCACTGGTTCAAATGGCTCTAAGCACTATGGGACTTAACATCTGAGATCATAAGTCCCCTAGAACTTAGAACTACTTAAACCTAACTAACCTAAGGACATCACACACGTCCATTACCGAGGCAGGATTCGAACCTGCGACCGTAGCAGTCGCGCGGTTCCGGACTGAAGCTCCTAGAACCGCTCGGCCACCGCAGCCGGCCCCGAATAGCTCTCGTACACTTATTGTGATGATGCTTTTTTACAGGTTGGCTTTCTTCTCTATGTCTGTAAGGAGTCACAGCGCGTCATCGTCAAAGTACTCTAAGAAATTTGCTTAATGATGACTGTTAACATCGCGTACTAGAGCAGTAGTAGTGTATTTTCTGTCCTTGAGCTTTCTTTCCTGTTGCACATCTTTGGTGTGTTGGCTTGTTCGTTGTAACTGCATACATCGTATTTTTCACGTCCTACGCTTCACTTTTTCCATGTATCAACACGTTTTCATACACAAAATCTAAAACTGGGAAAAAACTTGCATCACCATTCTCATCGAGATTATTGGTCATCGGCCACTTATTCCTTTTTTCCGTGAGAGCCGAACACTGAATGTTTGGTTTGATAATTCTGTAGTGCATCTACTGGATAGAAACATTATTGATTTGTGTGTGTATGTATGTGTGTGTGTGTGTGTGTGTGTGTGTGTGTGTGTGTGTGCGCATGAGAGAGAATGAGAAGCAAGAGGGAGAAAATGAGAGAGGGAAGGAGAAAGAGTGCTAAGGGTGAAGAGGGTTAGAGGAAGACTGTTTTAGGTAACCAAGGATGAAAGAGTCACCTCGATCAAACAGCTATACAGTGACACGTGCGCAGACCAAGTAAAAATGAGTTCAACATTGAGCCAGAAGCAAACATCAAGTTAAATTTCTTAGACATCAGCGTACACAAAGTATCCTACTAACTTATTTTGAAGTACATGGGAAGTCGACATCCAGGAATACAACCAGTCCACACCAAGCATTTAAAAATTGTGTCACACTCGACAAAAAACCAAATGACGAACAAGTCAGCAATGACAGCACCATTGCATTTCTCGATAAATATGACTACAAAAGCTTTTTTTCCAAAATAACATCTATTCGTTTATTTTATTGTTCAATATCTGGGGATCATAATTATTATTCACGATCTTCTTTTGATGATAGTGGTTAGTATATTTCATTTGGTATAATTGGTTTATTATTTGTTGCTGTTTCTGGAGGTAGTCTATTGTCTTCATTAATTTTCCCTATTCCTGTCAGATCACGTAATGCTAGGTGAGCGTGAAGTGTGAAGGGCATGAACAACGTTTAATGTAGGTCTGAAATACGGTCGAAAATTGTATTAAAAATAAGATATCTGTAAGTAAATTCTTCAGACTTTTTGACATGACATGTTTTAAAGTCATAAATATCGGTAAAATAGGTGAAAAAATAAATAAATAAGTAAAATAAAAAAATAGAAACCTAATACTGTAGCTTTTACGGTTACAATAGAAGACACTTCCACTCTGTAAAATTTGTTTGCAGAAGTAGAGCAAGACGCTCACATGTTCTCTACATTTCCAAATAATGCTTGTAGGAGACTTTGTGTATGGTGATATATATGAAATTTAACTTCATGTTTTTTCTGTCTCAAAGTTTTAATTTCTTCTGTACGTCACTGCATAGTTGTTTTATCCAGGCGTGTTCCGCCTTCTGTTATACAGAACAACACAGATTGGTATTTACTTGTTGAAACACGTTCGGGGAAAAACAGAAATATATTGTTTTGCATAAGATGTTGTTTAAAAATCCTAAATCACGTCTAAGTATTCACCATAGAACACAAGTCACGGATGAACCATAGAGTCAGAACGAAGGGAGTCTGTGTATCATCAGTAAAGCACAATATAGCGTTTCTATTGGAGAAATTTCAGTTGAAGTGAAGGAACATTTCAGCCGAGCATTGGAAAATCATCACAAAGTAGGGAGAAAGGGTCGGAAACAGCTGCTCACTAATCACAAAAGTATAAGAACTGGGGGTGCACAAAGTTTTGCGAATACTGAGCATGAAATATATTACCGTACTGAATACTGTGTACGATAACAGAGGGCATACAAAACAGCTCCCCGTCGTTTCGTAATAGGTAAATATAGGTGTAGATACTGTACTATTTGTAAGAGAATGTTATACCATTCTTCCTACCAATTAGTAGCAAGCTCAGGTGACGATGAAGGAAGCGGACAGAAATCACACAATCTTCCTTCGTTTCTTTCTCCCACAAAGGTTTAATAAGATTGACATCTGATGACTGTGATGGCCACAGGAGATATAACAATTCATCCTCGTGCTCACAAAACCGGTGGTGAACGATGAGAGCTACGCAAACAGGGTCCCTGACTTGCAACCTACGTCCTCAGTTATATGCTGGACGCATACCAGCCTCCTCTATAGTTTTTGTCCTCATCAGATTCCTATAGCATCATCGAAGTTATCCCCTTATGTCTCAACAGATGTCCTACCAGCCTGTTCCGTCTTCTTGTCAGTGTTTTACGTATATTCCTTTCCTCGTCGATTCTGCGAAGAACCTCCTCGTTCTTCGCTTCATCGGTTCAACTAATTTTCTACATTCCTCTGTAGCACCACAACTCAAATGCTTCGATTCTCTTCTTTTCCGTTTTTCCCACAGCGCATGTTTCATTATCTTACAATGCTGTACTCCGAACATACATTTTCAAAAAACTCTTTCTCCAATAAAGGCCTATGATGCCAAAAGAATCCTCTTGACCAGGAGAGCCATTTTTGTGAGAGCTTGTCCGTCTTTTACGTCGTCGCTCCAACCTAAAGGGTTATTTTGTTGCCTAGATAATAATATTCCTTAGCGTTATCTACTTCATGATTACCAATTCTGATGTTCTTTGCTGCTCTCAATTCCACTACTTCTCGTTAGTTTAGTCCCTCCTCGATTTACTCTTAATCCATATTGTGTACTTATTAGACTGTTCACACCATTCAGCAGATTTTTAATTATTTTTCACTTTCAATGGGGGTAGTAATATCGTAAGCCAAGCTTGTCATTGATGTCCTTTCACCCTGAATTTTAATTGTATTCTTGAACATTTCTTTTATCTCCCACATTGCTTCTTCGAAGTGAAGACTGAACTACGTTTTTGGTCTTTCACTTTATTGTTTCCTCTTGGTTCTTGTATATTACCTGCTTTTCAGTGTGGCTTAACCTCATTTTCATCAGAATTTCGAACATCTTGCAGCATTTTACGCTGTTTAACGCTTTTTCCAGATCGACAAATCCTTCGAACGTATGTTGATTTTTCTATAGTCCTGCTTCCATTATCAACCGCAACGTCAGGACGACCTTCTGGTGCCATTACCGTCATAAAGGCAAACTGATCGTCATATAAAACGTCCTCAATTTCCGGTTCCATTCTTCTGTATATTATTCTTGTCAGGAAGTTGGATGCATCGCGCTCTTGCCAGCTCTTGCAGTCTTTGGAAATATGTGGATGATATCATTCCGAAAGCCAGATGGTATATCACTAGACTCATAAATCCTACACACCAACGTCAATAATCATTTTGTTGCCACTTCCCCAAATGATTCTAGCTATTCCGATGGAATGTTGTCTACATCTTCTGCGTTACTGAGCTTAAGTCTTCCAAAGCTCTTTTATATTATGACTCTAATGCTGGGTTCCCTATGTCTTATACATCGCCTCCTGTTTCTTCTTCTGTCACTTCATTAGGCAAGTACTCCCCCCTCCCCCCTCCCTATATCTGCTCTCTGCACTGTATTTCATCGTGGAATTCTCATTACACTCTTAATGTTACCACCCTTGCTTGCAATTTCATTAAAGGTTGTTTTGAATTTCTATATTCTGAGCCACTCCTTCCGACAATCAGTTCCTTTTCCATTTCTTCACAATTTCCATGCAGTCATTTCATCTTAGCTTCCCTGTGTTTCCTATGTATTTCATTCCTAAGTGACTTTGAATTCTGTACTCCTGAATTTTCCGTAACACTGTTGTACTTCCTTGCGTCATCGATCAACTGTTCTTGTGTTACCCATGGTTTCTTCGTAGTTACCTTGTTTGTACCTACGTTTTTCTTTCCAACTTCTGTGAGTGCCCCTTTTAGAGATGTCCCTTCCTCTTCGGTTGAAATGATAATTGAGTTATTCCTTATCACTCTATCTATAGCCTCAGAGAACTTCAAGTGTATCTCTCCAGTCATTAGTACTTCCCTATCACACTTCTTTAAGCACTGATTTATCTTGAGTATTCTCTTAATTATCAGTTTATTATTCATCATTACTAAATGGCGATCTGTGTCTATACCTGCTCGTGGGTTCGCCTTACAGTCCTGCATCCAATTTCGGACCATGATGTAATGTAACTGATATCTTCCCATATCTCCTGGCCAAGTATAACTCCTCCTCTTCTGATTCTTGAACAAGATATTCGCTATTACTAGCTGAAGTTTATTGCAGAACTCAGTTAGCCTTTCTTCTCTCTCATTCCTAGTACCAAGTTCATATTCTCCCGTAACCCTTTCTTCTCCTCCTTGCCCTACAACCGCATTCCAGCCCCCACAAGACTAATGGATTTTCATCTCCCTTTACGTATGAAACTGCCCTTTCAGTAGCCTCATACGCTTTTTCAATGTCTTCATGTTCGGCTTGCGACTTCGGTCTATCTCATCTATATTTATCGGTGTCGGTTTTCTGTCGAATATGATGAGAACAACCCTGTAATCTGATGAGAAAAACCCTGTCACTGAACCATTCACGGTAACTCACTCTCTGTCCTGACGTCATATTGATAACCAATCTTATCTGCCTTATACCATTTCCTGTTGACTCTGATATTACGAAACACGCTTGTGACCAGGAATCTTCGTTTTCTTTCCATTTCACCTTACTGACCCCACTTTATCTGGATGGAACCATAACTTTTCTCTTTTCAGATTTTCTAGCTTCCCTACCACGTTCAAACTACTGACAACGCACGCCCCGACTCTTAGAACGTTATCGTGTCGTTGGTTATTGGGTCTTTTTCTCAGGGTCACCTTCCCCTTGGCAGTCCCCACGCTGTGGCTGCGAAAATTATCACTCAACACCCGCCATGTCTCACTCCGTCAGAAGTTGGATACAGTGTGCAAGAAGAACCATCCCACCACATGTTCCATAGTCCACGCTGTATGGCTTTGTATTGTGAGTTCCCGTGACAGGTATTTGCGTCACTGATGTCTGGTTTTAGAATTTTAACTCGTCCTGAAACTAGCAGCTTCTGGAGCCCCTTTCGTGTTGTTTCGGTGCTGACAGTGTTTCCTTGTGCGATATTCAGTTCTGCAGTGACTTTTACAGCTCTCATCCTCTTATTTTTCGTACAGTCATCTGCTATGACCGTTCGTCTTGGTGACTCAACACGCACTTTGGTCCGAATTGTCACAAAGCGGATGATGTTCTTCCGCTTCCCCTGTACGCGTAGTAACCTTCGAAAGGCTGCCAAACACTTCGACTCACGCAAGCACTCACCATACGAGGGCCAACAATTTGCTTGTGCTCGAATTTTATTAGCTTACAGCTACACAGAACACTACGTTGATGCGACTGCTGCTTGCACAGATTCCGTGCGCAACCACATAAAACAGCGCGACCTGGAGATTTTATTATGATCCGCATTTATGTTCAAGCACGCATTTCCCTCGGTGTTTCCATATTTTTGTCCAATCCTTTTAGTACCTTATGACATGTAAAGTTCCAAATTCGTGTCATAACTCCGCACACAATTTTAATCTACGAAAAACTTCCAATTTATTTGTAATGAGAACAGTCTCTTTTTAAAACACACAAATCTATTCAGATTGGGCAGACTCTTGAGGACAGACGTAGACTGTCCTGAGAAATCCTACTTACAATGTTTCAGGAACCGCATCTAGTTGATGCCTCTTAGCATATACAGTAGTCCCCTAGGTATCGCTCATATAGGGATCTTGAGGACAGCATTGTGTTATACAAATTACAGCACGCAGAGAGGTATACAAACAATCATTCTTCCCGCACTATCCGGCCACTGTGGACGAACGGTTCTAGGCCCTTCAGTCCGGAACCGCGCTGCAGGTTAGAATCCTGCCTCGGGCATGGGTGTGTATGATGTCCTTAGGTTAGTCAGGTTTAAGTAGTTTTAAGTCTAGGGGACTGATGACCTCAGATATTAAGTCCCATAGTGCTCAGAGCCATTTGAACCGTCTTCCCGTGCTCCATGCGTGAGTGGAATGGGGAGAATCTCTAATAACTGCTAAAATGGGACGTACCCTCTGTCGTACACTTCACAGTAGTATGAAAAGTATATACTGAGATGTAGATGTAGAAAATGAGGAAACATAATGAAAGACCTTACCCAAAAAGTCTGATAAACTGTCATTTGGGAATGACTGACTCAGTTGTAATCCGGTGAATATACCGCAACGATAGGAAGTTCCATTTTTACATCTGGCTTACAGTGGTTGTTAGATAACCTTAAGTAGTATAGAAATGATTTAAAAAAAGAACACGTTGGATAATAATATCCTTTGGGGAGACACATACAGATAACTGAGGATGTAGGATGATAACGCGACTTTGAGATGAAGGGGCTGATACCAGAGAATATTCCGTGGCTGGCCGCATCAAACCAGTCAGAAGAAAATGACCCAAAATAATAATACTGTCCCTTTTAGAACTTGTAGAACCACCCCTGTCTCATCATAAATGAGACACCTTTGAGGTCTCCAGTACACACGCACACACACACACACACACACACACACACACACACGCGCGCGCGCCTGCATACATGTGCACTGGGTTCACAATGAAATTAACGTCTCTTCTGTGGGCGTTACGGTTTGTTAACTAAATTCGTTAGAGCCACCACCGACTCCGACGGCAGTCTATTTTTCCTCGGGCCGGCCGGTCGGATGTGACGCATTACGCTCTCGGGAGCTGGCGGCTTCGTGCCGACTTCTTGCCCCTGGAGACGCGGCTGATGAGCTCCGCCGTAATTTGCACTCATTATCACATTTCCCCGAAAAAGGTGTTCCATCTCGCGCATTCGCTTTCAAAGGGAGGACCGAGGGAGTATTTCTTTAACGACTCAGCGAAAGCTCGACAGTTTTAGGCTTCTGTTAGGATCTTAGCTTAAAATTTTCTAGTTTTATAATTGCATTATATTTTATGGAATATTTGGGGTTTGCATTTGTGTCTTCTTTCGTGTCTGCTCATGATAGCAGAATTGTACGCCAGTTTTATGAATATAAACTAATTGTGTTTCGGGCTATACGTTCTTGACGATTATTCCCCTTCTTTTAGTTTTATTCTCTCTGCATAAAATATTTTATTGACAAGCGTTCCGCTTATGTACATTCTAACTCGAGGTTCAAAAATGGTTCAAATGGCTCTGAGCACTATGGGACTTAACACCTATGGTCATCAGTCCCCTAGAACTTAGAACTACTTAAACCTAACTAACCTAAGGATATTCCACAACACCCAGTCATCTCTAACTCGTGGTCCGGCGTATAGCTTCGCTACATTTTTAATTACTAAGGTTTCTGTTTGGATGTCGTATTGTGTACTTCTTTTTACCTTATCGTCGTATAGTATGTCCCGAGCCTCTTTACTGTATTGTATAGCTTTGCCGCATTTCTTCTGTTTCTTTTTCATGTTTCTAAAATCTTCCTCTTTAATTATATTACGTTCGCTAATTTGAAACTAATGCCACTGTTACTGGTATACTGTAATAATATTTATGCAACATTACCTGAATTTCCGTCGGTGCTTGGCAGAACATAATAATAATATTGAGAAGAAAAACATTTCCTAATTTTCTGCAAAATTATATTTATTTGGTTGCGAACCGGTTTTCGGCTTCTCAGACCATCTTCAGCTGACAAATGAATTTCCCAACCACAGATGAATTGATGTGCGATTTATAGAGATCTCAATCGTCCAGAAGGCACAGAAATGATATTTTGTTCATAGGAAAAGAAATAGTTACAGTAACTGAAAAAGGTGTAAACAAAGCTTTCATTTGGAGGTACATTTAACAGTTGGTGAGAAAAGATGAATTTACAGTTTGAGTATTTGTAACGAAAACTTAATCTAACAAAGAGAAAAACGGAAACTTTGTCTGATTATTTAACATAAGGCTGACATTATATGTCGCGTTTGTTGACATCCAGTATTTCCAATAGGGTCATCTTTTTGCTTTCCTTGACCGAATGTAAAATTTCACATTTTACACCTTTCGGCCGAAAGACAGTCTTATGGTTTAGAACATGAAATTTTACATTCTGTCCAGAAAAGTAAAACGATGACCCTACTGTTAATATTGGAAATCAAGAAACATGTGACACAACTTAAATGAGCAGATTCAGTTTCAACTTTTCTATTTCTTAAACTAAGTTCTCATTACAAATACTAAAATAAACGTGTAAATTAATTTTATTTCTGATCAGTTGTTAAATGTAACCCCCACACAAGAACCTTATACACCTCCTATTTTAGTAACTGTAACTATTTCTGCGTGACAAAAAATGTAATGTTTTCGTCTGCAAAAACACTACCATTTTTGTGTTTTCTGTACGATTAATATTTGTAACACATCACGTATATCTGTGTTTGCGATATTCGGGTGACACCTGAAGATGGCCTGACAAGCCGAAAACCTGTTAGCGACCAAATAAATATGACTTGGCAGATCACTGGGAAGAATTTTCCATCTTAATTATATTTATACAATTTATTTTCTAGTCACTTGGGTGCAGCTGGCTTATGAGAATTTCTTTCTCTCTACTGTACTGATTTTGTTGATGACGTTGTATCTGTATTTGGACCTACTCACTTCCTCTTACCTTTTGCTAGTGCCATGAATCGCTTCTGTTATTACTGTGTATACACTGTGTGAGCACGTATCGACACCTGGAACTTTGTTCCGGGGTCAAGTTTGCGATTTATGAGCATGGTCTTATTCTACGATGCTATGACTGATCACCCCAGATCAGACGAGGGAAGTCGACGGTTACAAAAATTAATTATTGTTTTTTAGGTCTATTCTTGGTGGTTTTCATACGATCATCTACGTTTCCTTCACGGTCCTTTACCGGGTTGTAGGCATATTTGACGAGTGCTCTTTGGCCGTAATTCTAATATTTTATACCTGATTTCCTGTCCTTAACATCTTATGTATATACGGCTTTAGTTTTCACTTTTGAGAATAGCAGTTCAGGATTGTACCAAGTCCAGTTATTAATTATGTCTATTTTTGATTGTGCTGGCAGATAGCCTGATGATGCCCTGTCCATGTGAAACGCATCGTTTTTCAACCAATAAAGAAACTGTGAAACGAAGGACTGTTTTTAACTTTAATATTACGTCGACAACGTTCCTGAAATTATTGTAACCAAACACCAACGCAAATCGTGGATACTATTCTGATTATTTAAAACTTGTTCTAACATCTGAGCTTAGAGGGGATGTCCTGTCGTTTTCAGAGTTTCTGTCTTTGCGTAGTTTTTCTGTAGGAGAAAGTGAATTACGTGTCATTATGCCTGCCAAGTCCATTCAGAAACCTCAGTTCAAAAAAGTATTCCAAGCATGTACCATTGCATTAAAACACGAATACATCTTATCCTAGTTGCAGCTACATTCCTTGGTAAACTTAGAGCAAAATCTCGACATTGTTCCATGGAATATTCATTTGGCAACTCTGATGTTAGCAGAGATAAAATGCAAAGGTGGATGAAAATGTAGAAACACTACAAAAACACCACATTACCATGCGTAATGCGGCGCAGGAAAACTGTTGGCATCTTCCAGTCGTCTCGGAATGGATAAAGACAGTCCTATGCGGTTTTGAATCGAACTCATAACATTCTTCCAGCAAAACAGGGGCTACTTGAGGTAAAAATAATGGATGTCGACAACGATCATGCACCGTCCTCTCAAAAGTAGCCGGGAAAGACCCAATAATTTTGAGAGATGGTGATTGTGGTGGGCAGGGGAGACCCGACAATTCATCCTCATGCTCACAAAACCAGTCCTGGCCGATCCGAGCTGTATGAACTGGGGCCCTATCCCCTAGGAACGCAGCGCTGCCATTGGGTTGTAACCATTGTGCCACTGGATGGACCTGATCAAGCATACTGGTCATATAATCGTTGGGCGTAACACGACCAGGCAGAATAACCAATGGAGCACATGGAACACCACAATGTGGCTTCGCAGATCATCCTCGAAAACCCGCCGTGTTCCACACTCATCGGCCGGAGTTGGAAACAGAGTGCAACAAGACTCATCTCGACAAATATCTTCCTCTCAGTGCTCCGTAGTTCACGTTTTATGGCTTCGGCAGCATGTGTTCCCGTTACGGACATTTGCATTACTGGTGTGTGGTTTGGAATTCTAATTCGCCCTGCAGTTCCCTGCTTCTGCTTATTGTTATAGTGTTGACAGGCGTCGTTAGTGCGGCATTCAACTGTGCAGTGACTTTTTCAGCTGTCATCCTCTTAGTTTTCGTCGTAATATAATTCAATGACTGTCTGTCACGATCATTCAACACACACTTTCGTCCGCGTTGCTACTTAGTGTTTTCTCCTGTGTGCAGTATAAATCTTTGATACGTTATGCCTTGAAACACCAAAAACTTCTTTCTGCAATCCTTGGCGATATCGTACAGAAAGCAATGATAACAGTATGAAAGAACAGTTTTCGTAGAAAAACTAGATTTTTTTTTATTTTGTTAATCCTCCAATGATGTGTTTCGCCTTGTACAAGGCATCTTCGGATTGGCCCAAGAAAAAAAATACAACCTTTCATACAAAATGCGTCACCCTGATTTAACAAAAGTAATTATCAAGAAAAAATGAAAAACTTACTTTAAAAAATGTGGTGTTAAGCACATAAGACGTGTTCAGAATCTGAAAAAACATAGTCCTCTGCCCTATAAAGAAGAGTAAAATATATCGGAATATGGCCGATGAAATGTTCAGGAGTATTCATAAGTATTAAAATACCGTAACACACTCAACACAATTTTAGAAAATATATAAAAAAACCTTACTCACACAGAAAATGTTAAATACACAGCAAATCGCTCTTAAAACATATGGTGGGGTTGAAGTTTTCTTGTTGTTTAGATGCAGTTACGCATGTATTTATCGTCTTCTATACGGAAAGTTTTTTTTAACTATTTTAAAATTTTGTTTGAGTGTGTTTTGGGCCTTTGACCCATTAGACTGTTTACTGGCTTTTGAAGATTTTGTTGGACGTATTCCGATATATTTTACTCTCATCTTATAGGAAACTGCAAAACACTTTCTTAAATTTTGACAGCAGCGGTTCCCTGATCAGACATTAGTATCCACGACATTCTACATGCTTAACACCACATTTTGCCATTAAGCTGTTTCATTTCTTCTTACTAGTCTGATTTTTCTGAATCAGGATGATACCACTTACGTGAAAGGTTTTTTTTTTTTTTTTTTTTTTGCTCATAGGCCATTCTGAAGATGCCTTGTATAAGGCGAAGCACACCAATGGAGGATAAATGAAGAATCCAGTTTTGCAACCCCTGTCCTTTCAGTTCACTTTGATCTGACACAATGGCCTCATCACTCCACAGAACACTGTTCTGACCTGATTAAGACTTGCAACGTATTGACGACACTGTACAGGTGCCATTTATTGTTAAATACAGAGTAATTACAAATAAACTTTTGCTAGGGAGTACCGCCTTAAAAATTGTTTAAAGTATGTACGATGTTTACGTTCCAGGTTACAAACCATGGCCTATGTGACGACCTTCTGCATCCACGACAGCCCGGAACCGCCCAAGAGATTACTGACACAGCTCGTGCACTGTTTGAGGATCGCACATTGCGTCCAGCATTATCAGCCAAGGTAACAGTAATTTCTTCAACAATTTGTGGCGGCTCTGCCAGGAGCAGTTCCCGAAACGCCAGTTAATTCGAACACCCAAATCACCTCTTTCGGCTCTGATTGTCCACAGGGACGTATCGCACGTGCCCAGTTACTAGCCTATGCGCAGAGGCTGGTGAGCTTCTGCTGTCTATTCGATGTCCTCTCTCTGTGGTACACCAAGGCACACAGGGCTTTGTCCGTTGGTAATTCGTTATCATCCATATCTGGTGCACAGTCACCATTGGAACATGTGTTACGTTCATAGTATGAAGGCTTTCACGACCGGATGACATATCTTCTGGTAAACCTTGCGGGATGTAAGGTCGTGGTCCATGAAACTCTTCAGCTCCTAACGTTTCGTCCAGTGCTTCGCTGGACATCTTCAGAGGGGTGTTTCTCCTCCGGTGAGTCTTGCCGACTGACGGGTCGGACGTCTGAGAGCGACTTATGTATCGTAGAAAGTGGGCGTGACCAGAGTTACACGTGATATGCAGAGATAACCTTTGTCAGAGATAAAACTTAACTATCGATCGTAATCTTGTCACGGATAAAACTGTCTAGCAGTTCTGTAGTGCTACTGTCCAAATATCACTAAGTTTCGTGGTCTCTTCTTTCCGATTAAAATTATCCCTATGTTTATATATTTCAATTGCTTCTCTACAAAGCCGTGGGTAATAGTTCGTCGTCGTAGATAAAATTTTTGTTTCGGAAAACTTCACTTGATGATTTCCTGGCTGAAAAGCGTGTTCTGCTACAGCCGATTTATCTGTTTTTCCCAATCGGCAACGACTTCTGTGTTCTTTTAACCGTGTATTTACGCTTCTTTTTGTTGTTCCAACATAAACTTTACCACATGTACACGGAATTTTATATACGCCACTGGCTGATAGAGGAGCGCGTTTATCTTTTACAGACCGAAGAACGTGACAAATTTTCTTCGTTGGTCTAAAAACAGGTCTAATATCATGTTTACTTAAAATCTTTCCAATTTGATCCGTTACTTTCTTTATAAAAGGGAGAGAGACTGTATTCTTCCATCGTTTTTCGGACTTGTCCTTAAGCTTTTTGTTGTTTGGGTGCAGAATTCTGCTTACTTCTTTCTTTGAGTAGCCATTTCTCTCAAAAGCGTGCTTCAGATGTTTTAATTCGTCGTCTAGATACTCCGGCGTGCAAATCCGTCTGGCTCTGTCAACGAGACTTGTAATCACACCTCTTTTTTGTTTTGGATGGTGGTTAGAGTTTTTATGTAAGTATCTGTCTGTGTGCGTAATTTTTCTAAAAATCTGTTGTTTCAAGCTTCCATCCGTCTGTCTCATAACTAAAACATCCAAAAACGGTATTTTGTTATCATTTTCTCTCTCCATGGTAAACTGGATTCTTGGATTTATATTATTAAGGTAATCAAAAAATTCGCCTAAGGCTTCTCTACCATGTGGCCAGACCACAAATGTATCGTCTACATACCGATACCAGCGAGATGGTTTCTTATCTGCTTTTTCCAAGGCTGACTGTTCGAATTTCTCCATGTAGAAATTAGCTACTGCAGGACCCAATGGGTTACCCATTGCTACGCCATTAAGTTGTTCGTAAAACTCATTATTCCACTGGAAATGACTGGAAGTAAGACAGTGTCTGAAAAGAGCAGTCAGATCTTCTGGAAAAATATCCGTTATAAGATCCATAACTTCATTAACTGGAATCATAGTAAATAAAGAAACTACATCGAAACTTACTAAAATATCTTCAGGAGTCAGAATTAAACCTTCAATTTTCTCTATAAAATGACGTGAGTCCTTTATATATGAGTCCGTTTTTCCTAAATATGGTTGTAAGCGAGTTGTTAGATATCTTGCTATTTCGTACGTAGGAGAATTGATAGCACTAACAATCGGTCTCAGAGGAAGGTCCTTCTTATGTACCTTGGGTAGGCCATAGAGTCTAGGACACATAGCTTCAGTCTTCAATAAAGCTCTTTTTTCTTCTTTTTGAATAGAAGTGGCCGATTTTATCAAATTATTTGTTTTCCGTAGTACGCTGGCTGTAGGATCTTTCTTAAGTTTTTTGTATTGCCCTGCCGTTAAAAGATTCAAAATTTTGCTTTGATAATCTTCTGTATTTAAAACGACCGTAGCATTCCCTTTATCAGCAGGAACAATCACTATGTCTTCATCTGCATTTAAATCTCTCAGAGCCTTTCTTTCGCCATTGGTTAAATTACTTTCCAGAGGTTTACTGCGGCATAATACTCTGGTGGTTTCGATCCGGATTGCATTTGCAGTTTCTTTGGGGAGAGTACGTATACCTGCTTCTACATTTGCAATAATATCCTCAACAGGAACTTTCGGAGGTGTTATAGAGTAGTTTCCTCCTTTTGCAAGAACTGAAATTTCGTCTTGAGATAAAACTCTGTCTGACTTATTAATAACAGTTTCGGACATCACTATATTATTTGTAGATTCTGCATAAGTTTGTAACTTTTCGAACTTCTTCTTATGCCTTCTAGTAGTCGTTTCCATCATGGTTTCCATAGAACGAAATGTAAGGCAATCTATTTTATTCCATAGGGCTCTCTGTATCTTACTAGCAAGGAATAAATGTAACTGCAGTAACTTACGGTCAACAGAATCCATCTCTCGTCTTGTATAATGTATCCTCTCTCGAAGTAGTGCTGCTTCTGTATAATCAAATATCCGATGAATGCGGGCTGTCTGGATCATCCTCTTCAACTTTAGAAAATTCGGTATGGTAGACGAATCCCTACAACGCAACAAGAATGTTAAAGTACAAATTAAATGCGCTCTCTTCTTACGTAAAATTTCCAGGCGTCTAACTGATTTTGAGAATTGCTCACCGTAGAGTCTTCTGATCATAGTATGAAGGCTTTCACGACCGGATGACATATCTTCTGGTAAACCTTGCGGGATGTAAGGTCGTGGTCCATGAAACTCTTCAGCTCCTAACGTTTCGTCCAGTGCTTCGCTGGACATCTTCAGAGGGGTGTTTCTCCTCCGGTGAGTCTTGCCGACTGACGGGTCGGACGTCTGAGAGCGACTTATGTATCGTAGAAAGTGGGCGTGACCAGAGTTACACGTGATATGCAGAGATAACCTTTGTCAGAGATAAAACTTAACTATCGATCGTAATCTTGTCACGGATAAAACTGTCTACCAATTCTGTAGTGCTACTGTCCAAATATCACTAAGTTTCATGGTCTCTTCTTTCCGATTAAAATTATCCCTATGTCATCCGGTCGTGAAAGCCTTCATACTATGATCAGAAGACTCTACGGGGAGCAATTCTCAAAATCAGTTAGACGCCTGGAAATTTTACGTAAGAAGAGAGCGCATTTAATTTGTACTTTAACATTCTTGTTGCGTTGTAGGGATTCGTCTACCATACCGAATTTTCTAAAGTTGAAGAGGATGATCCAGACAGCCCGCATTCATCGGATATTTGATTATACAGAAGCAGCACTACTTCGAGAGAGGATACATTATACAAGACGAGAGATGGATTCTGTTGACCGTAAGTTACTGCAGTTACATTTATTCCTTGCTAGTAAGATACAGAGAGCCCTATGGAATAAAATAGATTGCCTTACATTTCGTTCTATGGAAACCATGATGGAAACGACTACTAGAAGGCATAAGAAGAAGTTCGAAAAGTTACAAACTTATGCAGAATCTACAAATAATATAGTGATGTCCGAAACTGTTATTAATAAGTCAGACAGAGTTTTATCTCAAGACGAAATTTCAGTTCTTGCAAAAGGAGGAAACTACTCTATAACACCTCCGAAAGTTCCTGTTGAGGATATTATTGCAAATGTAGAAGCAGGTATACGTACTCTCCCCAAAGAAACTGCAAATGCAATCCGGATCGAAACCACCAGAGTATTATGCCGCAGTAAACCTCTGGAAAGTAATTTAACCAATGGCGAAAGAAAGGCTCTGAGAGATTTAAATGCAGATGAAGACATAGTGATTGTTCCTGCTGATAAAGGGAATGCTACGGTCGTTTTAAATACAGAAGATTATCAAAGCAAAATTTTGAATCTTTTAACGGCAGGGCAATACAAAAAACTTAAGAAAGATCCTACAGCCAGCGTACTACGGAAAACAAATAATTTGATAAAATCGGCCACTTCTATTCAAAAAGAAGAAAAAAGAGCTTTATTGAAGACTGAAGCTATGTGTCCTAGACTCTATGGCCTACCCAAGGTACATAAGAAGGACCTTCCTCTGAGACCGATTGTTAGTGCTATCAATTCTCCTACGTACGAAATAGCAAGATATCTAACAACTCGCTTACAACCATATTTAGGAAAAACGGACTCATATATAAAGGACTCACGTCATTTTATAGAGAAAATTGAAGGTTTAATTCTGACTCCTGAAGATATTTTAGTAAGTTTCGATGTAGTATCTTTATTTACTATGATTCCAGTTAATGAAGTTATGGATCTTATAACGGATATTTTTCCAGAAGATCTGACTGCTCTTTTCAGACACTGTCTTACTTCCAGTCATTTCCAGTGGAATAATGAGTTTTACGAACAACTTAATGGCGTAGCAATGGGTAACCCATTGGGTCCTGCAGTAGCTAATTTCTACATGGAGAAATTCGAACAGTCAGCCTTGGAAAAAGCAGATAAGAAACCATCTCGCTGGTATCGGTATGTAGACGATACATTTGTGGTCTGGCCACATGGTAGAGAAGCCTTAGGCGAATTTTTTGATTACCTTAATAATATAAATCCAAGAATCCAGTTTACCATGGAGAGAGAAAATGATAACAAAATACCGTTTTTGGATGTTTTAGTTATGAGACAGACGGATGGAAGCTTGAAACAACAGATTTTTAGAAAAATTACGCACACAGACAGATACTTACATAAAAACTCTAACCACCATCCAAAACAAAAAAGAGGTGTGATTACAAGTCTCGTTGACAGAGCCAGACGGATTTGCACGCCGGAGTATCTAGACGACGAATTAAAACATCTGAAGCACGCTTTTGAGAGAAATGGCTACTCAAAGAAAGAAGTAAGCAGAATTCTGCACCCAAACAACAAAAAGCTTAAGGACAAGTCCGAAAAACGATGGAAGAATACAGTCTCTCTCCCTTTTATAAAGAAAGTAACGGATCAAATTGGAAAGATTTTAAGTAAACATGATATTAGACCTGTTTTTAGACCAACGAAGAAAATTTGTCACGTTCTTCGGTCTGTAAAGGATAAACGCGCTCCTCTATCAGCCAGTGGCGTATATAAAATTCCGTGTACATGTGGTAAAGTTTATGTTGGAACAACAAAAAGAAGCGTAAATACACGGTTAAAAGAACACAGAAGTCGTTGCCGATTGGGAAAAACAGATAAATCGGCTGTAGCAGAACACGCTTTTCAGCCAGGAAATCATCAAGTGAAGTTTTCCGAAACAAAAATTTTATCTACGACGACGAACTATTACCCACGGCTTTGTAGAGAAGCAATTGAAATATATAAACATAGGGATAATTTTAATCGGAAAGAAGAGACCACGAAACTTAGTGATATTTGGACAGTAGCACTACAGAACTGCTAGACAGTTTTATCCGTGACAAGATTACGATCGATAGTTAAGTTTTATCTCTGACAAAGGTTATCTCTGCATATCACGTGTAACTCTGGTCACGCCCACTTTCTACGATACATAAGTCGCTCTCAGACGTCCGACCCGTCAGTCGGCAAGACTCACCGGAGGAGAAACACCCCTCTGAAGATGTCCAGCGAAGCACTGGACGAAACGTTAGGAGCTGAAGAGTTTCATGGACTACGACCTTACATCCCGCAAGGTTTACCAGAAGATATGTGTTACGTTGTCGTCCACAGACAATAAGGCCATTTGGTTTCTGTGTGACGGAGACGCCTGAGTTACTGAAGGTGGACAGGATTAAATTCTAAAGCCAGAGGTGGAGCCGGGAATGCCCCTGATAACTTTTCGATTTGACAGCTTATAGTAAGAATTGTTCCAGCGACTAAAATAAATTTAACGAGATTTTACATCACTATCCGGATTTTGCTACTGTTTACACTAATAGGTCTAAGCTGGTGAATTTTAGTAGAAGGTCAGTGAGTATACTAGGCATAAATGTTGACATCAGCATCAGTATTCCTGGAACTCTGACATCATCACATATAGTCACGTGCAGCGTCACACCTGGAACTTCGACATCATCATGTCACTGTCCTGTGAAGGCAACCTCCGGCATCGCTAATCCACACCAGCAAACTTGCATCAAAAAATGGTTCAAATGGCTGTAAGCACTATGGGACTTAACATACGAGGTCATCCGTCCCATAGACTTACCACTACTTAAACCTAACTAACCTAAGGACATTACACACATCTATTCCCGAAGCAGGATTCGAATCTGTGACCGTAGTAGCAGCGTCTAGAAACCGCTCGGCTACAGCCCCTACTCATTGCATAACGAATTTTTGTATGGTGCTGTTGTACCGCCGCTCTATTGCAGAGAACCTGCAAGCTTGCGATGCCTCTGATTGTGACGTAAAGCATATTTTACGTTAATATCTACGATATCTGCAACGACATGTGAGCACCATTATTTGTCACTGTCTGTAGAAAGGTCTAAGTCTCAAGTGTTCAAATTTCAAAATGGATGTATTGGGCAAAGAAGATGTAAACAAGTATATTTGTTGTAAATATCTATCAGAGAAACATACCCACAGCTTTCTGCATCAAGAGTGGAACTGCATGATAATGGAGGCGCATATCACTGTATATAAGGAGAATATTCTTCCAGAAATAATGAAACTGAAACAGAATTTAGAGGAGACTTGATGCGATCTACCAGCAAAACGTTCTGCATATGCTGAAATTGAATAGCCTTTTAAAAATGTGTGTCCACCCTTCCACCACACAAGAAATGGTAGCAATAAATAACAGAGAAATATTGTTGTATAGCTAGAGAAGGCCGAAATGCACGCGTTAAACTCAAGCAGGCTGGCGTGAGGTCTGAAACAGGATACGGAATGAATGCTATAAAGAAAAGTACGTAGCTGCTGGAATACTTAACTTTAATCCATCATTTGTATACATCGTTCTTGATGAGACAAGCTTCATACGATAACTATCAATTGCTATGGCGCCTTGCTAGGTCGTAGCCATTGTCTTAGGTGAAGGCTATTTTAACTATCTTCTCTGCAAATAAACGAGGCTTCGTCAGTATTGCATCGCTAGCTAAATCATCCGTACAACTGGGGCGAGTGCTAGTAAGTCTCTCTAGACCTGCCGTGTGGCGGCGCTCGGTCTGCAATTACTGACAGTGGCGACACGCGGGTCCGTCGTATACTAGCGGACCGCGGCCGATTTAAAAGGCTACCACCTAGCAAGTGTGGTGTCTGGCGGTGACACCACAAATATTACCTGGGTTGAACCTCACTGCAATAGTATCCATCTATAAATATTATTTTTATTACATTTGTTTGACGTTATAGTTAGGATTTTGTTATTATTACAGTGCTAGCAAAGCTAGAACTGTACTAGGAAATGGAGGTGTTTCCGACATCATAGCAGTAGCGCCAGGCAGCAAGTGTGTTAGCAATTGGAGAATTATTGTAAAACTTAGAGCCTTGTTGAAGAACATGTTAATATACACTCCTGGAAATTGAAATAAGAACACCGTGAATTCATTGTCCCAGGAAGGGGAAACTTTATTGACACATTCCTGGGGTCAGATACATCACATGATCACACTGACAGAACCACAGGCACATAGACACAGGCAACAGAGCATGCACAATGTCGGCACTAGTACAGTGTATATCCACCTTTCGCAGCAATGCAGGCTGCTATTCTCCCATGGAGACGATCGTAGAGATGCTGGATGTAGTCCTGTGGAACGGCTTGCCATGCCATTTCCACCTGGCGCCTCAGTTGGACCAGCGTTCGTGCTGGACGTGCAGACCGCGTGAGACGACGCTTCATCCAGTCCCAAACATGCTCAATGGGGGACAGATCCGGAGATCTTGCTGGCCAGGGTAGTTGACTTACACCTTCTAGAGCACGTTGGGTGGCACGGGATACATGCGGACGTGCATTGTCCTGTTGGAACAGCAAGTTCCCTTGCCGGTCTAGGAATGGTAGAACGATGGGTTCGATGACGGTTTGGATGTACCGTGCACTATTCAGTGTCCCCTCAACTATCACCAGTGGTGTATGGCCAGTGTAGGAGATCGCTTCCCACACCATGATGCCGGGTGTTGGCCCTGTGTGCCTCGGTCGTATGCAGTCCTGATTGTGGCGCTCACCTGCACGGCGCCAAACACGCATACGACCATCATTGGCACCAAGGCAGAAGCGACTCTCATCGCTGAAGACGACACGTCTCCATATGTCCCTCCATTCTCGCCTGTCGCGACACCACTGGTGGCGGGCTGCATGATGTTGGGGCGTGAGCGGAAGACGGCCTAACGGTGTGCGGGACCGTAGCCCAGCTTCATGGAGACGGTTGCGAATGGTCCTCGCCGATACCCCAGGAGCAACAGTGTCCCTAATTTGCTGGGAAGTGGCGGTGCGGTCCCCTACGGCACTGCGTAGGATCCTACGGTCTTGGCGTGCATCCGTGCGTCGCTGCGGTCCGGTCCCAGTTCGACGGGCACGTGCACCTTCCGCCGACCACTGGCGACAACATCGATGTACTGTGGAGACCTCACGCCCCACGTGTTGAGCAATTCGGCGGTACGTCCACCCGGCCTCCCGCATGCCCACTATACGCCCTCGCTCAAAGTCCGTCAACTGCACATACGGTTCACGTCCACGCTGTCGCGGCATGCTACCAGTGTTAAAGACTGCGATGGAGCTCCGTATGCCACGGCAAACTGGCTGACACTGACGGCGGCGGTGCACAAATGCTGCGCAGCTAGCGCCATTCGACGGCCAACACCGCGGTTCCTGGTGTGTCCGCTGTACCGTGCGTGTGATCATTGCTTGTACAGCCCTCTCGCAGTGTCCGGAGCAAGTATGGTGGGTCTGACACACCGGTGTCAATGTGTTCTCTTTTCCATTTCCAGGAGTATAGGTTGTGCTGATTGTTAAAGATGACTAACTCTAGGTGCACAGCATCATGCTTGTGATAATATAATAACAGTAATAATAACTGTAACTGCATATCTATGGTACTGCAAAAATGGCAACTTGCTACTTCGCAGCACACATAAGCCTTCGACAATACTTTGCTATCTCATGTAATAATAATAATAATAATAATAATAATAATAATAATAATTTTAACATCTCATGCATATGTACAGATAATTACCTCCAGAATGTCTATGACTATCTCCAAAAATGTGTATGCTGGTAACAAACATGATTTCTCTGTATTTAGAATCGAAGATAATAAAACCTTATTCATTCACATGTTACTATGAACTGGCAGTAGAGATCGATGTATTCTATTTTTTTTTAAAAAGTGGTTGCAAGTAGAACATAATTACAGTGTTTGATAAATAGTTTACCCAATTTTGAGGAAACTGTCTGGGTGAAGATGTCGAAATGTAGGCCTATATCATCACTGCCTAGTGTAAGGTGTGTATTGCCGCCGGTAGTGATGCATAGCAATGTAAATATATAACAGGTATGCTTAACTAGTAACTCTTTTCCTTGCAAGCAAGATGAAGTCATTTGCAGCAGCAGGCATCTGATGTGGAAATTATGCTGTCGATTGCAGCCTATGGTTTAAACACTAGTAGGTGTAAGTATGGTATGGCCATGTCAGTATGATACCAAATTGGGAGTTCTACCAGAAAACCCTCGATTTAGTGTCATCATACCAATATTATCCAGACTATGTAACGATCCAGTACAGAATAGCCTTGTTCCACCGAAAAGCCAGTAAAGAATAGCCAGTACACAATAGCCTTGGCCCTCAGAACTGATCACTCTCTGTAAGTGAGTTCATACATCTATAGGAGCCAACTTTTAAGAATGTAATGTATGCCAAACAATGCAATACCAAATGAAACAGAATGTTATCCTAATGTGGCAGACATATATCAACTGATTCTATGAGACACTGTGGAGTAATCTGCAGCAGTTAGCTTGCAAAACTTTCCGCCCTTTGGAAGAAATGATATCTCAACTTTACAAACATGCTCTGCGTCAAAGGAGATGGAAATGAATGAATTAACTTGCAATCATGAGAGCGTAACTATGGTCTTGATTAAGTTTTCTTATATACCCATCTATACTTATGTGTGTACAAATTTAAAAATTTTTATGAACTATATGCTGTTATATGTTGTTAATCGCCCCTCTACACTAATGTAAATAATTGCCACCACTAATATGTGGGTGAAGCACCCTCACAGTAGGGGTCTTGTAGTAAGCTGTCCTGTATTGATACCGGAAGCCAGGTAAAAGAGAAGAGGAACAGTTCGCTACTCCCTGATAGTATATTATGTGGTATATCTGTGAGCCCATCTGATTGTGGGAAGACAAATCTCATTTTGACGCTGTTAATATATCCTGAGAGGGTTCGCTTTCAGCATGTACATAGAGCTTCAAAAAGGCTATTTCAACTCAAATATCACCTATTACATGATATTTTGGACGGAAATGATAGAGTAACATAATAGACAGTTAGTGAAAGCAGTGATATTCCATCACCTGAGGAGTAAAGCCAAATAGCGTATTCATAATATGATGATGTCATAGTCGAAAATCATGACCTGATACGTAAATATTTTTGTTGCAGTCGTAATATGAAAGTAAAGGTCTTTTATCTGAGCCAGATATATTCTAGAATCCCAAAGCGGTTGATAAGGGATATTTGAGGCCTTATTATCGCATTCAAACAGGACAGTATAAATTTAAAATTACAGAACAAAATTTTCACTCTGCAGCGGAGTATGCGCTGATATGAAACTTCCGTCCTGGCTCACAGATTTTATCTGTCAGGAATTTAAAATTTTTTTACCAAGTGCATGTAGGAGGTAACATGATATTCAGTGAATTTATTAATATTTGTGGGGATTGCTGCAATCACATGCAGTATAGCTTCCTCCATATCGATAAAACAAGGAAACTGGGTGATTCTGCATAGAAACAATTTTTACAGAACTTGTTACTTAAAACATAGTGTACCTATGTGCAACAGTAGCGGCATATTGTGGACTATGGACAAGTTTTCACATCTGTCAAACACCCATTCCGAGGGTACAAAGAATGTGCATCTAAATTTTGACAGAAAATTCGAAGCAATCAGTGCTAAATTAATGGAACTAAGGGATGTGCTTATGTTTATCCAGGCAGTATCTAAGGAAATTGCATCCCGACCAAAAGTATTCTCAGAGTATATGTAGTTTGCATACCACCACAAGACTGGCGTAATATACAACAGCATGTTGACAACAAAGTGTAAAGTTATTGAAATGAGGAAGATTATTCGGTGAATGTTACGTCTGTTAAAATTAGGGCAATTGCATCGAGATCATTCTATCTTGGAAACATTAAAACCAGTAACTAAAATTCTGAAAAGACGCTTGCATACTATGGAATATTCGTAAACGACACTCTTGGTTTGACTTGTCAAAGAAATATTAGGGATTCAGTGATGAAATTACGAAACAGTTCATATATAGACATTATGTTATATTGGGGTTTCTTACTCAGTAAAGGAATAGGGGCTTTAGATTCAAGCTACTCTTCCATTCATTTTTATCGTTTTTTTACCTAGGATTCCTTCATGTTAGTTCTTAGTTCCGGGGGGGGGGGGGGGGGGAGGGCAATGGTCAGTTTAATAGTGCCTTCGTATTCTTTTACATTATTATTACAGTAAATATTTTTTTATAAATGTTCTAACGCATGCTGTACCAAGGAAAGCATATTTACGTTCCGAAATAAACTCGAAGAAGAAAGTATGCTCTGTGTTTGACCCTGGTTGAAGGTCAGATTAGTATGAGTACTGGTCTATTTTACATACTCCTTACTAAGAACACGAGCGTTGTATCGAGTTTACAGGAATGTAATCTACTAGGAAATGTAATTTTATAAAGGAAGTAGTTTCCACAATCTGTATTATTCTAGGGAAACGGCTATTACACACAAAATAAATTATATTATGAATTACAATGTAGATACGTAAATATGGTCAGTTATTCTGACACAGAATCGTACAGTACAGATTTAGTGTATATGCGTATATAGGCCCTATTCTTATTTGTACCGAGGGAATCGTCAACGAGACACAAATTACCGCAAGCAGGCATAGAAAACCAGCGTTAGTTCGACCACAACGTAGTTTCCGTGCACAGCATCACACAGTTCGTTACACGGATTAAACCCCACGTTAAATTCAATGATACAGCAGGATACATCGTTCTATGCTGTGTGCTGACGCGCTAACGTGTCTCTTGGTTAGGGAACGATTAGCACAAAACGCGAATTTCCGTCTGAACTGTGCATTTATCGCCAGCAATTGAAAACGTTGATTCTTTGCTTTCGGGAAGCCTCTGACTGTTAAATGCCATTCATCCCATGTCACCAGCACTAAAGCGGCATTACTGGGGCTAATTAGGACGATTTGTGTTCCGCGGAGTCTCGACGCCGCATTTGATGACGACCACGCATCCTGGTCTCGTGTGTGTCGTGGTGCAGGATGCAGGGCCTGTTGGGCACCGAGGGATTTTTAAAGCTGTTAAATTTTCGGGGGCCCGACGCTGAAACGTCGTTTAATCCCGGCTATCAAAAGTTCGTTACATTCACCAGAAGCGAAAGGATGGCGAATTTTCGGTAATACGCGTGACATGTCAAATTTACATAGCCTCTCGTCGGCTTCATGAATTTCATAGCCGCACACACATAACCACTGAATACACGTTTGGCGCTAAATTCAATCTGTTATATATCACTTGAGGATAATTTATTCTGCATCAAATAACGGCATGGTATTTATAACGGATTAATTCCAAAGAAGAAAATGTTTGCTGGAAAAAGTTTAGAATATTTCCAACGATCAGTCTTAAATGAAGAAAAATAAACTAATTAGATAGTAATGCTAAATCCCATTTGCTTGTACGGAACGTTAGCAAAACTTAATCCAAAACAACATTCAAAAATTTACATCTCTTATGATTTAACGAATGTTATTGAATAAGAGAAAACCCAGTGATTTTGGTGAGGTATCGCCGAAAGTAGTTTGGGGAGACAAAGAACGAGTCTACATGATTGCTGATTCTCATATTGTGTGTCTATTGAATCTCGTACCAGTAGTTAATATCTTGTCTCAGTAACTCAACGAATAATCTGGAATGTGTTGACCTTTATTTTATTTATGTTTAACTTTCTTCTTTTCAAAAATCAGTCTTGATCGCTACAAGAACATAGGTGACTGGTTTCGGTCATATCACATGATCATCATCAGACCCATGGCATCCTTCGAAGAGCACTCTTCTCAGCTGGTGTGATGTCCTCTTGACATCACAGCAGCTGAGAAGAGTGCTCCACCTACCATCTTCGAAGGATGCCATGGATCTGTTGATGATCATGTGATATGACCGAAACCAGTCACCTATGTTCTTGTAGCATACGTGGTGCGCTCAAGAATGAATTTTGAAAAGAAAAAGTTTTAAAATATTTTGATGGCTGTTCCAAAAATGTTTATTAAAATTATTTATTTTTGTTTTTGTGTAACTAGAATAAGGATCGCACCCCCATTTTCAAGCTCTCATGGTATCGCACATTTTTATGATCTCCATTACTTTAGAAGGAGAATTTTGTGTGTGAGTCCGTATCAAAGTACTTGTCGGACCCACAGCTATGATGTTACTCTTAAATTATTGGGAAAGAATATGAAAAACGTGCCATACCAAAAGCGCTTAAGAATGCGGCTGTGATTCTGAAATCTTTTTCCTTGTTTTTCTCGTCAGTGGTTTATTTTATGGAACAGCCACGAATTCCTCTTCTCTGCGGACCACTTCATGTTAGAGTAACATTCGCATCCAACGTTCCAAATTGCTCTTTGGATATATTACACTGGGGTTAGCAATATCATCAGGGAATCTACAGAAAAAAGTTGTAGTTATGGAACTGCTGTCTGCAGAAAAAAGAAAAAAAAACACTTCATGTGCTAAGGAAACCCACAAATTACACCCCTCTTTCAAAACAGTGGAGGCGATCTGAACGACACTACTAATTGCCCTCATTATACGTTTCCTTTAGCAACGCTATGACTGCTGCGTCACTACAAGTGTACTGAATGAATCGGAGGATTGATAACGCAGTCAGTGTAGCTGATTGAATACTGCTAGAGTGGCACTAAGGAGATACATGCGACTGCAGTTTAAGAGGGTGTTTTATATAAACACATGAAGTCGTTTTTAGGAGACAGATATTTTCATAACTCGCATCAACTTTATCATCATCACGTATACTGTAATCTGTTTCACACATCTTGATTGACGTCTGTAGCGAAAATCTGCACCGTCTGTTGTACCTTCAAAAACCAAGTTGTGATTTCGTGGACATACCTTTGCTGGTTAGACTGGATACTTTTTCCTATTAGCGTTTCCTGAGTACCGCTCCATTTCCTCCTTTTTCTCCATTATACTGTCAACATTCAATCTCCACTTTTTCCGCATTTCAGTTGGCACATCCATCAAAATAGCTTCAGTTTAGCTCATAGACTTCCTTCCCATTTCATCTCGAAAATTTCTCCACTACATTCTTGAAATATAATTCTACATCGGTTCTCTTTAGACATCGTGGATAACTCCCTTCATAAATGAAACTAATGCCATACGTTCGTCAACTTTCATAGCAAATCGCTTTTTATACTGGCCTACTTCGCTTTTGATTCTGTTTATTTTTGATTGAAATTAACTTTCATGGAACAAGTTACTGAATGTATCAAACCTATTGTTTTGCTTATGGTGGCAGCTAGCCAAGGAATATTATAGTGAACGGTTTCAAATATTTATTTCAAAGGCCCCAGCCAAATCTTTACAAGTTTTCTCTCAAAGAAACTTTCACTGTGCCAACGTGAGAAACGTTGCCTGCCTTTCAGAACCGAGGCAGTTCCGTCCAGTTAAAGTTGCTGATAAGAGACGTCTTCACCCGTCAGCTTAAACTGCTAGCGAATCTACGTCATCGGTATTAGCCAATAGCTTGCTTGGGATTCTGCTGTGTAGGACACAGTTACTTCTCTCTCTTGTGATACAGACCTCGTACAGAACAGATGTCTTCCTTGGGAGGCAGAGCCACTGGCTCTGCGCCCCGTGACCGGCCACCATCGTAAGTGACATGAGCCGCCTCCCCATCCGTTGCCCACTCATTTAATTGTTCGTCCTCCTAGACTAGCCTACACCTGGTAACTTTCGACTCTAGGCAAACTCCTTGCATTCCGTACACCGACATATATTCACTTTATTTTACCTAATTTTCTAATGTGTTATTTACCGGCAGCCCTGGATGCCCAGTCACAAGTCCTAACCGCATTGTCGTCGTAAGCCAGATGCTGCAACCTTACTTCCTCTCTTTGCGCATGTACATTTTTGAACCTCCAACAGTAGCTGTGTTTGGAGGCTAAGTTAAAGGAGTTAAGGTACAATTACGCATAAACACTCACAGGGATCAAACATACAACAACGACATACACATTGTACTTTCTGAAGCACATAAAGTGTAACTTTCGAGAGTAGTTCTTCTAAAACATGTATCTTATATGTGTTTCGATTTTGACAATAGAGGAGCATGCAGACGAAGACAGAGAAATAAGAAAATAGCTGTAGGGGTAGAGATTTGCTAACTCGAAAACTAAATTGAGAGTAATAACATCTCGTGGCAGATGTTAGGTTGCACGATAGTGAAAAGGAGGTCCTATAGAATCTAATATCGCAGTAAAAAAGTAATAACCCAACAGACGTAAAGTTCATAGAAATAGTTCCTACTAAAACAATGAAATTTAAAAAACACTGCATAAAACAACTTACTGCTGATGGTATAGATTAGCTGAAACATTGTTTGGCTTCAAGAACAAAATTTGCGTAGTAGACGTACTTGAATTTCATGATATTATTGTCTTACTTCCTGCAGTCATAGGTGGTAAGTCTTTTCCAAACTGTGATATTGTCATTTCTTTCTACTGTACGATTATTCCTGTTCTAAAAGTTTCTTTCATTTCGTTGACAAGTTAACTAGCGAAGACAGAATGACACATTCCTTTTACTTAGAATGTTACATTCCTTTCTCAGGTCTCTATTAGCCACAGTAACAAACTGTGTAGGCTCCAGTAGGTGGTTCTCTGAATGTCACGCAGTGCTACTGTAAATGCACGCAAATATCTTAAAGAGTGACCGACTGGAGATTAGTATTCGTCCCAAACATGTTTATTTATTCTTATATCAGATACAAACATATTGTATATGGTTATGACTTTATTAGTTTTGTGCAAAACTTGGCCGCTTATAAAGCATTTTCAATTCCTTGAAGTAGTTAATTGTCTGTACAGGAGGCTGAACAGAGTCGGCATCGAAGCGTACGATGAACTGTCTGGTATCCTGCGTAGTAGACGTACCTGACTTCCATGATATTATTGTCCTACTTCCTGTAGTCATAGTTGGTAAGTCTTTTCCAAACTGTTGTGATTTGGCCAGTTTCCGTTGAATATTGTTCCTGTGGAAACATTTAACATATAGTTATGGAGCACTTCTTGAAAATAAGAGATCTATCAGTCACATTGCATGTCATCTTGGTCAGTGTAGCCCCATCTTGCCAAATTAACCCTTTATCTGCCAAACCAGATCTGATTCTACTCAGAGGCTCCTCAGCCATCCTTTTCATATCACAATCAGGAGGCAGAGCTTGTGAAAATCCAGTCAGAAGGAAGGTAGTAGCCCTCTATCGATTCAAAATACATCTTTTTTCGTTATTCCAAGGAAACTGACTTTAGTTGCCGCTCGTGCAGTTCGTGCCCATACAAAGGATGCGTTCTCAACTGCTCCTATTTCTTTCTTCCCTCATTCTCTTCGAATATGAGGTCGTGCTATGTTTGCGACCTGCTATGATACTACACGTGTCGTTGAAAGCTATGACCACTTGTTTGTCATTCGTTGAACTATACCAGACAGGATATTGCAGAGGTTCGTAGAGTTTCAGGTCGACAACCCAGTTGTGATTTGGCCAGTTTTCGTTGAAGATTGTTCCTGGTGGAAACTTTTGACACGTAGTTCATGGAGTAATTCTTGAAAATAAGAGATCTGTCAGGTGTTACTTTTAGATAGTCTGGGGTCTCGTTTCGACATCTGATCCTACACTCTTTAATTTGCGACTAGCTTCCATGTTTGTCAAATGAGTATCACACATTGTGTCTTTGTTGGATTTAGTTTAAATTGGTTTGTGTTTAATATTCTGGAAAACTGTTTAAGGAGGTATCTGAGGCTGTTTTATACTCAGACAAAATCTGTGCTGTGGGCATACATGAAACTCCTGCTATGGGGTGCGACGGATTGGTCCTTTGTATATGTACTGGGTAGTTATAATAAAACTTTCCATATTTAACACAATATAGCATGGTAACTACACTCCTGGAAATTGAAATAAGAACACCGTGAATTCATTGTCCCAGGAAGGGGAAACTTTATTGACACATTCCTGGGGTCAGATACATCACATGATCACACTGACAGAACCACAGGCACATAGACACAGGCAACAGAGCATGCACAATGTCGGCACTAGTACAGTGTATATCCACCTTTCGCAGCAATGCAGGCTGCTATTCTCCCATGGAGACGATCGTAGAGATGCTGGATGTAGTCCTGTGGAACGGCTTGCCATGCCATTTCCACCTGGCGCCTCAGTTGGAACAGCGTTCGTGCTGGACGTGCAGACCGCGTGAGACGACGCTTCATCCAGTCCCAAACATGCTCAATGGGGGACAGATCCGGAGATCTTGCTGGCCAGGGTAGTTGACTTACACCTTCTAGAGCACGTTGGGTGGCACGGGATACATGCGGACGTGCATTGTCCTGTTGGAACAGCAAGTTCCCTTGCCGGTCTAGGAATGGTAGAACGATGGGTTCGATGACGGTTTGGATGTACCGTGCACAATTCAGCGTCCCCTCGACGATCACCAGTGGTGTACGGCCAGTGTAGGAGATCGCTCCCCACACCATGATGCCGGGTGTTGGCCCTGTGTGCCTCGGTCGTATGCAGTCCTGATTGTGGCGCTCACCTGCACGGCGCCAAACACGCATACGACCATCATTGGCACCAAGGCAGAAGCGACTCTCATCGCTGAAGACAACACGTCTCCATTCGTCCCTCCATTCACGCCTGTCGCGACACCACTGGAGGCGGGCTGCACGATGTTGGGGCGTGAGCGGAAGACGGCCTAACGGTGTGCGGGACCGTAGCCCAGCTTCATGGAGACGGTTGCGAATGGTCCTCGTCGATACCCCAGGAGCAACAGTGTCCCTAATTTGCTGGGAAGTGGCGGTGCGGTCCCCTACGGCACTGCGTAGGATCCTACGGTCTTGGCGTGCATCCGTGCGTCGCTGCGGTCCGGTCCTAGGTCGACGGGCACGTGCACCTTCCGCCGACCACTGGCGACAACATCGATGTACTGTGGAGACCTCACGCCCCACGTGTTGAGCAATTCGGCGGTACGTCCACCCGGCCTCCCGCATGCCCACTATATGCCCTCGCTCAAAGTCCGTCAACTGCACATACGGTTCACGTCCACGCTGTCGCGGCATGCTACCAGTGTTAAAGACTGCGATGGAGCTCCGTATGCCACGGCAAACTGGCTGACACTGACGGCGGCGGTGCACAAATGCTGCGCAGCTAGCGCCATTCGACGGCCAACACCGCGGTTCCTGGTGTGTCCGCTGTGCCGTTCGTGTGATCAGTGCTTGTACAGCCCTCTCGCAGTGTCCGGAGCAAGTATGGTGGGTCTGACACACCGGTGTCAATGTGTTCTTTTTTCCATTTCCAGGAGTGTACGTTCTGTGCAAGTAGCAAACCTAGTGGTATAACTGTCCAGAGTATGGGATGCATGCGCCACCTTCCAGTTCCAATAGTGGCCACGACGTGCCAACGTCATTCATTGTGATTCATAGTCTCCCACCCTGGCCAGTCGCATTGCACATCTTGACGTGTCAACAAGAGCTTGGGCAAAAGGAGCAGGGCATTATTGGTGAAAATCAATTATTAAAATAACAGTAATGCTGCAGCTACACTCCGAGAATATCGCCGGATGAAAGGATTGCGAAAGGGTCCTCTTCCTCCATCTCCTGTGCGGAGCATGGTGAAGTTCGAATCAACTGGAGAACTGGTCGTTGCTCCGGGAAGAGGCCGACGACCGGTTACACCACAGGTGGTTGATCAAATCGCTGTTGCTATGGTAGACAACGCTGCGAGCAATTTCCGATCGTCAGGCAGTGCGCGGGCTGTGTCATGACAGTTGAACATCCCATGGTCCACTGTAAGGAAGGCGCTTTGAACCATCTGTACAACCATCTGTACAAGATTATCGTACAGCAGCTTGCACCACGGGACGCACAACGACGTGTTGACTTCGCTCTCCACTATCTCGCAAGGATTGAAGTTGACACGGGTTGACTCTGGACCGTCCGATGGACACACGAAGCTCATTTGTCTCTGACGGGTGTGGTACACACAGAATTGCCGAGTGTAGAGACCTTCACCTCCAGCCGCTGTGCATGAAGTTCCTCTGTCTGGTGAACGTGTCATCGTATGGTGTGGCTTCACGGCTGCGTTCATCATTAGCCCATTCTTTTCTGAACAAGTTGGCGCTCAAGGACCAAAGATATGCAATGAGACTGACCAGCTTTACTGCGATATGCTTCGCCAGCATGTCATACCCACCCTACAAGAGAGAGACGCACTGAACTGTTTCCATGCAAGATGGGGCCCCACCACAAGTCGCTCGTGAAGTTCACCTGCTTCACTGAAACATATTTGGAAACGATCGAATTATCCATAGATCATGTCCAAATGCTTGGCCGGCACGCTTACCTGATCTTACTCCCTGTGATTTCTGGTTGTGGTGGTGCCTGAAGGACAGGGTTTACCAGGGTAACATTCACACACGTGCTGACCTGAAGCGCAGCATATCAAGAGAGAGAGGTTGAAAATACCGCTTCTGTTGTAAATTTCTTATTTTCACACGACCCGTTACGGACTGTTATAAGCACTTCTTCAGGTATCGTAGCTGTGCGGTGGTCCCCGAGCGCCGCGTGTACCAGGAACGGTGTGCTACCTATGATCGCACACCGCTCCTGGTAAACGCGGCGCTCGGGGAGCACAGCACAGCTACAATACATGAAGATGGGCTTATAACAGTCCGTAACCGGTCGTGTGAAAATAAGAAATTTACAACTGAAGCGGCATTTTCGACCTCTTTATAATGCTCAGTTGCAGATGTTCTTCCAACAGGATTGTTTGTATATCAGGAGAGATGGCCAGCCTATCTACGGACATACTTCGTTCTGCTGTGCACTTGTGGACAGTAATGTGAAACCATATTGAGCCCCTTTTGTACCAATAGTGATACTGGTATGTAATGACATTATGTACCGCAGCGCACATTAAAAGTGTTTCAGTTGAATTGATTCTGATTATTTCTCTTCACCGTGTCCTCGAAACTTGTGTTACCAAGTATGATCCTCGTATGGTAATTAGTTTCCATGTTACAAAGTGTTAAATAGGTAAAGTTTAATCATAACTACCCGGTATACTGAATTGAAACAGCCAGCACACTTCCCTGCAGGAGGCCGTTCTTTGTGTGGTCTCCATCCACTACGGTGTTCTTGGAAGTCGACTAAGAATTTCCGTTTCTGCAAAAGAGTGGCAATGAACCTAGTTAAGCTTAAGTCCTTCGTCAAGTCGTAGACCTGTAGCGGGTGACTAGTAGTGCAATACGCTGCTGGTAAATCGACAAATACCACTCCTGTTGCCTTAGGAACTTCAAACCCATCTTCTATTAACCCCGTAAGAGTTAACTCCTCTCCAGTACAGCTTTTTCCACGTCAAAATCCAATTCATTGAGGTGTAAGTAAGGGGCGTTTCATATGATTCTGCGTGTGTGTGTGAGAGAGGTGCCAATGAAAATGAACGGGATCAGTTTCCCGGAATTTCACCGCAGACAGGGGCCTGTTAGCGCTCGTACAGACTAACCAACTTGGTGAAATGTATAAAAGTTAACTACATTGTTACAAACATGCCACACCTAATTTACCGCATTCAATACTCTAATTGTTCTTTGTCGCTATTGTAGTTTACTTGCCCGTTATTATGGGCAGATTCCCAAAATTTCCGAAGTCCTATGGTGGCAGCACATTTCTTGTGGCTTCGTTTCAGTGCTTGCGGCTTCAGTGTTGCCCCACCAAAGCACAAAAACATATTTTTTGTTGTTGTCCTGTGGCCAGTGTAATCTTGGTCCCCTTTGAGGATGCCACAGACAGTCGAGAGCGGCCAGGTAAGGGGTCGTTCCACCGGCGTACGAGAGAGGCGGAAGCCAGCGGGCTTATTGTGCCAGCAAGAAATACGCTCCCTCCAGCATTCCCTCCCCCTCCCCTGCCCACCCGCTAGAGGGGTTATTTCACGTGACGTGACATCAAGGGTTGCCGTGTCCGCACAAAGCGGAGCCGAGTGTGCTCCGTGACAACTTTGAAACGTTTGCTCTTGTTCCGTTACTCTCATGTCACGCCGCAAAAAATGAGAACTCCTCTGACATGCAGGAACCCTTCACTCTGTTTTACAACTAACACTTAGTTTGAACCTTCCTGGCAGATTAAAACTGTATGCCGGACCGAGACTCAAATTCATCAGGAGTGCTACATCTGTAATGTTCGCAGGAGAGGTTCTGTAAAGTGTGGAAGGTATTAGATGAAGTGCTGGCAAAAGTAAAGCTGTGACGACGGGACGTAAGTAATGCTTGGGTAGCTCAGGTGGTAGAGCACTTGCCCGCGAAAGGCAAAGTTCCTGAGTTCGAGTCTCGGTCCAGCACACAACTTAATCTGCCAGGAAGTTTCATATCAGCGCACACTCCGCTGCAGAGTGAAAATCTCATTCTGTGAACACTTGGTTTACCGATGTCGGGATACATTTTCAAAAAATGTACCAGAGACCAATGCTGCGCAAAAGATGAACGCCAGCGTTCATTTTATCAGCCGCAGAAAATGTGTTTGTAATTACCGCAACAGCAGTGTTTTATTGCAAAGTTCTGACTTAGAAGAAAAATCTTTGTACTATTAACAACTGCACTCGTCTTGAGATGAAGGCAGCAAGGGACTAGATAAGCAAAAAGTCAACGTCCTGTGGATACCTTACAACAGCGTACGATATATTGAATCTGACGAAGGGAGATAATTAGAAACGCGTCGTATGAAGTAGGCAAAAGAGAATGTAGATCGCAAGAAATTTGAGTTTATAGGATATGCAGACTAGCACAGCAGAACCTGCTAGAAAAGAAATGCAAGGCTGTAGAAGCTTGAATGACTGGGTAAGCTAGATTGCTACATACAAAAAATTTAAACAAGTCTTCTGCGGGAAGATGAGCACTTGTTCTCTTATTGAAGCTCAGACGTACGCTCAGACGTACTATAGAAGGGGGGAAGTTTGAAAGGTGGAAGAAATACATAGTCTAGATACGGGAAACAGACTTGAAAACTATGTTACAGAATGAGAAGAGATTTGCTATTGCGAGAGTTTATTACCAGAAATATTTGACAGAGCTGACATGAGGTGCTAGTCGGTAATACAGATGCCTGTGAACGGAAAATATTCCAGGTTCGATTCCCGGTTTCAATTTGTCCAGGTTTTCCAGATGAGCTAACACTCCGCTGCAGAGTGAAAATCCATTCATTATTCTACCTATTAAGCAAGATATGTGAGAAGGACAAAATACTTTAGCACTTCAAAAAGAATAATTCCAAACAAGATAGAAGATGGTAATATCTTCAGTTTAATAAACCATTGAGGCAAAATACTAATACCAATTATGTAAAGAAGAACGTACACGGCCCAGTCTCATTAGCGTGACCACCGCCTGTGTTGGACGTCAGCGTGCAGTAACCACCCACAGGTGGCAGAAGCCAGCAGTAGCAACGGATGGTATATAAAGCGTTTCAGGGAAACAAGGAAAACAGTGCAGCCGCTGTCGTATTACGGAGTGATTTATCTTACGTCCAAAAACGATACGTTCATTAGCTTTCGGGCCGAGCATGGAAGCATTCCCGAAACGGGTAAGTCTGTCAACCGTTAACGTGGCTCCGTAGTTAAAGCACTTTATATATAGAGTACGGTAAACTTGCGAAATTCTAAAACCAGCTGGTGAGGCAACTGTGCTGCAGCATGGTCCATAAAGGAACAGTCTGGACGACGGTAGTAGAGATGTATACGGGCTGAAACACGTGCAACTGTTGAGCAACTGCCCACTCGCACCAACCAAGGGTCTACGAACAGTGTCTCCTCAACGACCGATAAGCGAACATTGCTGCGTATAGCATTCCGCAGCAGGTGCCTAGTTAACTAACCCATGGTGACTGGCGTTCATCGATGACGAAGAATGGAATTTGCACGCCAACGCCACAACTAGACAACGACTAAGTGTCGTTTCGGATAACACCCGTTTTACGCCACATCGGGCTTAAAGGAGCCACATTAAGAGTATCGTCGGAAGGCTTCAGGCTGGAGGAGGTGAGAGTTATGGTCTGGAGAATATTTTAGTGGCATTTTCAGTGTGATCTCGTCATGCTGAGAGGCACAATGGATCAACACAAATGTGCATCTGTCCTTGCGGAACATGTCTACACCTACATGCAGTTTGTGGCTATTCGGCACGATAACAGCTAACAGCAGGACATTGCAACATGCCACACAGATCGCAGGATACGTTCGCGCTTCTATGAGAACCACGACGAGGTTATCGTACTTATCTGGCCAACGAACTTCCCCGATTAAAATTTTTAGATTTTGTGGGACCACCTCTGTCGGCCTGTTAGCGTCATGAATCTCCAGCGGAGAAATCTAGCCCAGATGGCCGCATCACTGGGATGGGCATGGTTCCACATCCTGTCGGTACCTCGCAGATCCTCACTGTCTCTCTTCCTGCACATCTCACGGCGGTACATGCTGCAGAAGGTGCTTATTCAGGCTGTTAATGTGTTTAGGCAGTGTAAAACTGTGCGGAAGTTCATGTAGGGTCAGTTTCAAAAAATATTTTATGCTCCTTCACACTGGGGGTCTGTAATTTAAAGAAAAGTATTTTACGCTTTTCAATCCACCACAGCGATGCTCTGTCACAAGCCAGAACAAAGGGGGAGTGATAGAAGAGTAACACCTCTTTAAAAAACCTTGGTTCAACTGGCCCGGCTGATACTACTGTGAGGGCTCCCGCCAGGGTGACGGTGAAGATGGTCAACGGTTTTGAAGGTGGATAAGGCGAATGATCTTCATTTAGCAGCGTCTGTTCTTCAAAGAAGCGGCTGCGAAGCGGCTTACAACCTCGGTTCTACTTTTGTCAGTCCCACACAAGTTTGAACAACCAAGCATCATGGAATGTTGTCATGAAAAGGATACTACCCCAGGTAATACCTCTTTGAGGGAATCTACCACTCTTAAGAATGCAATCAGGCCTATGGATTCTGTATAGCCTGAACCTTCGAAGTTATTGAAAGTTGGGAAACACAAAGAGTTGACGATGATGATGGACGAACATGACACAACCATTTTGGCCATTCAAGAAACTAGATACCTAGATGAAGACACAATGGACATTCTTGTTCGTAAGCAGTTCAATCGTGGAGTTCTTAAGTCCATCAGAGAAACTTTTTATCCTAACTCTCAGCTGTGTAACAAAGGATACACACTGATTAATGCGCATGCACAAATGAGTGAAGACAACAGATGTAACCCCGAGAAAGTTGAACAGTTCTGGGACCTTCTTGGAGAACAGGTAGAGAAAATACCATCTAAGAACAGGTGACTTTAACGCTCAGCTTGGGATAGAACCGAAATTCAAATCGACAACTGGAAAGTATCCTGCTCACAAGATGATTAACAGAAATGGTATAAGACTCGTCAATCTGTATCGATCCTTCAATCTTCAGGTAATGTGAACATTTTACAAACACAAGCCACGTAAACAGAAGACTTGGTGATCACCAGGCAATGTGTGTGGAGAGAAACAGATTGATCATGTAACACTCTCTAGGAGAGCAATTAAGGAAATAATGTTAGTTAATGTACAGCGTGATGCCCAGTTTGACTCCGATCAATACCTTTCCAAATCAAAATAAATTTCATCACTGTCAATAAGGCCGTGAGAACCGGAAATAAAATTCATAAAGATGATGTAGCGAAGCTCAAAATCAATCAAAACGTCTTGGGACAAGTCCACCAGCAACTGAAATTTGAATCTCATAAATGGTCGGACATCGCTCCCAAGATCCAACAAGCAGCTAATACTGCAGTCCTGACAGCTGAACAGAGAAAGCATAGATGGTGGAATGAGGTTTGTGATGAGGTAGTGGCCCAAAGGACAAATGCCTCCAAAAGTGGAACTCGATCAGCAGACTGAAGATTTTGATGTATTCCATGTAGTTTGAAAATATGCAGCCAGAATTTTACGAAGGTCTAAGCGATTGTATCCGAAACAGCAGTTAGAACAGATTGATCAGAATTTCCGGAAGAACAATGCCGGTAACTTCTATGAGGCCTTCAAGTCGAATTTGAATAGATACCAAGCCACTAGTCTTTGTTTTAGAGACGAAAATGGAAAACCCGGCCTGAATAACAAAGAAAGCAGTACGATCATGTCTCGTTATTTTGAAAACCTACTTAATTGTGATGAAGCGAAAGAAAGATTCCCTGTATGTACCCAACTCATCTCCACCTGATAAAGCCGGCCGGGGTGGACGAGCGGTTCTAGGCGCTACAGTCTGGAACCGCACGACCGCTACGGTCGCAGGTCCGAATCCGCTTCGGGCATGGATGTGTGTGATGTCCTTATGTTAGTTAGGTTTAATTAGTTCTAAGTTCTAGGGGACTGATGACCTTAGCAGTTCAGTCCCACAGTGCTCAGAGCCATTTATACCATTTTATACCTGATAAAGAAGAGATCAAAGAGATCATCAACAACCTTAAGAATCATAAGGCAGCTGGAGAGGATTCAGTAGTGGCGGAACTACTGAATCTGGCACATAATGAAACTCTAGATGTACTAGTCCAACTTTTTGAGGACATCTGGTGAACTTGGATGATACCAACTGAATGACATTCAGCTTTAATTCATCCTCTACACAAAAAAGGCGATAAAAAGAACATCAATAACTATAGGGGCATCTCATTAGTATTTGATCCACATAAGATTCTCTCCAAAGCAACACAGAACAGAATAGGTCATCTTGACCAACTGATTGAGGAATATCAAGCAGGTTTCCGAAAGGGCCGTTCTTGCCCAGAACAGTTGTTTAACCTCAAGAACATCATCAGGTACAAGAAAACTGGAGGAAATAACTACGTGGTCGTGTTGTTGATTTTCAGAGGGCATCTGATTCGATCGGCCGTGACGCATTAACGACTATTTTGTAAGAGTTTGGGGTGGATGATACATCAAGAAAGCTGATCAAACAAACTCTCACTAACACAGTGTCAAAATTAAAATTTATGGTGAGATTTCAGAACCCTTTGCAAGCAGAACTGGCGCAAGACAACGAGATGTACTATCCCGACTCCTTTTCAACTGCGTCTTGGAAAAGGTCATTCGAGAGTAGAGACAGTGGTTAGCCCAAGAAGAAACAAATGAAGAGTGGTTGAGACTTGGCCCTGAGGACAAAGGGGTGACTCCTTGTCCTTTGCGGATGACCTGACCATTTTTGCTAACACCATAGAATCAGCAGTCAACAAGTTCAATAGGCTGTCAGAAATTACTGAAAAAGTTGGACTCCAGTCCTTTATTCAAAAGACAAAATATATGACGAACATCTGTAATGGACCTGAATAGATGATCACCAATCTGCGAAAACTCGGACGAGTTAAGAATTTCAGTTATCTCGTTGAAGTCACCCAGGAGAATGGATTAGAAGAAGAAGAAATTAAGGCCAGGATGAGGCAGGTAGACCGGGCATACCAGGTGACAAAGAATACCTTTAGCAAAAAGTCTATTAGTATATGGGACCATGAATAGACAAGATGAAGCTGAGCGGCTGAGAAATCTAGAGCGTCGGATATTAAGGAAAATCCTAGGTAATATATGGGTTGACTTGTATAGCATCACAGAACCTATCGCAGCATCCAGTAAGAAGAGACGATTGTTATTTTACTGTCATCTCATATGGATGGACGGTGGCCGACTAACAAAAAGAATATGGAGTTTCATCCAATCTAAAAAAATAAGGCCGAGATGGTTCGAAGAATGTGAAAAAGATCTTAGGCAGATTGATATGTCAGAGAGAGAAATTCATGACAGGAACAAATTTTAAAGATTGGTGAACCCCTACCAAGTTTTAAAATGGCATCAACGTCCAAAAGACGGAGAGGACCTATGTCCGAAGAATATAAACAGGTACCTCTTGGTGGGCTCAGAAGATACTGGCAGGAAGTCAAAGCTGGAACAAGAAAAAGGCTTAGACACCACGCACTCCATAGAGGCTCAACTGGAAATTAAAAAAAAATGTATGCTCATGTTTTACTTCAGATGATTAACTTCTGAATTCAAGTGGTCCTCATATGAAGCACATTTTGCTCTCTTCTGGACTGGATGCTGAAAACTTTTGGTGCTAAGATATAAATCAGTGCGCGTAGCTTTGCGGTACATTTGAGTGCTCGAAACGTCCATTCGACTTTCAGTGTACCAAAACATCTAGAAATGTCAGCCTTTCGTCTTTCTCGACGCGCTTTGGCCAGACTATAAAAGTGCCCTAAACGTAACGATAAATAAATGCGGTTGAAAGGGAACCAAATTTAATAGTAAAGTTGGTCTCGGTTCCAGACGACGTAGAACCCAGAGTCATTCTGTTGGTCATTTCATAAAATTTTTCGCAGTAACAGAAATTGGTGGTCGTCATAATACGTCGGAACGACTTAATGGTTTCAGGAGGAAAATGCTCTGTCAATACTTTCGATTTGTCCACCACGACAACGTTTGTAAATAGTGAGATCACAAAGGTCTTTAACGGATCAAAACTAATCTGAGGTGAAAAAGGTATGCATCTCACTGTGTATGTTGTTAACAGTAATGGTCCTATTACACTTCTTTGGGGGGGGAGGGGGGAAATCCTGACACTGTCCTTCCATCTGTCACTACCTGCGTGCATCTTCTACAGTGTGAATGGAAGCCACAGCAGTGGTCGCTAAGTAGGCAGTACGTGCTTGCTTCAGACGTCGTCCGTGTGGATAGTTGTCTCGCAGCAAAGAAGTCCATTTCCTAACGTGTGGTACGTGACATGGCAACACGATCCTCCAGGGCATAGCGAGCAGTCTGCCAGTTCTCTGAGATGCTAATCGCGTGAACCCACTGACATTCCGCGTGGTGTTCATAATGACCATACCCAGCTCATCGATTCCATATTCGCGTAACAGAGAAACGATATTTCGGAACGATCCACCGCAGCAGGCCACAATCCTGGTAGATGTTTCTCCTTTTTACATGAGGCTCTATACAATCACTTCAGTAAAAACTAACATTCGAATATTGTTTTTGAATCATAAACTTTCCACTTAGTTTTCCCTTACAAACAGAGTACAGATAATTAAACACATACATACTTAGCCCAGTTACACTGAAACGGTAATTATTTACATGTCAAAATTCGTCAGTTTCCACTGGCTGTTTTACAGTTACAAAGAACTGTAACCATAAACGATAGTGCCTAGTGTGAGGTGATGGGGTGCAGTGAAATTAATCATGTATTTGTGCTTGTTGATAAACCTTACAACAAACGTAACAACTGATGTGTCTTAAGATTCGGAGGTTCTGTTAGCCCTCAGTTAAGTATTGCTCCGAAACAGATTTGCACTCTACCAAAGAAAACAGTTCGGTAGTTTTGGTACATTACGTAAGTTATGTAGTAAGTGGAAGGACTGTCGGTAGGATTGGTACCATTGGTAGGGAAAGAAACATTGACGATTGCGTAGGAGAGAAACTTTTAACCGGCGAATTCTCTTTGTTCTTCATTTGTGTGTTTTGCACATTATTAGAACCACACATCTTTCGGTGTTTATCCTTTTACAATTTATAAATGATAAAAATTATACGATCGCGTAACCAAAACAATTGCTGTTGATGTAAGTACTGTTGACATGCACTTAATAGAACGTTTTCCATCATGATCAAAGTCAAGAGTGTTCTGTCATTATTGATAAATGTGAAAGTTGTATATGATTAACAGAAAAATGTTTTAAATAAGTTCGACGCAGTATTGAAGCGACTTCTGATATATTGTTGCATTGCGGTTTTTTTTTTATTTTATACTAGAGGAAATTACGTTTTCTAGCGTAATATGATAAATCTGAATTGTTTCCTTTAGTTTTACTACAATATCCCTCAGTTTCACATTGCAAATCAACAATTTTCGAATAAAATCTGAATTAAACATTGACCATTTCAATTTTGCTATAAATACTGTTTATTTTTAAGTAGCAGACAAGAGGACAACTACGTAGAACAAAAATGTTACGTGTGTTACCACGCACTTCATATATCCTTACACAGTTTCTAAACGGTTCACCGCTTCCGTTTCTTAAGGAATCTAGTAAGACATTGATAGCACACATACAGAAAGAGATCGTTACGAGGTAATCTCCGATAGACATGTAACACACCTAATGTACAAGTAACAGGGGTACGACCCTAACTGACCAAAATTACTACGAAAACTGCCGTAGTTTGCGATTACTTATGATAATCTACTGTACCTTATGGTAGTTATACAACTCTACTTCGTAGTGTTCATCTGGCCGTCTCAAAAGTCTAGGAAGTATGGAAACTTTCAGCAGCAAGTGATATAAATGGATTGCACTATCTTTGAGTAAAAACGTCTAGAGTGTGATAGTACACGTCTAGAAGGTGACACTACACGTTAGGAGAACAACTTCTGTTGAGGTAAAATGATCTCTGACGCTCCCAATCGGAACCAGACGTCGTTTTATTGGAGTGACTCTCTCTTAGATGATTATTTTCGATAGAAAATGAAATGTGTATTTGTCGTATTATCATATTTTGCACATGGCTCAATTTTTATACGTTTTACTAACTATAAATCTTCCAAGTTTGCCGGACAATAAATAAATGCTATAGCCGTGTCTGGTCACCAAATGTGCTGTTTCTATGCACTACCTACTTTAGTTAGTTGATAGAGCAACATTAAAGAAGAAAACCTGCAGAATGAGCGTCTATAAATGGAGAAAGATATGACAGAAGCTCGACCTACCGTCTTTCACGCGGAGCAGACGACTGGCGTTTGAGCAACAGATATTGCTGACAAACGCCACAGAGAGCCCTAGCCCTGACACGTATTAGGGGCATAATATTCGAAAAGTATTAAACATGCTCAGCTACGCAGGGAAACGTTGACGAACATTTAGTCCCTAACAAAAGTGTCTCCCTGTGACGAGATCTGTCATCCCTAGACGTTTTCCACAAAGACTATATAGCATCCTGTGTATATAAAATGAGGACGCTTCCAGTACTCAGGAGCAGGAGTGTTTATATTGGATAGGTGCATAAGTTCGTAGCGCTTTCCTGTAAGTTTAATAAATACAGTAGATACACAGAACAGAGACTTTAATTATCAATAATACACAGACGGAAAGAAATCGCAAAACCAAGAAAAAATGGATCAAATGCCTCTGAGCACTATGGGACTTAACATCTGAGGTCATCAGTTCCCTACAACTTAGAACTAATTGAACCTAACTAACCTAAGGACATCACACACATCTATGCCCAAGGAAGGATTAGAACCTGCTACCGTAGTTGTCGCGCGGTTCCAGACTGAAGTGCCTAGAACCGCTCGGCCACACCAGCCCAAAACCAAGAAGCTTAAAAGAAGGCTGGTAGTTGTGTTTTTACATCTGGAACACATGTGTCCTAAAATTTCGCGCCAGGCGCATAAGAGTGGAGATAGTAGCAATACTATGAGGATGCAGCAACCAGTCGCTAACTCATGTTTTATTTATTCACTTTTGCAAATCGTTTTCAACTGATTAACAGCCATCATCGCTGCTTTCAACCAATATGTGCCCAGAGTGCTAGATATGCCGGACGTCTCCCGGAGTTATGGTCTGGAATGCGATTTATCCCAGCTGGAGCGCTCCCGTGGTTATCCCATACACCCTGACTGCAAATTTGTCCGTCAGTCTGATGATTCGGCCATTGTTCTGCTATTCAGGATAATGCTCGCTCACATACTACTACTGCAACCCAACGTGCTCTACAAAGTATCGACATGTTCCCTTAGCCTGATCGATTACCAGATCTGTCTCCAATGGAGCACATATGAGCGATCACTGAGCCGTGCTGCGGCTCACGTTGGTGTTGTTTGTATGTTTCCGCCCTCTCTTGAAGGCCAGACGGTATCCTTTAGTTGGCGTGGTTGCAGTTGTTTGTCTTCTTCTCGTGTTGACTGGCCATTTGGTTTCGCAAGCGTGTCCTGTTCGCTAGTGGCAGCAGCGGCGGTTATCGGCATGTAATAACTGTTGCGCTATCTTTGGGGCGACGTCGTTGCTTTTCCGGATCGTAAGAGTAGACCAGTTCGGTTGGGGACTTAGTGCAGACCGCCGGTTCTTGTTCTGGCGTATTGTTCAATTGTTGCATTTGGTTTGTCGGACGTCAGGTAGCTTCAGCAAGATTGTCATTAGTTATTCGTTAGACTGCCACTAATCTGAGTTACGATCATGTCAAGTGAATGCAACTCTTGGCAGCCTATCTCATCGCTCACGAAAGTGTTTGTTCCGGACCTTCTCAGAGGTCAATTCCTGGAGCACCGTCCGTGGCCCCTTGGTTCTTGTAAGACATGTGTGTTCTAACAGGAGGTCTGATGGCCAGTAGTTCAGTGCAACGCTCCTTCAGTCCAACTTTCTGCGGGTATAATCTGCCTCAGTTCCCCTTTAAGGAACCTATGTACTGGTCCTTGTGTTTTATTATTGTGTGATATATTAGAATACCTTGTAATGCCTACATTAAAGGTTATATATGTCTAGTTAATAGTTCTGGTCGCCTTCTGGAATAAATCTAGCATTGTAGTGTTCAGTGGATGTTAAGGGCTGTGTTACAAAGTTCACGATCATCTTATTTCACCCGTTTGGTGATCAGTTGCTTGTTTTTTTTTAATTAACCTTTTCTATAGTGTTTGCTGTTTTACAGCAGGTTTCTAAATTTTTTATATTACTGCCGTTGCTGGCGTGTAAGGCCTTCAGCCGTGACTGTGGTCACTTGCCTTAAAATTCTAATTTGGTATTTGTGTTTATGCAGTAAGCCTTTAAAATATTATTTACTGCGATTTCTGGCGTCTGATGCTTTATGCTGTGTTTGTGGCGACTTGCCTTTAATATTTCAGTACCTAATTTTTAAGTTGGAGCGACTTTTAAACAATTCTTAATTTAGTGCCATTCCTGGCGTGTAGGGCCTTCTGCCCAGATCACAGTGGCTTTCTTTTAAAACATTATCTGCTGTATCGGTATTTAATGGTGATTTGCTATATTGTAACTTACTGAACACACTATAATTTACACAGTTGTTTATTCCTTCATTAATATCGTGTGGTATTTTTTTTATTGTTGAGTCTCGAATTACTGGTTTAAAATTAATTGTGTGTAACTGTAAAAGGCCACCAATAATAACTGATTACGGACCCGTCCACAATCGTACCGAATCCTGCCTTCCCTTGACTATCAAGTTTCAATCCCGGTCGACAACTGTAGCGTCATATACAGGGTGAGTCACCTAACGTTACCGCTGGATATATTTCGTAAACCACATCAAATACTGACGAACCGATTCCACAGACCGAACGTGAGGAGAGGGGCTAGTGCAATTGGTTAATACAAACCATAAAAAAATGTACGGAAGTATGTTTTTTAACACAAATCTATGTGTTTCTAAATGGAACCCCGTTAGTTTTATTAGCACATCTGAAGATATAAAAAAATACGTAATCAGTGCCGTTTGTTGCATTGTAAAATGTTAGTTACATGCGGAGATATTGTAACCTAAAGTTGACGCTTGAGTACCACTTCTCTGCTGTTCGATCGTGTGTATCGGAGAGCACCGAATTACGTAGGGATCCAAAGGGAACATTGATGGACCTTAGGTACAGAAGAGACTGGAACAGCACATTACGTCCACGTACTAACACCTTTTTATTGGTCTTTTTCACTTACGCACATGTACATTATCATGAGGGGTGAGGTACACGTACACACGTGGTTTCCGTTTTCAGTTACGGAGTGGAATAGAGTGTGTCCCGACCTGTCAGGCCAATAGATGTTCAATGTGGTGGTCACCATTTGCTGCACACAATTGCAATCTCTGGCGTTCTGAATGTCGTACACGCCGCAGTACATCTGGTGTAATGTCGCCACAGGCTGCCACAATACGTTGTTTCATATCCTCTGGGGTTGTAGGCACATCACGGTACATATTCTCCTTTAACGTACCCCACAGAAAGAAGTCCAGAGGTGTAAGACCAGGAGAACGGGCTGGCCAATTTATGCGTCCTCCACGTCCTATGAAACGCCCGTCGAACATCCTGTCAAGGGACAGCCTAGTGTTAATTGCGGAATGTGCAGGTGCACCATCATGCTGATACCACATACGTCGACGCGTTTCCAGTGGGACATTTTCGAGCAACGTTGGCAGATCATTCTGTAGAAACGCGATGTATGTTGCAGTGCTCTCTGATACACACGATCGAACAGCGGTGGAGTGGTACTCAAGCGTCAACTTTAGGTTACAATATCTCCGGATGTAATTAACATTTTACAATGCAACAAACGGCATTGATTACGTATTTGTTTATATGTTCAGATGTGCTAACAAAACTAAGGGGGTTCCATTTAAAAAAACGTAGGTTTGTGTTAAAAAACATACTTACGTGCATTTTTGTATGGTTTGTATTAAACAATTACACTAGCCCCTCTCCTCACGTTCGGCCTGTGGAATCGGTTCGTCAGTATGTGATGTGGTTTACGAAATACATCCAGCGGTAACGTTAGGTGACTCACCGTGTATAAACAGCGTTAATCGTCTTTATAATAACCGCCCAAGTGCAACAGGCATGGAACTCCATCCCACAATCTGACATCCAGCGCCTGTACAACACAATGAATGCACGTTTGCATGCTTGCGTACAACTCTGTGGTGGCTACGCCAGTTGTTAAGACCCGTGGGAGTGATAATTGGTGCAGCCAAACGCAGTATACCTCCAGGGCTCAGGAAACAATACATCCCTTACTGGGATGACACAATAGAAAACTTTTATGCAGAATACCAACAAACTGACTACCCTGATACTGGTGAACTGATGCTAGAACAGCTAAATGAAGCAAGAAAGCACAAATGGATGGACTTGACGTCTAATTTAAATTTCACTCATTCAAGAAGAAAGGCATGGGGATTATTAAGAAAACTTGGCACTGAAAACAACGTCTGCAATCAGCAACCGAAGATAATCAGAACTGGCACTACAGATAAAATCAAGAGCTGAGAAGGTCCCTGCAGACACAGCCATGAAATAAAAAGTAAACAGCGAACTGAATGAAGTCAATAGGCACCTTCATAATAACAGCACACTATCACGCCCCTTTACTGAAATAGATATAGATAAGGTCATCAAAACACTGAAAATGAGAAAAGCCGCAGGACTGGATGGCATATTCCCTGAATTTATAAAACACATAGGGGAACATGGAAGAACTTGGCTGAAGAAGTTGTACAATGATGCACTCAAGACTGGAAGGGTGCCTCAACAGTTCAAGATAGCACACACACTAGTAATCCTCAAATATGGAAAGCCAGTACATGATCCACAAGTTACCGGCCAATTGCACTGCTGAGCGTATACTTGAAACTACTTGAACGACTCATCCATAACAGAATACAAGGCCGGCCGCGGTGGCCGAGCGGTTCTAGGCGCTTCAGTCCGGAACCGCGCGACTGCTACGGTCGCAGTTCGAATCCTGCCTCGGGCATGGATGTGTGTGATGTCACTAGGTTAGTTAGGTTTAAGTGTTCTAAGTTGTAGGGGACTTATGACCTCAGATGTTAAGTCCCATAGTGCTCAGAGCGATTTGAACCATTTTGAACAGAATACAAGGAATAATAAACAAGATAACCCCAACATATCAGGCTGGGTTCAGAAGCAAGCGGAGCTGCTTTGAGCAGGTCCTAGCCTTGACATCCTACATTGAGGCTGGATTCCCAAAGAAATTGAAGACATCAGTAGCCTTTGTTGATCTGTCAGCAGTATATGACACTGTGTGGCTAGATGGAGATGGACTCCTGCTGAAGTTAAAAAAGCATGCCCCTAGTAAGAGCCCGACGACACTTGTGGGAAATATGTTAAGCAACCGCTACTTCAAGGCTAGCGTTGGAGAAAAACAGCAAATCATTTGCCTCGAAAAATGGGCTCCCTCAAGGGTCCGTCCTAGCACACCTACTTTTCAATCTGTACACCAGTGACATGCCAAACTCCGCTAGCTCAAAGTTGTGCTATGCCGACGATTTTGCCATAGCCGTATAAACCAGCATACTTGAGGAAGGAGAAGCTATGTTAACTAGAAACTTAGAAACTCTCAACACATACTACAAAGCATTGAGAGTCCATCCAAATGCAGCAAAGACAGAAGTCTGAGCATTCCATCTAAACAACAGAATTGCAAACCAGCAGTTGAATGTGAGCTTCTGCCGACAAGAGGTTAGACATAATTTCCAGCCTAAATACCTTGGTGCCACACTAGATCGGTCTCTGACGTATTAAAAACACTTGGGAAAAACAAGCCAAAAACTTAACACCCGAAACAACATCATAAAGAAGCTAGCTGGTACAACATGGGGTGCCGACGCATCGACTCTACGTACCACAGTACTTATGCTGTTGTACCCAGTTGCCGAATATTGTGCTCCAGTGTGGCAACATAATGTCCACAAGAGGAAACTGGACGTACACCTGAACGAGTCAATGAGGATTATCACGGGCACATTGAAATCCACCCAGATCCCCTGGCTGCACACCATCAGCAACATCCCACCACCCGAATTACGACGCCAAGAAGCAGTCGATCGAAAATAGAGGAAACTACACCTCCATGACTACCCACAAGACCTCCCAATTCATACAGTCTTAAACAATCCTCCCTCAGACCGCTTAAAATCTTGCGATCCACTATGGCATAATGGAATGAACGATAAGAAGTTCGATATTAAAGAAGAGTGGCGCAAGAAGTGGAATGCTGCAACAATAGCACGTCGAAGTATCTAAGGCCCAACTGCCAGCCTACCAGGATATCATCTACCGAGAAGTGAGTGGACAAGGCTGAACAGAATAATAACTGGCCACGCCAGGTGCAACGCTATGATGCACAAATGGGGACTCCAAGATTCTCCAGCCTGTGATTGTGGAGTCCAAGAACAAACTGTTCAACATATTGTTAGACTGTCCTCAAAGGAAGTATCTTGAGCCGGCTGGAGTGGCCGTGCGGTTCTAGCCGCTACAGTCTGGATCCACCTGATCGCTACGGTCGCAGGTTCGAATCTTGCCTCGGGCATGGATGTGTGTGATGTCCTTAGGTTAGTTAGGTTTAAGTAGTTCTAAGTTCTAGGGGACTTATGACCACAGCAGTTGAGTCCCATAGTGCTCAGAGCCATTTGAACCATTTTTGAAGTATCTTGGACCATATAGTGACTTTGTTAATGCTACTCCGTCCACTGTTAGTTGGCTTCAATTATGAGATATTGAACTATGATTAAATGTATCTGCCTTTTTTTAACTTGCAGTTGTGACAGTCAAAGTAGTTAGTAATATTAAGTCAGTAATGTTCACAACTTAAAAATGTGTATAAAATTTGTGCCAAAGTATATGTAAACAGTTAAGTAGATATACATGTAAAATTAAACTTTATGTACTTGTTAATGTTTGCTGTTGTTGCCATACGATAAATAAATAACCAGTTCTTAATGTACCAGCATTTCGCATTTGCTATGGCTTGTCTCGTGCTTATATTAATCTGTGATCTTCCAATGTTAATGAAGTATATATTTTACCTAGAGAAATGTATTCCCGAAATTTCATTACTCTATTTACTTTTTGGACTTCAATTGTTTCCGTCGTGTTTTTTCTCTTTCACTGTTTACCACAATCTACTAACGCTGGGTAACTTCTCACTCTTAAGCTGGAGAAATTGTCAAGCCCTGTTCAGTGTGCATTTTCGTCTGTAAAGGAAGTTCCTCGAAGGCTGTGAGACAGAGAGCGATCAAGGTGAAAATCAGAGCTCACAAGACCTGGTGAATAAGATGAGTACGGCATAACTTCCGAAACCAACTACTGTATAACTTTTTATCAGTCTAGCAGAATGGTATCTAGCGTTATCGTGGAGTAGCTTCACTCCACACAATCTTCCTAGTCATTTTTCTTGGACTATGTCTGCAAAACATCTCAGTTTTTGACAGTAAATATCGGCAGTGATAGTTACACCTCGGTGAACAAATTCGTATCACATCAGACCGCCGCTTTTCCGCCAGATGCATAACATTACCTTTTGTGGATGCGCACAGGTATTTATACGAGGAGTTGCTGCTGTGTCTGCTCTGCACTATTCTTTTCATTTGCTTATCTTAGCACAAAGGCGCGATTTCTCAACAGTAACGATCCCGGATAGGAATGTTTGGTATTGTCCACGAGCTAATTGATGATGTGCAAGCAGAGATACGGCCATCTGATTAATTTTTTCATATTGGCTTAGAGCAATCGTTACCTATAAAACCGATTTTTGAACGTTCCCCACTGCTTGCAAATGTTGCACGATAGTGAAATGATCAAATTTCATCATATTTACCAGTTCTCGAGTGCACTAACACGCATATTGAGGATTAATGTGCTTAGATGGTCTTCATCAAACCCCGAAGGACTTCCTGAACGTGGTGAGTCACTAACATCAAAATTAACCTCCAACCATTTTCTTGTCTGCTCTGTCGAATGGCATTGTCCCCATACATGGCGCTGAAGTTTCTGGGTAGCTCTGCTGCTGTCACCCCTCTACCGAACTCAAGACTGTATCAGGAACGTCCCGATTTCTCTAATTGATAATCCGTTTTCTACCGTCCACAGCTCGACTCGCTATATCGAGGTGACAAAATGTCAATACGGAAACTCAAATAGCAACAGTGAACGACAAATAAAAATGACAATCGATAGTTAAACCCATAGCAGCTTGAGTACCAACATGCAAAACAGACGCGCTATCAACTTATGCACCAACCTAATAGTAACAACCGAAACACTAGCTTCATTGAAGTCCAGCGTGAATCTGACAGCAAAGAAGAATAAGTTAGATTCAAGAAATATTCAGATGTTTCTACCACGGTTTCTCCTACCCTCCCTTCCCCTCCCCCCTCCACTCCACGTACCCAGGTTCTAAAACTTCGCTCTAGGCACCATTCCTTTGTAGCAATAATCCTATAGTACTGATTTACCCTCAACCATGATACATCAAGGTATAATTCAAGGGATAATTCGATTTGTAGTTATTGGAAAGGTACACACATCCCACTGGCATCTAAGGACAAATGCTGTTGTGAGTTAGTATTGATCGCGTTGTTTTTAAACTGTTTTAGTCTTCTGAGTGGTGTTCTGTGGCCCAAAACGAAATCCACTTCCACTGTACCTCTTCAGTTACTTGTCGGACGTATTCAAATCTATGTTTTCCCTACAGTTTAATACTTTACAACTTTCTCGAGTATCATGGAAGACTTTCTCTGCTGTCTTAATATATGACCTTTCATCTTGTCCCGTCTTCTTGTCAACGTTTCCCATATGATCCACATGTCTCTTCATTCTCCGATTCTGCGGAGAACTTCTTCATTCCTCCATCTAGTCTTCAAAATTGTTCTATATTACCACATATCAATCCTTTGATGATTTTTTGCCATTTTTTCACTATGCAGCGAGATGATCCAAACGTACATTCTCAGAAATTTATTTTTCTAATTAAGGCCTATATATTATGTACCCACCAGACTGTTCATTCCATCCCCCAGGTCCTGTAATTCTTCATTCTCACTGAATATTGGAATGTTATCAGTGACTTTTATCATAGATATTGTTTAACATTTAGTTCTGATTCCATTCTTTTAATCTTTCTTTAATTTCCCTTCATTGCTTCTTCGAAGTATTGATCAAACAGTAGTTGTGAATCTCTGCGTACCTATCGTACAGCCGACCTATGTGGTCGAGCGGTTGTAGGCACTTCAGTCCGGAACCACGCTGCTGCTGCGGTCGCAGGTTCGAATCGTGCCTCGGGCATGGATGTGTGTGATGTCCTTAGGTTAGCTAGGTTTAAGTAGTTCTAAGTCTAGGTGATCGATGACCTCAGATGTGAAATCCCATAGTGCTTAGAGCCATTTGAACCAAATGAACCTATCTTGTGCACGCATTTTGATCCCAACACCTCGGTCTTGGTCTTCCATTCTTTCTGTTCCCTCTTAGTGTTTTTATTGTACACAGTGTATATTATCTGTTTGTTCTTACAGCTTATTCTTACTTTTCTCAGAATTTCGTACATGTACTAACATTTTACATTAGAACGCATTATCAGATAAAATTCACGAACAATTAGTCCGACGTCACGTGCGTGAGATGCTAGGCCTCTAAATTTACCCAAACACTTCCAGACTCTCTTTGGAGAGTCTAGAATTATCTATCTGCACACTGTCTTCGAGGAGGCTAGGATTAGCGAACATGGTGCTACTACGACGACGATTGTCACCAAAGACTTATATTCCCATCTCATTCTTTCCCTACAGGTTTTACTCTCCACATCTCCCTATATCCGTATGGAAGATAATCCCTGTTGTCTTGCCCCTTCTTCTTGTCAGTGTTCTCCAGTTTTTCTTTTCTTCGTCGAATTTACGGAGAACCACCTCTTTGACTCATCAGATCATCTAACTTTCAACATCATTCTGTAGCAGCGTATTTCACACACAGTCGCAAGCATTCTACTTACAAGTCGTGTTGAGAACATTTATTTCATGTCCAACAAATTCAGAAGAAGATTTACGGTTAAAAAGAAAACGAATAAAAAGTCAACTCAGAGATAATTATGTATGAAGTAAGGTAATGAAATACGGCAAAGACATATTCCATTGGCTACTGAACATAATCGAAGTCTTCGTAGCCACAATATTTTACCAGAGTTACGTCAGTAGCTAGTGTTATAGTTGCCAAACCCACATTGGTAACATGTTGCGAAAACAAGATGTTAGAGCTACGAAACGAAATGTAAGGAGATTGAAAGAGAACAATTCCAAGTCTACATTAAATCTCACTTTCATATTTTGGCAATGGATTTGTCAGAAAATTGAAGGGCAGTGTTGTTTCTTTGTAAGAACAATGAACGGATTGCAAACATCCATTTATTTCCTGGTAAATCCGTTTGGTACTTAACCTGTTGACAACGACCATAAAGCCAAAGTATTAAATTCTGAATTCAGGTGTCCGTCCGCATACTACCAGCCGGTACAGGGCAACAAACTTTTTTGGCCAAAATACTCACACAAGTGGGTGATAATGAGGTAAACTGACGTAATACTGAAAAGCAGTTTGTTTTGGCCACGAAACTAACCGGTAAATTTTTCAGACTGTCATTGATAAGGCGCGGATGAGCCACTATGATAAACAAATAAATGTCATGTGGCTAGGGCCTCACGTCGGGTAGACCGTTCGCAAGATGCAGGTCTTTCGAGTTGATGCACTTCGGCGACCTGCGCGTCGATGGGGATGAAATTATGATGATTAGGACAACCCAACACCCAGTCCCTGATCGGAGAAAAACTCCGACCCCACCGGTAATCGAACCCGGGCCTTTAGGATTGACAATCTGTCGCGCTGACCATTCAGCTACCGGCGGTGGACTGTCAATATGATCTTATTGTCCGACAGTTGTCAACAAATGCGAATTCATCATCAGAAAAACTAGGCGAAGCGCCTGGCAGAACTGGCAAGCAGTCACTTAAACGCCGAAAAATTTTTTCTTCAATTTTAAACTCAATAAGCTACGGAATTATCTTATATCTTACTTCAATATCTTACACGCTATGTTGTTGTTCATGGGCAGAAAATAGCACAAGTCATCCACTTAATATGAGGGATAAATGAACGAATATGGATATCTATAAAGAAACATTGCATTTCACAGAACATATGCATGCCCGAAAATTATGATGTTTACGATAGAGGATAATCTTCTCTCAAAGGAACGCTAAGAGTTACAGAAATAAACTGCTCGGGTGAAACACAGCTTGCCTCTCCTAAGTCGCGATGTACAGACGTGGGCGAACTGGTAGATCCCATTTTTAAGAATTCCGAAATGTGTTCGATATTGCATCACTGTGAACCGTTAATCAACAAATCATCATACGAATTAGCTTCAAAAAGCTTAAGAAGGCTTGGATAATTTTTGTATACACAGAAATATATCTTAGTGCGTGACTCGAGGTAGCATGATGGGTCCAAATTATTTTCATTGTTTTTAATACATATGGCATTTTAGTTTATACGTTCCTACTGGTTCAATTACCTTCTATGTTAGCTTGTTCAACGTACACATTCTTGCGGAGGTACCACTGGTGAAAATTACAAGAAAAAATTGTATAAAGATGTCTTTAAACGAAAACATGAAACGAGCTAAAAGTTAACCAGTGATTACAAACCAATTTAAGAACTACAACATATATTCCCGAATCGTATGAATTAATTTTAGGATGTAATGCATCAGAAGACGTGCCCACCGTTCATGAGAGAGTCCCGAGATTTCTGTTTCCGGTCTCATAATATTTAACGCCAATGAAGACGCCAGTAGAGCTCATTTATGGATAGTCGATCATTTATGGATACTCTGGTGTGTGGGGCAATTCCTTAGAATATAAGATGGGCAGTGTGCTAAGTAATACTGCTCTTTGCCCAACAGCGTACTCGTTCGTGTTTTGCGTTACACTGAAGTGCAGGGTGTTTACAAATTAATTATACAAACTTTTCCTTTAATGATGAAAATGGTAAATAACTTACAGAAATATCCGATACAGCAATAAATATCGTTTATCTTCAAGTGTTATTCCGATCTAACACCCCTAGTTCCAGACCTTCTGCCAAGTGGCATGCACCAATAAGTTATTTCAACAGCCATCGTGGAGTCATAGAACGGTTCACAGCGTCGCGGGGCTATTTATAGTTCATGAATACAAAACCACAACTACAGTTCAGAGACAATTCAGGTCTAAATATCGCAAGTCACTACCTCTAATATAAAATGCAATTAATTGGTACAAACGTTTCCCCGACACTTTGTGTGTATAATATAGGTTGCCAGATCAGAATCGGGCTGCAGTCTCTGGCGGAGCAATTGAACATGTTCGGCAGTCCTACATTTGGTGTCCAGGTGAATCAACGAAACGTGCCAGCTTAGAATCGAATATGTCCAGTGTTACAGTGTGGAAGCTGTTACGGATGGCATTCTTCTACATTATCATCGTAAAGTTGTCGAAAATCTACGTAGGAAAGTGTCGACTTGGATTTGGTCGTGTTGGAGCAATATCCTGACCAACAGAAATCACCTGATTTAACCCCAATGGAATTCTGTTTATGAGGTTATATTAAAGACAGAATGTTTGTTACTACTCTTCCGGGAAACGTCGACGAGTTGTGACAAGAGATAACACAAGCAGTCCACCTTACATCAAGACTTGCTTCATAGGATTCGGCAAGACACTTATCACAGATGGGACAATTTTCGTGTTACAACAGGTAGCCACATTGAACAATTGTAAATAAAACTCGAAGATATACTGAATTAAGTGTTTTATTAAACATTTCTGTAAGTTATTTATCTTTTCCACAGTTAAAGGTTACATTTGTATAAATTATAAACACCCTGTAGATTGGACATACCGGACTTACATTCAAGAGCGGCGAGAGGGCAAACGAGGTTTGTACTTAGGTTTACTCCGTCACAGGTAACAACGAAGGCAGAAAGAGAACGTCCGACGATCTGGCATTATCAATGACATTTTCGATGTGTCGACGCACTCAGACTATCACCTGATTTCTCTGCACAACTCACGACCGTTGTCTACCGTTTGTGTCACCTCATGTGACCCACATGTGATGTACATGCGGTCAGTCATACGATAAAATAGTCTTCTTGCTCCAGATCTCTTCTTTTTACCTGTAAAATGTAGCTATCAATTAAAAGTAGTAGGACTCAAAAATGATTCACATTTGTGGGAATGTGGGTCTGTCACAATTTTAAGCAATTTACGCGACGCGCGCTGCGTCTACTGACAAGAATAATAGCCTTTTAGAAGCAGATAGAAAAGGAGAGACAGTGAAGGAGGAAGAACAGCAGCGAGGCAGGAAGCAGAACGTGAAGCTCCCAGGGAATGACGAGAATGAAACTCGTACGTATGTCGGCACTTGATTAGCTCGGAGAACGTTTCCATGTAAGGGACATAAATTCTAAAGCGCGGAACATGCAAATATTGCATTGCACTGCACATATCCGCTTCCTCATATGGAAACTGGAATTCATAACGAGAAATAAATTAGAGATGCATGTCCGCTTTATGTATTCATACGCAACCAGTAATACAATGTCAACTAATTTTATGCACGAGTTATACAAAACGAATCAGTTTTCCGCATAGAGAACTTCAGTTACAAAAAATGTTTATTGTACGCCACCAGTGTTGAGTTTTTTTGGAACGAAATGTAACTTTTATTAATGACTGGAAAATTAATTACTGCTATTAGAATACGAATTATTTATCTCGAGTGGTCATGGAGTTCCTGATTACTAGCGCGATTTAGTGTGATTGGATTTAAACTTATTTTCGTGCAGTTCATCACAAAACACATTAATTTATTCAAAAGTTCAGTAGCACTTGATACATAAAAGATTTACAATATTCTACACCAAATTATTTGATTTTATTTCATTTAGAATTTCGGTTCTTTCCAGTGACTTAATCCTCCTACAAGGTATGAAAAGGAACGGTTAATACTCGATAACTGTTCTTCCTATTAACAAGAGGAAGCAAATTTCACAGGAAATTACACTCAAAATCTCTTGCATATATTCGTTATGAAATTAAACAGTGGTTATGTAGTCACAGTCATAACAAGGAAGAATAGATTTAAAAATTCACAATTACTTTAGCAGAGAGGATCCGTAATGATCATGAAAGCAATAAAGCAAACAACATCTGGGCACTACATAACCATAAAGACACATTCTGTATCAACTATAGCATTTTGGTGCAGGTAATTTATATAGATAGAAAGGACAGCCACGACAGGACATGATTTTCTGCGTTTCAAGGTCCTGCCTGATCGGAACTTATTTAGTACATCAGAGATGTCTGTAGACAACCACCATAATGCCGAAGTACTAAATTGCTGAAGTGATACATTACGATCGTAATCAAATGTGAAATTCATCGTATGCAAAGCAAGTAGCAATAATACGATAGATTGATTTTGACATCACCTTGTAAAAGTATCCTTTTGTTTATGGTTGGTACTTGCTTTGTTTCAACATGGTGTGAGATTCCTCTCTGTATAGTGTAGATTATCGTCAAAACTTCATACTACACATGGTGTTACAACTGTCACCCAAAGTCTCTCACTATTTTAAATACTGCAAGTCTCTGAACTGAATTCAATTGTTTTACCCAGGAGGAAAAATCGACAAGCGGGAAAACGCTCCTATCGGAGGACAAAAAATGCGAATATGCTCCTGTTTATTTAAAACGCTCTGACTAAGAAGTGGAGTACCACCTGCCGAACACTACCTTGCTCAGGGTCTTCAAATATTAACCCAAATATTTCGGGGTGCAAACATACTCGAGCTTTTCTTAACATGCACCCACCTCAAAGTCCCCCAATGTCCCCTAAATGTGACTCACTCACACCCTGAAGTTCATCGCTGTAAGTCGCTTACACACATCCACTCCCAGTTGTCCTTTCTGAATCGCTCGTTCAGTACAAATCATTATGTCTCTCTCTGGCTGTCTCCTGTATCACAGCCTCAGGGCCGTTCATTCTGTCCTACAACTATAGTCCCCTCTCACTGTCACTGTCTCCCTCTTCCTCTCTTCATCGTTGTCATTGTCATATATCCTCTCTCATTATCACCGGCTCTCACCCACTTTCAATTTCTCTTTCTCGTTATTCCTCCTCCACCCCTCTCTCCTCCTCCCCCCCCCCCCCCCCCCCACCCTGGCATTGCCCCCTTCATTCTTTTTTTACCACTGTTCTGTCACTGTCGAATATGTTCCACTGCCACTCTGTCCCTCTAATTTTCTCACACTGCCATTGTTTCCTTCGCTATTTCTATAGCACAACCATTTTCTACAGTTTTCCAGTATTCAGTAGCTCTCCGTCTCTCTGCCAGTGGTACTTTCTTCTTATCTCTCGGCATAAAAGAGTGTGAATATATTCGCATGCCAGATTGTTTTGGAAAACTTTTGAAATTACTGAGGTACGTACAATGAGGCAGTTGGTAACCCACACTTTTCAGTCATCTTTTAAATACAAAGGAACATATGCGCATTTTTTGTCCTTCGATAGAACAATTTTCCCGCTCCTTCCCTTCTTTTCACTTCTGCTGCAGCATAGCATATAACTCATATGAAAAGAAATATATCGATCAGTATAATTTACATAGTTTACTTACGTGAAATTGAAATGAAGAAAAACTAGTTTTACACACCAGAACGTAATTTTAAGTGCAAAACAATTTTGTATGTAATAACGGAGACACTTCACAGCGTATTTCTCCGTGTTACGTCACTTTATAAACTACTTCGCGTCACACCGGATTCTACAAACGTATTATACGTGTACAAGTAGGGTTTTTGCACCTCTGTATATCGGAAAACACTAAGGATACGACGAAAATATTCAGGGTTGTTGGAGATCCTGGTATTAGAAATACATCGTAAAGATTTGAGCCATTTGCTGCTGATAGCGGTCTTGGAATCCTCGCTGAGTTTAGGTCCTCTGCCGACGGCGAAAATGTATAGAATGCTATTGTGGCGTTTTCCGAGGACCCGCCCATGAACTAATAGTGCCTCCGTAAGTCCCATCAAGTCCAGTGTAGCCCACATCGAATGAAAATGTAGCAATTGATTTACTCCATTTGCCTCAGCAAGAGGAAGTGTGTAATATTCATACCTTGCTCTTATACTGTAGGATGGTAACACTGAGATGAGCCTTCCGCAGCCCAAGAGTAATCAAAAATACTTGACCCAGCCTATACAAACGGATGTATGAGCACCGGAAAATCCCGGTTTTTAGAACATATTTGGTAAGCATGCTATCTCATGAATATCGACACTATTATTTACAAATATTCCATGGATTATTGTTGCAGAGATTTCAGGTGAGCTAAGCTTCTAGAAGCTTGAAAACGACACTACGACTCAGGAATAATGTTGTCGTTGAGAAATGATGTAATAAATTTGATGTCATGTGTGGAACAGATGCACTTCGAAAAACTGGAGAGACAGAAAACTATTTAAATTTCATGATTATTAACCGAAATTTTGGTAAGATATGAAACTTTTATTACAAGCCATTGACGACAATTCTTAAACAAAGAAAGCAATACCGGTCAGGTATCGATATTCAAAGGTACAGAGACCACGTTTCTTGGCAACGCGTTCCCTTGCGTCCTGCTAGGAGGCATTGGGGTCGAGCGGTGAGACTTTAAAGCTCTGTAAGTAATCGGCTTATGGATGGTCTTGTCAACTCCACAGAGTGCAAGAGGTAGTCACTCTGTGGGACAGCCGGGAAGCTGTTCGAATGTGGACTTGATTTCACTGGGTGCCACAGTCTTGGGCAGAGGTTTGCTGGCTTCATTTACAATAAACGTTCGCAGGGACACATACAGGTGCAGTGGTGTTCAGGTTATGTTTGGGGTTTAAACCGAGCGCTGACGTGAAAGTGTTATGCTTACTGACCCAGCTAATTCACCCTCAAGATTACAAATTGTGTATGCGCCGTTGAATTTGAGGTCTGATTAATCTAAAGATCGACAGGTGCAACAAGTACAGCTCGTGTCATTTGGCAACGTGGCTGGATTTCACCGTACTGCTTGTGTATTTTCGTCGTAGCAAAGGAAGGGAGAACACGAACGAATAAAAGGCGAGCCTTACTGTTTGATACGCAAACACTTGTCAGCTTTGGTATTTATGCAAACACACTGGTTAATAGTCCGACGGTGTTGGGGGGAATTATGTTGAAGTACATTATTAAGAGTGGTACACTGCGTGTTCAGGCAGTTCCTCGACCTTTCGACATTTGCTTGCGCTAAGTACCGTTGAATTTTGTGTGTCCATGTTGATGTTTATTGGTGCTGTGTTTTTAAAAATTATGCATGAGAAGGTCTTTTATTCTTCCTAAACGCATTTTTAAACCTTTTAAAGACAAATATATCTTTATATCCCTGCTCGTCGATAAGGTTAGCGATCTGTTTCTTCTGAAGAGAGAGAGAGAGATTTGGACTAACCTTTGATTCATCTTGCGTAGGAGATTTTGAAATCGCACTGTTGGAAAGTTATTTTAACGTTTTAATCCTGATGTCTCCTCCATGTATTGGTAAAACCTCGTTATTTAAATTATCCTTAAGAGTAGAGTTTTATCCAATAGAGTTCCTGATTTATGGTTCGTTTTAGCTTCGTTACTTTGTTTTTCAGATCATAATTTCTAAAGAATTATACTTAAGCGTAGAGTTTTATCCAATACGGTTCCCCATTTAAGATCTGTTTTAGCTTCGTTACTTTGTTTTCAGTCACAATGCCTAACAAGGTGTTTCCCCCTCCTTTTGTGCGTAAAGGATATAGTTACTCATTACATATTGAGACATATGTTATAATTGTTTATTATGTGTGTTTTAGCTCACTGAAGTGTCTTCTCTATATCATAATTAATGTCCTTGAAAGGGGAATATTTTGGAAGGCCGGACAAGGCGGTTATTTTTTAAGCTGTTGCGAGGTATGTACTGCACAAAGTGACTGTATTTAACTTAATGTTTAAATTGTATATGTCTTAAAGGAGTACTCTTATTCCCATAGGCAACCTTATTTGTTGATTTTCAAATATTAAGCTCGCCGTTTTTGTTAGAGTTATTCATAAAATAAAATTATGTAAAAAGCTCTACGTGTTAATTTTGTGCTGTGTGTGTTTGGTACCTTCCACTACCGAACCGAGTGCACTATCTTGTGGTAATTCTGAGACAGCTCAGTATTACAGAGAAGCAAATTTCTTTCACTTCAAGGCAGAGACCTGATGCACAAGAAAGTTCCTTATAAATAACTAGAACTGCACAAACGAAAATTCTACCGACAATTCCGCTTGAAATAGATTTAATAGACATTCCCAGTAACTATTAAGACCCTAATCACATTTCTTGGATTTAATATTTCAAATTTCCTAGTTCTTACGTGAGTTCCGAAACGAAGCTGAAGGTACTTCGTATCCCGATAGCGGTGTAACAAGCACCTGCTTGAAGACGGTGTGCAGTAGCGTTCGCCTCACGCATTACGCATTTATATTCTGATGATTTTCACTGACATGAGTTGTTTTGATCACCAGACACTGTACGAACGTAGCCAATTAATGTCGGGATCCCTCAGCAATGTCTCGTGGAGTGCAATCATGAGACATTGTTGGTAATCAGTCTGATGGCCGGGACACTAAGCGTTTCGGCTCCCTTGATGCTATTACACACTAAGGTCATGGGATAGCGGTATCCACATACATAGCTAGCGGTATTATGACGTACACAAGGTATAAAAGGATAATACATCGGCGGAATTGTCAATTGTACTCAGGTGATTCGCGTGATAATATGCTGATGTGATTATGGCCACACCATGGAAATTAACAGACTTTGAACAACGTATGGGACATTCCATTTCGGAAATCGAAATATTCCAACATCCGCAATGTTAAGAATGTGTCGAGTATACCAAACTTCAGGTATTACCTCTCTCCTTGGACAACACAGTGGGCGACGGGCTTCGCTTAACGAGCGAGAGCAGCAGTGTTTGCGTAGAGTCGTCGGCGCTAACAGACAAGCAACACTGCGTGAGACAACCGCAGGAATCAGTCTGCGACGTACGACGAACGTATCTGTCAGGGCAGTGTCGCGTAATCTGCTGTCAACGGGCTATGGCAGCAGAGTGCCTCTGCTAATAGCCCGACGTCGCCTGCGGTGCCTCTCCGGGTGACCATATCGGTTGGACCCTAGCCTATTGGAATATCCTGTTGAGTCTCGATTTCAATTGCTAAGAGCTGACGGTAGGGTTCAAATGTGGCACAGACCTCAAAAATCCATTGTCAACAAGGCACTGTGCAAGCCGGTGATGGCTCCATAACGGCTGGGCTGTGTTTATATATGAAATGGACCGGGTTTTCTAGTCCAACTGAACAGATCATGATTACAAAGATCTATGTTCGGCTACTTGAAGACCATTTGCAGCTATCGATGAACTTCATGTTCCGAAAGAACGATGAACCTTTTATAAATGACAATGTGCCACGTCACTACGAAACAGTTGTTCGCGGTTGGTTTGAAGAGCATTCTTGACATTCTGGCACCCCAGATCAGCCGATATCAATCCCATCGAACATTTATGGGACATATTCTGGAGGCCAGTTCGTGCACAAGCTCCTTCAACGATCACACTTTCGCAGTTATGGACAGCTATAGAGGCGGCATGGCTCAATATTTCTTCAGGCGACTTCCAACGACTTGTTGATTCCATGACAGGTCGAGCTGCTACACTGCGCCGGGGAAAAGGAGGCCCGACACGTTTTTCCAATGTATCTCATGACTTTCGTCATCTTAGTGTATAGAAGGGGCTTAATGTTCCACGCTCAGCGTTTGCTGTGATCACCATAAGCAACACAGATTCTTCACACGCCCACCTCGTAGTCAGTTACGAGAGAGAGTCACAGATTAATAAAACACTACAGAGGCTTAATATAAAGGAAAAAAAGAATTTTGAAGGTATTTGACCTCTCAGTAAACTCCAACCATCATTTTAACACTGGATTTACAATGTGAACAGTCGTTAAAAATTAAAAAAAGAATCGTGTGCCAGAACAGCCAAAAGCTGCTAATATAATAAATTTTTATTAACCACAGGCTTCGGTTGCCTAATCATCATCATGTTCTATTAAATCTGTTACAGCAGCCGATGTGGTAATATTCTTATAGTGGAGTTAAATAAAATAATTTATTCTTTGCCAATTCCGCAAAAATTTAGTTTAGTAAAATCAGAGATGGAACATTGCCGTTAAAAGTGCCCTAAATGGATTTATGACATCTGAAGATGATCGTATGACCGAAAGCGGTAAGTAATATAAAATTATTTCATGAGGAGCTCATGACGGTTCTGAAATACGACTTTTCTAATTATCAAGAGTCTGCCCACATAGTCAAGTGGTTCATGTCGATAGTTACCATGGGGAGGTCCGTGGTACTGCCAGGGATTTTTCCTTGATGGATGAACTGGAGGAGAGGGGGGTCCTTTCAGTCACGTAATGCCAGTTGAGTAGCTCCTTGACCGAGTAGTAATTGCTCCAGATCTACTTACGCGACAACTTACGTTAGAGCGGTGTGCTGAGTAAACGCTCCTCGTACCGCACACAAGTGGCACCACTGGCTTATGGATGACACAGCGGTCGGTTGTGCACGACTGGCGTCTGTGGGTAGAGCGATAGAGCATAAATATCAAGAAGCTGTTGTGTAACAACTGCAAAAAGTTTAGTCGCGAATATGTCCCAACTTCTGGCTACTCAGTTGTCAGCCATTCACTTACGAAGCTTATCAGAAATTACATCTAATCTAGGCTAAAAGCCTGATCAACAGGTTATACGCTTCCGTTGGGGTGCTAGACAGGCTTTCATATCGCCTCTGAAGCCACATTCAAGCTTGGATTATGAAGAAAGGAAGGTGTTCCTCCATCCACAGATCCTCTTGCAATGACATCAGATATTTTTCGCTGTAGTGCAACCATGTAACTCAATACAAAGCTAATCTCGCGTATCAGTCGGCTTAATTTCCAATCAACGCAAGAGACGCCCCATATGTGTTTTCATGTTGACCCGATGAGATCATCAGTTAAGATTTCAGTGGGCGTGAGGTTATGATATTGGACCTATGAGATGAGACCATGTGTCAAAGGAAATATGTCATCTGCCCGGATGAATCACATATCTTGTTGGATCACGTAGATGGTCGTGTTTAGGCACACTGTCATCCAGGCTAAAGCGTCCTCAGAACAGTATCAAGCTATAAGTTGCGTTCACCGCTGCTTCCATGAGATCGACATAAGTAATCAAAGACAGCATGATAGCTGTGGTCCACGTGAACATTATTGCAGACCACCTACAACCCTTCACGCTTGATGTCTGCCATGACAGTGACGGCATCTTCCAGCAGGATGACTGCCCGTGTCGCAAAGCCAGGCCCGTACTACCGTGGTTTGATGATGATAATGAACACGTGTTGACGTCTTGGCCATAAATTTCGCCCGATCTTTACGCAAAGGAAAACATCTTGAACACTTTCGGTGGGTACATCTCCATAACCGCAAACAGTTAGCTCGTATTTCGAGAGAATTTCTTGACTGCGTGTAGACGTCTGATAACACATACTCCCAGAAAACTACCAACGACTTGTCGAACCCATGCCACGCAGAAACGCTGCTACATTGACTCCGAAAGATGGACCAGCACACTATTCAGAAGGTGAGCATGTGTTTTGTCTTGTAAGTGTTTGTCTGTGGACACACACACAGCCGGCCGGTATGGCCGAACGGTTCTAGGCGCTTCAGTCTGGAACCGCGCGACTGTCACGGTTACAGGTTCGAATCCTGCCTAGGCCATGGATGTGTGTGATATCCTTAGGTTAGTTAGGTATAAGTAGTTGTAAGTTCTAGGGGACTGATGACCTCAGATGTTAAGTCCCATAATGCTCAAAGCCCATCATTTGACACACACACACACACACACACACACACACACACACACACACACACACACACACACACACACACACATATGCAGGCACACGTACTCTTAGTACTGACATTAGGATCAACATGCTATCAATACATCTCAGTTACATTCTTTGCGTGTTCCCATTTATCTGTCTGCAAAATTACTTTAGAATACCACTATAGTAAACTTGGAGCTGAGGTCAAAATGATGATGTGTTAGTGAGCCGTGATGAGGTTCGCGTTGGTGCTGTTTGTAGGTTTCTGGCCTCTGTTCGAGGCCAGACGGTATCGTTCAGTTGGTATGGTTGCGGTTGTTTGTCTTCTTCGCGTGTTGACTGGCGCCACTAGGTTTCGCTAGCGTTGCCTGTCCGCCAGTGGCAGCACCTGCGTTATCGATGTGTAGTAACTGTGTCCCTATCTTGGGGTGACGTCGTTGTTTTTCCGGGTCGTGTGAGTGAATCAGTTCGGTTGGGGACTCAGGAGGAGCCACGTCCGCACAGTGCCAGAACACGCTGGGACCGCTGGCGGCACGCATGGACTGCCGTGTGGAAGGGCTGCGGTCATGATGGTGCACGAACTCATCGTAAATCGGATCCAGCAAACTTTGAGATTGCATTTCAATCCAAATAGAGAAAGCTCCAGCACTGTGATATCTCTCGATTCTACAGTGACTTGGTTTCGTGTTGGTACTCGTAGTGTCGCAGAGGCGAAGAGCAGCGAATGGAGTGCTTGGGGAGGGTGGATCTGATTAGCTTTCCCTCGACATCTTATTAGTATGTACTGCGTTCACTTGTTACAATTTGTTAAGTTCAACCAGCGGTAATTTTTCTTGCGTGGTGGCCGCTAACGCCCCAGCTACCTGCCCTGGGGGTTAGTGTATCTAACAGCAGTGTACGTTTCCTTGCCTTGCCGCTGCTGTCCGGTAAGGCGTGAATGTTTGACAGCTTTCTTGATTGTAGGCTGGTTGGTGATTCTTCTACTCTGGTGGTAGTGATTCCCTTCTTGTTCCGGGAGCTCTAAACACAGTATTCTGGGGACGTAGTCCAGACCGCCGGTTCCGGCTTTGGCGTATTGTTCCATCGTTGTATTTGGTTTGTCGGACGTCAGGTAGCTTCAGCAAAATTATCATTAGTCATTCGTTAGACTGCCACTAATCTGAGTTACGATCTTGTCAAGTGAATGCAACTCTTGATGGCCTATCTCATCGCACGCGAAAGTGTTTGTTTCCGTATCTTCTCAGAGGTAGATTTCTGGAGCACCGTCTGTGTCCCCTTGATTCTTGTGAGACATGTGTGTTCTAAAGGGAGGTCTGATGGCCAGTAGTTCAGTGTAACGCTCCTTCACTCCACGTCTTCTGCGGGTATAATCTGCGTCAGTTCCCCTTTAAGGAACTTATGTACTGGTCCTTGTGTTTTATTACTGTATTATTTATTACAATACATTGTAATGCCTGCATTAAACGCTATATATGTCTAGTTAATAGTTCTGGTCGCTTTCTGGAAGTAGTGTTCCGTGTAGTGTTCAGTGATGTTAAGGGTTGTGTTTCAAAGTTTTTTTTTATATTATTGCCGTTCCTGGCGCGTAAAGCCTTCAGCTGTGATTGTGGTCATTTGCCTTAAAATTCTAATTTGGTATTTGTATTTTAGCAGTAAGTCTCGAAACCTTATTTACTGCCATTCCTGGCGTCTGATAACTTCTGCTGTGCTTGTGGCGACTTACCTTCAATTTCAATACGTGTAATTTTAAGTTGCGGTCAGTTTTAAACAATTCTTAATTTATTGTTATTGCTGACGTGTAAGGCCTTCTAACCATATCACAGTGGCTTGCTTTTAAAAAATTATTCGTTTTATCTGTATTTAAATGTGATTTCCTGTATAGTAACTCACTGAAAACACTATTATTTACACAGTTGTACACTCCTTCACTAATAACGTGTGTTTTTTTTTTTTAATTTTTGCTGAGTCTGGAATTATTCGTTTAAAATAAATTGTGTCTAACTGTAAAAGGCAACCAATAGTACCTGATTACAGCCCCGTCCACAATCGTAACCGAGTCCTGCCTTCCCTTGACTACCAAGTTTCTGATAGTATATCCCACTACCGATCTTGGGCGAAAAATTTTCGTGTAACATTTAATATACTTTGAAAGAAGGTTATGGAATGACAGAAATGATTCTTTTTCTGCCATTCCTAACATGTTTTACCAACCTATGATCTTAAATCAGGCACAGATTTAGCGTGTCGAACTGAATGCGAACAGAATATGCGAGGTACGTGCGGCCCGAGACTCAGAATGCCTCGGCTTTACTTAGGCCTTGACGAAAATACTTGGTACAGAGCGACATTTCATTTGTCGCTGCGGTGCGGCATTTTTCGGTCAACACAACTCTCCTCAGTTTGTCGAAAAGGCGTATAAGCGCTGTTTACTTTCACTGTTTCCTCGTCGCATAAAAGAAGTCTATAGATCCAATGACTATTTGCACAAAAAAGAATCAATCTAGCGATATATTGTCACAAGTCTTTAAAAATCAATGGGAGTGACAGGAGGGATAATTGACAGGTATTTCAAATTTGCTATGAAATGACATAAGAATATCACGGAGAAGGAATTTAAGATTTATTTGACAATGAGAGAGTAAAAAATTGCAACGATCAACATATGAGATTCACTGTCCTGTATGTCCAGATTCAGAAAATTTGTCAGCACGCAGCACATGAAGGTGGTACGAACAGTAAAATCCCTGAAATCGGAAGCGTTATTTCACTGTCAGTTGCAACAGTTTTCGATGGAATTTGAATGATGAGTCGGTGACTTTCTATACACTATGTGATCAAAAGTATCCGGACAAGTGGCTAAAAACGACTTACAAGTTCCTGGCGCTCTCCATCGGCAATGCTGGAATATGGTGTTGGCCCACCCTTAGCCTTGATGACAGCTTCCACTCTCGCAGGCATACGATCAAGCAACCACTGGAAGGTTTCTTGGGTAATGGCAGACCATTCTTCACGGAGCGCTGCATTGAGGAGAGGTATCGATGTCGGTCGGTGATGCCTGGCATGAAGTCGACGTTCCAAAACATCCCGAACGTGTTCTATAAGATTCAGGTCAGGACTCTAAGCAGGTCAGTCTATTACAGGGATGTTATTGGCGTGTAACCATAGGCCGTGCATTATGAACAGATTCTCGATCGTGTTGAAAGATGCAGTCGCCATCGCCGAGTTGCTCTTCGACAGTGGGAAACAAGAAGGTGCTTAAAACATCAATGTAGGCCTCTGCTTACATGGCGCCACGCAAAACAACAAGGGGTGCAAGCCCACTCCATGAAAAACACGACCTCACCATAACACCACCGCCTCCGAATTTTACTGAGGACAATGACGTTCACCGGACATTCGCCATACCCACACCCTGCCATCGGATCGCCACAACACGTTTTTCCCCTGTTGAATAGTCCAATGTTTACGCTCCTTACACCAAGCGAGGTGTCGTATGGCATTTGCCGGCGTGATGTGTGGTTTATGAGCAGCTGCTCGGCCATGAAATCCAAGTTTTCTCACGTCCCGCCTGTCACACTACTTTCATTGGATCCTGACGCCGTTTGGAATTCCTGTGTGATTAACTGGATAGATGTCTGCCTATTACACTTTACGACCCTCTGCAACTGTCGACAATCAGATGAGGTCGGCCTGTGCGCTTTTGTGCTGTAAGTGTCCCTTCACGTTTCCACTTCACTATCACATCGGAAACAGTGGACCTAGGGACGTTTTGGGTGTGGAAATCTCGCATACAGACATACGACACAAGTGACACCCAATCACCTGACCACGTTTGAATTCCGTGAGTTCTTCGGTGTGCCTCATTCTGCTCTCTCATGATGTCTAATGACTACTGGAGTCACTGATATGGAGTACCTGGCAGTAGGTGGCAGCACAGACACCTAATGTGAAAAATCTATGATTTTGGGTGTGTCCGGATACTTTTGATCACATAGTGTATCAGCACAAAGTACGTTGGTTAAGTCAAGGGACATTCTTGGAATTTCTCGATTTTAAACCATCTACTGTCGAATTTAGGAAGGAAAAAGGAGTGGAGGTGCGAAAATTAGGCCATCAAGGTTGGACTTCGCATTTTTAGTGGACTTGATCGCGTATAGTCCATTGTAAGACACCGGAAGGTGAGAAACAATTTATTTTTGATTTGATCGGGATACTTTTAATCTGAAATTTGCGTTGTAGAAGGGACAAAATCTGCCAAATACTATATAGATCCCTAAGCCCACTGGTGTTATACAAAACACGAAGTCTGAAGAATTCGTTGTGGCATTGAAATAATTAGGACAGTTTTCTACATGTTCGGCGCCGTCAGTCTTGGATTTGTTTTTGAACTGCTTTCGACACCGTTTACCGTTCAGTTGAAAGCGTCACGTGTGCATCAGCAGATGTAACTGATTGGTCTGCTATATAATTTCCGATTAAAGTACTAAGCCTTTCATTTTTAAGCTGCCCACAATGTCTACACCGTTTTCCTAAGATAGAGTTCCCACGACTCTTTCATGAGGTTACAAAAGTGCTACAATATTCTGATCAACATATGTGTGTGAAATACCTTTTTTAGATTATGAAATTAAATAAGTCACGATTACGTGGCAACCTGAGTGTAAAAATCTACGCAACTCTCTGTTTCTGTCCGTATGTCAACATTTTAAACCAGATAAAAGTTACTTTATGTCTTAAGCGTGTCAGAACTAATTAAATAATATGAAAATTTGTTTAGTTTGTTATCTATGAAATATGAAACAAAGCAATATATAGTGCTACAGAGTTGCCCCCTAAATTAGGCGAGTTCTCAGTGGTGGCCCACTTACTTGTATTTAGTGTTTTAAGGTGCCACATCCACCTTGAAGAACTGCCAGCAATTGATTGTATTTAACGCTTCGAAAGTTTTAACGTCTGCTACGTTTCTGGTTGAATTCTTCCAACAGCCTTACTCTAAAGGAAGCCTATAACTGTTCTTATGGCGACCGTTAAAGTGCTTGGTGGCTTGTGGTGGTTACTTTCTGAACTCTACTTTTACAATAGTTAAGGCTGTTTTAATATTTTCTGTGTTTAATGCTTCAATAATTTTTTTAATTTTCCTGCGCCGGTGTTAATTTTTGCCTTAAGTGGGCGGGCCATACGTTTATCATTGTGGTGGTGCCCGAGGTCTGCCTCTGAGTCACTGTGCGGGCTTACGCCACGATTTTACGCAGCCTGAGCAATTTAAATTAATTTATGTTTGATATACTTTCTTCTTGAGAGAGCAAAATCTCGAAACATGGTTAAAGATGAAAGTGAGGTGCGAGTAAAATTATATTCCTTAATGTTTGTTGTTTCTAAGGAAAAGAGACCTTTATGGTTATGCTCCTTTAAGGTTTATATTGCTCTAAACAATGGAGAAATTTATGCATTGGGTTCTTTAAAAGGTTGTATTGTTGTAAAGAAAGCAGACATTTATGCTTGGACCTAGTAACTTATTCCTTGTTGGTTGTGACTTGCTCGATAAATTGGTTACAAGAACAGCTAAATAACAGGAGATACTAATAAGTTTCCCAGCCCTTCCTCTAGCACCTAACTTTTCGTGTTCTTCATCTTGGTATACGACCTTGTTGACCGTACCAGTGCGTGTACGTGAATCAGCTGGATTTCCTGAGTTACCATAGGCAGTGTTGTGACGGTCGCCAGAGACAGTAGCTAGTCTTCAGAATCAGCACAGTTGCTGCACCACGGCAAGCTTCCTCACTGCCACGGCGTACCGAAACGCGAGAACCTGCATCCGGGACAGCGGCCCCCGGGCGGGAGCTGGCCGCCTACTGGCCGGAGGCGACGTGGAGGCACGGCCGCTCCTTAGCTGTTTGCGGACGTCTCGGCCAGTGCCGCGGGCAGCCTAATGGCCAGGCGTAAATCAGCAGCGCTCAGCCGCAGCCGCCGCTGCCCCCCGCAAAACACGTGTTTCGGCCCCGCTGCGTCACTTGGTTGCAGAGCAACATGCCGAGCCACGAAACACACCGTTTCTACCTGCTGCCTTCTCATTCGTCATTGTCGGCTGGCTAGTTCACCGACTGCACGACGTATGCTGGAGACGCCTTGAAATAGAACTTTATTCAAAATCTAGGATCCAATTTAATTACGAGGGTTGTTCAGTAAGTAACGCAATTCAGTTTTCTCTGAGACAATTGTAGTTGAGAAAATGCGAAATTTGTTGTGGGACGTCCTGGAATATTCCTTCTTCTGCTCTTATAGCTTCGTGAAGTTCCGGTAGGTAGTGGCTCTATACAGTCTTCAAAATGGCGTCTTTAACGGAGGTGAGTTCCACGCAGAGAGCTGTCATCGTGTTTCTTCTAGTGGAAAACCAAAGCATTCCTGATATTCATGGGCTCTTGCAGAACGTCTATGGAGACCTATCAGTGAACAAAAGCAGGGTGAGTCGTTGGGTGCGGCGTCTTCAACATCACAACATGGTTGCACGAATGTGTCCAATCTCCTGCGTGCTGGCCGGCCACACGCAGCTGACACTTCTACAGTGTGTTCGTCGTCACAAAACGCAAACGAACTTCTCTTTTTACTTAACAACGCAAGGTCTCAGGAAATCCGGGCATCCGATAGAAGCTCACAATACTTCACAGAACTGTTCTAACGCATCCGTCGTACATCCCAAATGTCGCATCTTCCGACCTCCGTCTGTTTGGCGATACGAAATATCTACTTGGCGGGAAGCTCTTGACGCAGCAAGACATTTGCTCTGACGACGAACAGTAGAGCTTTACAGTGCGGGCATACACTCGCTGCCAGTAAGGTAGCTTAAGACCGTCGCATTGCACAGAGATTATGTTGAAGAGTAGGGGTTTGTAGCGAAAGCAGTTGGGAATAATATGGTGTACTGGAATCCCGAATAAAAGCATCCTGCTGTAAGAAAAATAAAGTTACATTGTTATTGAACACCCCTGTAAATTTATTACAAGAAATATACATTGGTTAACGAATATTCTATATATAGCTTTATATAACGGTACAGGCATCCCATACACAGGTTACAAATCACCAATGTGTCCCGCTACGGGTGAACAGTAAGCACCTAAACGATAGACGAGTTTTCTGGTTGATAAGAAATCGCTATGGACGCAGGTTCGAATCCTGCCTCTGGCATGGATGTGTGTAATGTCCTTAGGTTGGTTAGGTTTAAGTAGTTCTAAGTTCTAGGGGACTGATGGCCTCACAAGTTAAGTCCCATAGTGCTCAGAGCCATTTGAACCATTTTTTATAAGAAATTTCACCAGTTGTCGAACGTAAACTGCTACTTCCAGCATCTATCTTTCTTAAAATGCCATCACAAAGTCGTAAGGGTACACATATCAGTAACACTAGTGAGGACCGTGCCTTACCGTGCTGGACGCAGGCGTGGATGTCCCTTTAGATAGGCAGTGGCGTGAGGTTTTGGCACCTGAACAAGGGCGCGTAGACGGTTACACTGCGGGGCTCGCCATGAAATAATATGAGTCGGGGCGCTACTCCCTTTGGCAGAATACAGGTGCGAAGTAGTCATTACCAAATATGATATAGTGATATAGTGTATTTTTCTTTGCGGTGACGGAACGGAAACTTCAAAGCGAATCACTAAGTTCAGGCAAATTTTGAATAGTGTGCGTGTTCGTGTACTCTGAGTGGAGTTAAGGTCAATGTTGATACGTTTTCATGAGCTATACGTATAATAAACCCAGGGTTAACCACAAATTATTTAATTCCAAAACCACTTTCTCAGCGTAGTATATTGAGTCAGTCATATTGAAGAGTAGCAGTAGGAGATTGAGAGGACACGTTTCACATGGCAACATGTTCATGGAATTATTATAGTGATATGTGTACCTCTGGATAAAATTTACCGAAAATTGTGTCTACAAATAGCCCGATGTTGAATCAATACGACAGAAAACAAGAGGTCATACAGATGAAGAGTTGAATTAAATCACCAAGTGTCGGAGAAAATTGAAAGTGGTAGGGCTTTACAGCAAATGTCTCAAAACGCATAACACACTTATTTGAGGTATTAGGTATTGCTAGCACTCCACCAGGTCTGTTGTTGACATACTTCGACAACACTCAAAACTTTATTCTATAATTCACATGTCCTCGTGTGATACACGTGGTTGGCCCATTCTTCATCCTTTACAGAAACAGCCGCGCGGAGTGGCCGCGCGGTTTGAGGCGTCGTGTCACGGATTGCACGGCCGCTCCTGCCGGAGGTTCGGGTCCTCCCTCGGACATGGATGTGTGTCTTGTTCTTAGCATAAGCTAGTTTAAGTAGTGTGTAACTCTGGGGACCGATGGCCTCAGCAGTTTGGTCTCTTAGGAATTCACACACATTTGAACTTTACAGAAACATTCGATTCCGCGAAATTATTTAAAGCAAATGCTTACGATTTTTTCTGGATAGTGACTCAGTTCTGATTCAGAGTCTTAATACCTGAGTAATTTCTTGTGAACACAAGTACCATGAAAAACTTGTGCCGCCTTACTACCGATACAAACTGGCTATTTGTTGACATTACCACTGTCAACACAACTGAGCCCTCTAGCGGTGGCAATCGGACCTATAGATTCTGTTGTTTCCAAAGATTCGGTTCTTATCCATATCCTACTAACGTTACATGAAAAATTAAATTAAATCGGTTCTGTTTTCTAAACAAACCTACACACAGTGTAGTACTATCTAGAACATTAAAAAGCATTAGTCGACATTCTCATTCCCGTTGTATGATTAACAAATGGGATAAAGATTAGTAAAATGCAGGAACGTAAAGCTCTGGCTTCCACGAAGCTCAAAAACGTAGTATTTTCCTTTTGCAGTGTCCGTTAGTCACAGCTGGAGCTATTAAACTGATGCAAATACATGCCCATAATAATTTGTGGGAACAAGAAATGAAATAAATACATGTGCTTCTTCATAGGTGAAGTAGGTGCCAGATTGCCGCTTATGGTGGGATACTGGAAAATACAGTTATCCACAGGAGCTTTTACCTCTTAATATGTCGACGTGATTGATTAATGCTATGCTTTCGAATATACCTTTGAGTTTTTACTTCTGTTTTTTGCGTAAAACTCTGCATAAATGGGAAGAAGTAACTCGGTTTTAGCGACAGCGTGAGTGGGCGCTGCACACGAAATTTACAGTACCTAAGGAAGTTATTGAGACAAAAAAGAAAAAGATATGTCATGAAATACTTACGTGCTCTACGCAGGTTCTATGTCAGGAAAATTCAAAACATTGCATCCAGCGTATTTTGCTTTGGTGAACAAAAATAAAAAGTATTGTTCTGCAACGCTAAAGACGATCTAAATCTCCAAAAACCGCTAGCGTAGCTTGCCGTACATGAGACAGACTACTACAATAGACGAGGAGAGGTTCGCAGAACATGTGGGGGCACTTGTAGTGGTTTGCAGAGTATGGACGAACACGGAGCTCTAGAAATTATTTTGCCGGCTGGCTACTGAATGTTTTGATGCCGCCCGCCACGAATTCCTCCCATGTAACCACCTCCTCATATCAGAATAGTGCTTGAAACCTGCGTCCTGGTAGATAACCAGTTTAGTAATGCGTGCAAGAGGATTTGTCGGAACAGCTGCTTGATAGAAGAAATCTGCAGAAAAAATCATTAAAGCCCATGGACGGTAACTAAGAGGACTGCCATAAAAATTTGTGAAACTATCAGCCTAAAGCCATTTCTATTTAGACTTGGAATATCGGACGCGTACACGAGACTAAACACCCGATCCGCAGAATTTCAGAAGCGACTCAATAATCTGACAAACCTCGAGATATTACAGGAATTATCAACAACGGTATAAACTTTGTTATTGGCAGTGTGCGAAAAGCGTTTTATAAGTAGTGCAACACATTTCTTTCCCCGACTAATTTCGATTTGAAAAAATTCAAAATTTGCTGAGGTACATTGTGGAATAGCCCTCTTCAGCCCCTATAGTTTAATGAAATTCAGATACGTGATATACGTAGGCTACGAGGTGGCGTCTGTAACGAAGGTACGTTCTGTCACTGACTTCATTTAGGGGGAAAACCAGAGCAATGCAGATGTTCATAGGCTCTTGGAGAAAATATGTGGAGACCTAATAGTGAACAAAAGCACCGTGAGTCGTTGGGCGAGGAGTCTGTCACCCGTTGGAAGCCCCGTGTGCCGGGAGGCAGCACACAGCCCTGAGTCCTGCAATGTTGGAACGTGCAGAAACTCTCATTCGAGGCGACTGACCAATCTAAACACCTCGCAGCAAAACTTGGCGTCTCTGTTGTTAGTGGAAATACATCCGTCCACAAGTTGGGGTACTAGTATGTGCCTGCTAGGTTTCTTATCACCTGACAGAAGACCATAAAGAGCAACGATGAACCATGTGTTTCGCCCAATGGAGGGTGCTCTGCGTGGGAAACAATACTTGAATGACGGGAAGATTATTGATGCAGCAAGACGTTGGCTCATGTAATATTTTGTACAATGTAATATCTTGTATAGACACCTTTTATTAACCTGAGACGTTCCACATCATTACGAAGTGTCGTATTCATGATCTATGGAACAAGTACTAATCTAATCTAATCTAATCTCTAATCCGACGTCGACGAGCAGCGATACAATGCTGACATAAAGGCCGACAGGGTATGGTGGCATAAGGTCGTCGGATTGAACGGAGATTATGCTGAAAAATAGGGTTTTGTAGCCAAAAGTGTGAGGAACAATATGGTCTATGAATCCTGAATAAAACCAACCTGCTTTCAGAAAAAAGCGTGCTACATTACTTATTGACCGCTCTTCGTAGAAGAGAAGCTGGTTCTCTATTTACACCACTGAAAGACTTTCCCGACATTAATATTACAAGCAAACATTGCGGGAAGAGGTGCGTTAGGAAGATGTGTCTGACTTTGAGGACGAGGCAACAGGAAGCATATAAACCAACCACGATGCTATTTGTGTAAAATTCTGTACACTCATCTCATAAAATTGGAAAAAGTCATCTAGATATTTGTTGTGACTCATGTAAAGTGTGGAATTGTTCCTCTCTTACCCATTATATTGGGATACAACGGCTTCTCAATTTCCTTTTCTTTCTTTTGCGTTATACGGACCTTCTTATCTGAATAAATTAATATTGGTCATGTGAAAGTTACAATAACCGAAACCGGTCGCCATCAACAGAAAGCAAAGCTGTCATTTAGACTGTTTCTATTTTATCTTATGTGAACTTAAGTGAGCCGTGGCTGGTTTGCGTTGATGCTATTTCTCCTTTGACATTTTCTTACAATCGAGTTACATCTTATTGCTCCCTGAGTTACTACCATAACGAGTTGCTGACTTGCCTCCATCAGTGGCAGCAGCAGCGCTTATCAATACTAGTACTGCTGTACCATCTTTTGTAAGTTATTAGTGAAGTGCACCAGCGGTATCTTCTACCTTGTGGCCGTTAACGTTCCGGTTACCTGCCCTGGTCGTTAGCATAGTTTTCCGGTTGTGTGTTTTCCTCGCCATGTTAATGCTGTCCAGCACGGCATGTAGTTCGACAGCCTTGGTGTTGTTATTTTTTTTAGTTATTATTATACCTTGACTGTATTTAGACACCAATTGTCAAGACGTAGGGCTGCTGGTATCTTCGTCCTCGCTGATATTTTTGGTGGGCGTGCCGTTGGTCAGGTGGAAGGAAACTGATTAGATTCTTGGTTGGTTCTTCAGCTGTCCCTAGGTCGTGTTGCCATCCTATTATTTAGTACTAAGCTTAGCTGCCTGTCTCACCTAAACTTATGTTACAGTTTTCTCCCCAGTCTGACCCTCAGAACGCTTCTGAGCACCTGTGTTCTGTTATTTTGGATTGCGATTTTCCTTTAGTCGCAAGTATTGTGTGAGGCCTTCAGCCATGTATTAATTTAGTTTGTTTTAATGTTCAGTATATGGCCTTCACCTGAACCTTATGTGAAATGTTTTAAGATAAGGACTTCAGGTGTCTTATATTATAATTTGAAAAATCATTGGAAAATTTGAAAGTTTCCTCTTTATCTTAACGTCGTTATGCAGGCCTTAAGCCTTGAGTTGTTCTATGTTCAGATATGGCATTCAGATGAGCCTTATGTGAAATATATTAGGATAAGGCTTTCAGCCATCTTGAATAAAAATTTGAAAAATCATTTGAAAGTTTTCCTCTGTATCTTAATTTTGTTATCCGGGCCTTAGGCCTTCAGTTGTTGTATGTTCAGTATATCACCTTCAGCTGAACTTTAAGTGACATATTTTAAGATAAAGCCTTCAGCCATCTTAAATTAATATTTGCAAGGTGATTTGTTTAAAACCTTTTAAAATTTTCTTACTGAAATTCTTGTTATACAGGCCTTAAGCCCTCAGTTCTTCTATTTTGTGACTAAGGCCTTCAGCCGTATGTATTCCTTAAGACAATTTTAATAACTTGTGTTCTGGCGTTCAGCCACATTGTATCTGAATTCTTTTAAGGGCATGTTTGATTAAGTGTTTTAGCAAAATGAGGTTTGTATGTTTGTGCAACTAACGACAACTGATTTGGGCCCCTTTCCACAACCTGTTCCGCTCTGTCCTGCGAACCCAGATTTCACCAAATACTTCTGTTAGTTTCTCATGCTGCGGAAAGTTTCAGCAAAAGCATTCAATTAATTGAAAGTGGACGAACACCTTACCGCACATATCTTGCAGCACTCCTTCAGATGGTCTGAAATTCGGAAATCCTGCGCAGCATCCCGCATAGCATTCCAAAATTCATTGAGCACTTGCAACAGCAAATACAGACTTTTGTAGACTTTCTTTCCATGTTGCAGTGTTGCTGTGAAATGCTGGTAAATTATTAATCAGTGTAGCCGCCAGAATGTTGAATCCAAGCATGCAAACGTATAGGCATGGGTTTTTTACGTACTGGATGTCAGTATGTGAGATGAAGTTCCATACACGTTGTACTTGATCGGTCAACACTGAGGTTTAATGCCACTTGTGGATGATGCTGGAGTGGTCCGATGATGTCACACATTTGCTCGACTGGAGACAGATCTGGTGATGTGGCAGGTCAAGGCAACATGTAAACACACTGCAGAGCATGTTGGAATACAGCACCGAGAACTGGGCGAGCGTTATCGTATTGGAAACACCCCCTGGAATGCTGTTCACGAATGCCTGCACAACGAGTCGAATTACTACACTAACGCACAATGTTGCAGTCAGGGTGCATTGGATAACCACGAGAGTGCTCCTGCTGTCATACAAAATCGCACCTCAGGTCGTAAATGGAAGTGTAGGTACAGTGTGTGTATCATGCACACAGCTTGGTAGCAGGGCCTCAACTGGCCTCCTCCTATCCAACACATGGCCAGACCATAATTCGAGGTGTAGGTCCAGTGTGTCCGTCGCACAGACAGGTTGGTTGCAGATCCTAAACTGGCCTCCTCCTATTCAACACACGGTAAGACCATAAGTCGAGGTGTAGGTCCAGTGTGTCTATCAGACATACAAGTTGGTTGCAGGGATTCAACTGGCCTCCTGCTATCCAACACTTACTTAGCCAGATCATAACTCGACATGTAGGTCCAGTGTGTCTATCGCACAGACAGGTTGGTTGCAGATCCTAAACTGGTCTCCTCTTATCCAACACACGGTAAGGCCATAAGTCTAGGTGTAGGTCCAGTGTGTCTATCACACACACAGGTTGGTTGCAGATCCTAAACTGTCCTCCTTCTCTCCAACACACGGCCAGACCATAAGTCGAGGTGTAGGTCCAGTGTGTCTATCAGACAGGTTGGTTGCAGGGCCTCAACTGGCCTCCTTCTATCCAACACACAGCCAGACCATAAGTCGAGGTGTAGGTCCAGTGTGTCTATCAGACACACAAGTTGATTGCAGGGATTCAACTGGCCTCCTGCTATCCAACACTTACAACACTTAGCCCGATCATAACTCGACATGTAGGTCCAGTGTGTGTATCACCCAGACAGGTTTGTTGCACTGCCTCCACTGGCCTCCATCTATCCAACACACAGCCAGACCATGACTCGAGGTGTAGGTCCAGTGTGTCTATCAGACATACAAGTTGGTTGCAGGGATTCAACTGGCCTCCTGCTATCCAACACTTACAACACTTAGCCAGATCATAACTCCACATGTAGGTCCAGTGTGTCTATCACACAGACAGGTTGGTTGCAGATCCTAAACTGGCCTCCTCTTCTCCAACACACGGCCAGACCATAAGTCGAGGTGTAGATCCAGTGTGTCTGTCACGCAGACAGGTTTGTTGCAGGCCTCAACTGGCCTCCTTCTATCCAACACACAGCTGGACCATAAGTCGAGGTGTAGGTCCAGTGTGTCTATCAGACATACAAGTTGGTTGCAGGGATTCAACTGGCATCCTGCTATCCAACACTTACTTAGCCAGATCATAACTCGACATGTAGGTCCAGTGTGTCTATCGCACAGACAGGTTGGTTGCAGATTCTAAACTGGTCTCTCCTTATCCAACACATGGTAAGGCCATAAGTCGAGGTGTAGGTCCAGTGTGACTATCACACAGAGAGGTAGGTTGCAGATCCTAAACTGTCCTCCTCCTCTCCCACACACGGCCAGACCATAAGTCGAGGTGTAGGTCCAGTGTGTCTATCAAGCAGACGGGTTTGTTGCAGGGCCTCAACTGGCCTCCTTTCTATCCAACACAGGGCCATCACTGGCGCCGAGACAGAACCAGCATCCATCAGAAAACAGAAGAGATCTCCACTCTGCCCTCCAATAAACTCTCGCTTTACACATCTCAAGGCGCAAACAGTGGTCGTTTGGAGGGAGTGAAATGCACTCTGCCGGACGTAGGGCTCGGAGTTGTCGGTGAAGTCGATTTGTGACAGTTCGTTGTGCCACTGTGATGCTAACTGCTCACTAAATTGCCCTGCCGATGCAGTACAATGCGCTAGGGCCATAAGCCGAACGTGATGGTCTCCCCTCTGGTAGTGTTAAATGGCTGCATGGTGACCGGCCTTCTTGCGACAGTGCATTCTCGTGGTCACTGCTGCAAGCAGTCATGTACAATGGCTATTCCTGCGACACTTTTCTGCAGTATCGCAGAACATCTAGCTTCTCGTAGTTCTATTATAGACCCAGTTCAAGCTCAGTGAGGTGTTGATAATGACGTTTTTGTCGCCTTAAATGAGTTCTTGACTAATACCAACTCAACAGGTCCAGTCTCAAAGATAACTAACGTACACGACCATTACAGCTTGTATTTAAAGTAAACCTGATTTGTATCCTCATAGTTGCGCTACTACCGCCACTCTTATCCCGTTGGCGAGAAATCTGAATAGACATCATCTTTCAGATGTCGAAATATGCCTACAAACTTTCGTTTACACTGCACAACTCTTCCTTGGTGTTGTAACATTTTTCCGTCAGTGACGATAGCGGTCTCTATTGCTCTTCCACGTAAATCGGAAACGTGCACGACTTTTAAAATACAGTAACTACTGTATTTTAAAAGTCCTGCACGTTGGGATTTTGTAAACATAAAAATTAAACACTCATCTTATTCGCTATGTTTATTCGTCTCGGTGTTGCGGCGTCAAAGAGCACGATCGCCACTTCCAACAAACTCTGCAGTGTCTGGAATTTGAACGCTGGGAAGCGAGGCAAACCACCGGTTGCGGTTGTCAACTGTCTGCTCTCGTTATCCTCCGGGGAGCTTGCCGACACTAAAAGCGTGTCGTTGTTGCGACTAACTCACGTTAATGAGTTGCTGTGGGCGCCGCGCAAGTTGGGGATAACAGCACGGCTGACGCGGCGCGGTTTAGCGCTGAACGCGCGGTTTGTCTGGCTGCACGGGCATGCTCCCACACCACTCATCAAGCGTAACACCGGACCGAACGACATTCGGTGAAGTGTTGCAACGAGATGGGTTGCTGGTAGCTATCGCAATTTTAAAGCGGCAGTGAGTGGTTCCAGAAGATAATTTGATAAGTCTGCTGTAAATGTCAGTGACACCGAATTAGAGAACAGAAATGGAGTACTAGTACTGAAATACCACTGGTAAACAACCATTTTGCATCTAGTTTGTGATATCGCAGCTCCTCTGTCCCCTTACAAATGCGAAACTACGTGAAGTTTCCGAAATATTTAAGATCGTGTATATTTTCTTGAATTTTCTGTTGTCTTTGCTATGTTACTCCTTTATGTTTTCATCTGATAGCATTCAAATAAAATAAAAATTCAGTTACGCATATAAAGATGAAAATGGTTGGATACTAGTTTTCGGTGGCCAGATTAGTGATTTTTTTATTCACCTAAAATCAGCTTAAATCGTTGTTATTGCACAATGGCAATAAATTTCCAGCAATATCTGGACATATTTAGTTGTTACAGAGAACAAATAAAGTATAGTCTCACTGCTTCAGCCATCAAGTATAAATATGATGAGCGAATTATCTAATGTGATTTAAAAGTTGTTACACTACTGATAGGTTTATAGGCTGGTTTCATACAATACTGTTTTTTCGGTCTCTTTGGGACAGCAGAAACATCCGAAACCACTTAAGGGTTAAGGAGTGACCTGTGAGACGAATGTATATTACTGGGAAAGATAATGATTCGGAACGAACTGTAAACTCTATAAGCTTGCCACTCCTAAGTGTTCATACAAGATTGCGATCACGGTTTTTGCCCTTAAATAAACTCCAGACACTGCCCATTAATAACGCAGTGTGACTTTCGGAGATGGAAAAACTGGGAAGTAATCTAGAGGGGGTTGGGGGGGGGGGAGGTGTTATCTCAATGAGAACGAGGCAAGTGGGAAATTAACTAAGTGAAATTAATTATTGCATAAATAATTACGATAAACGTTAATACACTTATCCCAGTTTGGGACAAAACAGTCAATCGATATCTTCATGGAAAAGTGTTTGCGGTTGGCCACGGAAGTATAGTGTACCCAGGCGTACATCTCTTCTTGCGAAGCAAATCAACGGCTACGAATGATTCCAGTGCACCAAAAATGTGGAAATCGCAAGTAGGGTGTTCGCGAGTCTGTTGAGCGTCTGTAATGTCTTGAGAAGTTTACTAGTATAGCTATGTGTGGGATGAGGAAAACGGGTGACCATCAAGTACGTTTTGCTGCGAATATCTGCGTCGGCATTGTAGTCGACAATCTCATTGGGCCATATCATCTAACTGGCCGTCTGAATGGCCACCTGTACGTGAGGTTCGTGCAAAGAGTTCTACCTAAGTTGCTGGAGAGCATACCCTTGGCAGTTCGTGATAGTATGTGGATACAACATGACGGTGCACCGTCTCACTTAAGTGTGGATGTCTACAACCATCTTAATGCTATATTTCCAGGTCGTTGGACTGGAATGGGACGTTCTGTCACATGGCCTACGAGGTCACCTGATTTGACTTCCACAGATTATTCCGTAACTGGATATCTAAAGTCCCTTATGTAGGTGAACCCAGTGGATGCGGAGATGGAATTAGTTGCCAGAATTGTAGCTGCCTATAGTGTGATTCGAAAGACACCAGGAATATTTGTCACGGTGCGTCAGATTCTCATGTTTGCATTGAGGTTGATGGTCGTCAGTTTCAGCACATTTTGTACGATGCAAATGGCACGTTGATTATGTCAGTGATGGTATTTGCAGTTAACTGTAACTAATGTAAATAAAAATGTACACAGCAATGTGACATTATTCCTATTATTTCCTTAAGCTGGCTTCTCCGAACCCACGTTCCCTACCGAAAATTGTCTAGTGGAGTGTCCTGTTGATTTTTACACGCTCTTATGGAAATAACCTGTATATTCCTGGTGGCAATTCCCACAATGTGGAATCTGATTCCTCAAGTGCATTTAAAGTATAGCCTTTATTATGGAGATAAAAAAAATTAAATTTTTTGACGAAATGCTAATTGGGCGCCCGTGTTCACGATTATGATTATTTTGGGTCGATTTCGAGTCCGTCAGCCTTAAGTGCTCACGAAACCTAACTTCAAAATTTCCACCAGGTTGAGTAATAAAGGTCATAGGGCAATTATCGCACCTGATACAACAGCATTTTAAACGTTTTTTTCAGTCCTTGGTCCTGTTGATATACTTTTACTATATTATCTTCCATGTTTCTTTCTAGAACTTGAGCCATTTACCATGACCATCACCTTTGTCCTGCTGCTCGTATTTTGACTGTCGTTCCTTTTATGAATTTTACTGGGAGTGATGGTGGCGTCCACTAATCTCTATGTTTCGCCGTAAATGTTTTATTTGTGAATTTTCTGCTTATTGAGTGCCAGTTACTCTTGACGGTTATTGTCCACTTCGTATATTTAGTATCTAAACATAATTGAAGTTACATATTGATTTCACTGGATCACTTGTGAAAAATTTTAATTTTTCCTCCATTGTCCGTTTTTACTATTCAGATGTGCCTGATGATGCAACTTTAGGTTGCGTAACCGGTTAATAAAGGATCATTCAACAGGTGCAGCAGTTTTGTCTGAAGGTAATGCTTAAATCAGAAGCTGTTAATAGTGTATCAACAACAGAAAATCAAGAATATCACGCTCACATTCGCAGACTTCAAGAAATCCTGTTATTCCGTAGTTTGGGGGAGTTGAATTTGGAAAGCAAACTGACTGAACAGACTTTAAACAAGGCGCCAACTAAGCTCAATTAAGAAGATATCTTTGAGTGTCCTTAAACATAAAAACAGATTCAAACAAATCAATGATTCACGTTGCTCTTTAAATGTGTCCTCGATAAAGTGATCGGGCTACAATGTCGGAAAATGAAAGGTGTCGGTAGAATACGGCTGACAGGGAAGTGAATGGGAAAGTGAATGGGAAAATGTCTGGCATTTGCAGACATAATTGGGATATTATCGGAATCATTAAAAGAGGCGATTAATCAAACCACCGACCTACAGAGACAAACGGCTAAAGAACTTGTACAGATCTCTACCAAGAAGGCACAGTATGTAACGAATATGAACGCATCTTTTGTATAGATGACAACAGGATTGAGTACTCAGATCACACACTATCAGTACTTCGGAAAACGAAAAGAAAATTGTTTGATATAAAAAGGTGTTACGGGTGTACGAATAAACACGATGAATTTAGCAAGCAATTCAACTATGAACATCTAAAATAATAGGATTCGTTTTATCAATGCAGAGCTTGGACATAACGAGACCATGGTCCGCAGAAAGTCTGAGCCTCGAAGGAATAGAGGCTTGAAATTGTGGTTCGGATGCTTTTCAGAAGGATACTGGATGTCTAGGAAGAGGAGATGATCGGTAAGACGATGGACCAAGACCTGAGTACCCTTATAGAGAGAATCTCGGAGACCGTCGGGGAACGAAGAACATTCTCTCTGACACATCGTGGAATTGGACCAAAAATAACGCATTTTCTATTGAACAAGGGAACCAAAGTATATTGCAAGCAATAGGAAGGTTACCTGCAAGATATGGGAATGCAGGAAACAGATATTCACATCAAGTTGACTTTCAAATAAAATACTCTGGTAGTCACATGTTTTCAGGACAGAACAGGACCCAGGATAAAATCATGGACAGAAGGGCGAACAAAGTTAAAATGTATGAGAATGTACGGAAAATGACAAGGAAAAAGACTGGAATAAGAGAAGCTAGTTGAACGTGGTACACAAATGGTGAAAGCGAGAAGTGGAAAAAGTATTATTTGTGCCAGGTGATGTATGACTTCATAGAGATAATGTGGTTTTTCCTGTGAATTCAGTAGCACACTATTAGTCGAATCTGTCCCCTTACCAAACAAGTACAGAAACAAGCATCAAATTGTTGATAAGTGTAATTGACCGTAAGACAGAGCAGTTATCCTCATTTCTCGGATTTAGTTAAGGCAATGATTGTGGTTTCAGGAGTAGAAGACGAGGTAGATTCGTTTCAGTAGTTTTCCCAATCTAATTGACGCGAAAGTTTGGAGGGACTCTTTGAAAAAGAGAAGGGACACGCGCAACTTTCTTTCTGATCCTAGGTCTCACCGCAGCGACGACATCATTAGAGATCGCCTCTAATGACGTCGTTGCCCACGGAACGTGAAACCCAAAACCGCCGTCCTTACTATAGATTTCCTGACGGTGACAACTCCGCTCCGCTCATAGTAATACAGGGCAAATCATCCAGTAAAACTGAAGTGATATCAGGTGTTCCCCTGGGAAGCGTCCTGGGACCTCTGCTATTCCTGATCTATATAAATGACCTGGATGACAATCTGAGCAGTTCTCTTAGGTTGTTCGAAGATGATGCTGTAATTTACCGTCTAGTAAGGTCATCCGAAAACCAGTATCAGTTGCAAAGCGATTTAGAAAAGATTGCTGTATGGTGTGGCAGGTGGCAGTTGACGCTAAATAACGAAAAGTGTGAAGTGATCCACATGAGTTCCAAAAGAAATCCGTTGGAATTCGATTACTCGATAAATAGTGCAATTCTCAAGGCTGTCAATTCAACAAAGTACCTGGGTGTTAAAATTACGAACAACTTCAGTTGGAAAGAGCACATAGATAATATTGTGGGGAAGGCGAGCCAAAGGTTGCGTTTCATTGGCAGGACACTTAGAAGATGCAACAAGTCCACTAAAGAGAGAGCTTACACTACACTCGTTCGTCCTCTGTTAGAATTCTGTTGCGCGGTGTGGCATCCTTATCAGGTGGGATTGACGGAGGACATCGAAATGGTGCAAAAAAGGGCAGCTCGTTTTGTATTATCACGTAATAGGGGAGAGAGTGTGGCAGATATGATACGCGAGTTGGGATGGAAGTCATTAAAGCAAAGACGCTTTTCGACGCGGCGAGATCTATTTACGAAATATCAGTCACCAACTTTCTCATCCGAATGCGAAAATATTTTGTTGAGCCCAACCGACGTAGGTAGGAATGATCATCAAAATAAAATAAGAGAAATCAGAGCTCGAACAGAAAGGTTTAGGTGTTCGTTTTTCCCGCGCGCTGTTCGGGAGTGGAATGGTAGAGGGAAAGTATGATTGTGGTTCGATGAACCCTCTGCCAAGCACTTAAATGTGAATTGCAGAGTAATCATGTACATGTAGATGTAGACGTAGATATCTTAACTATAGATGTTTCACTCTCGGTGGAGTACCAGCAATAAAATTCTTCCCAGTATGTAAACAAAGTTACTGTTAATTGTGTGATTAACCTAAACCTCCACATGTCAAACACTCAGATCGGTAACAAGTGCTGTATGTCGACAGAGTATCAACCAAAACACCGATTTAGTTCGTGCTACGTGCTGTCGTCCAGTAGAACATACGTAAACGACGATTGAAACGTAAACGATACGTAAACGTCGGCTTGGTAGCTCTGCGTGTGAGTCCGCGTTCAAAACCCAATGATGTCAAATATTTATTGTTTACACGTGGAACTGTTACATGGTAGAACATTATCCTGACACGTAAAAGTACTTTCCGGAGTTTGTAGCAATGTTCTTTTGGCAGTCTGCTTTCGCTTCGTTTGTTGAAAATAGTTAATCTCTAAAGTACTTTTGTGTAAATAGGTGCGGTGCTCTGTCGGACATGTGCCACAGAACAGACACCACTCGTGATGAAGCAGTTAGTGCATTTGTGTTTTCACAGTGTAAACATAAACAATAGGAAGAGTAGAGTAAAGAAACATCACATGTATGGAAGTAGGTTTAATAGTCCCATATAAGACTGTAAGGCATCACAAAAAGAATTGTCATCATTAGGATTTGAATCCAGAACGCTTGGTACTATGGCCTAACGCTCTGCAAACTTCCCAACGGAAGCTGTAAGTCGCATTAGGCTTTTCCTTTGATCGGTAGTTGTCTGGTGACTAGGGTCTCCCATCGGGTAGACCCTTCGCCTGGTGCAAGTCTTCCGTTTTGGCGCCTTTTCAGCGACTTGCGCGTCGATGGGGATGAAATGAAGATGGTTAGGACAACGCAACACCCAGTCTCTGAGCGGAGAAAATCTCCGACCCAGATGAGAATTTAACCCCGGCCCTTAGGATTGACATTCTGTCACGCTGACCACTCAGCTACCGGGGGCGGACGATCCGTAGTTGTGGTGTTACTTTTATTTAACGTCTACGCCAGTTCTGCTCGACAACAGCACATAGCACGAACCAAATCGGAGTTTTGGTTGATACTCTATCGACATGCAACGTTTGGTAGCGATCTGAGAGTCTGACATCTGGGGGTTTGAGTGTTAGATAAGCCCTCAGTAGTGCAAACATTCTCAAGTCTCCATCAAAATATTCAACGATTCAGATCACAGTAAATTATTTTTCCTTTATAAATACTCTGCTGTGATTACATCTTGATATGAAATCGTGTACATCTCGGATGTTGTCTCTATATTGTCCACACTCCTTCCGAAATTGATGTCATATTCCTTTTTCTTTTCCTATGTCTCACGATGCATAGATCACATGTTTTACATAACTGAAATAGAAAATTAACAAATGTAGCTCACAATTACGGCCGCTATACGTGTACGTTAATAGCTACGCCTGGTGTTGTGGGAACAAAATGTTGTAGACAAGAGGCTGGAGAAGATTTTACAGTGTGGCACGTAACCGCTTTACATCCATGAATTGCATCAGACTTCTCTTATATTGTAGGACTGACTCTTCACTTTGGGCTGAATAGCTACAGAGAAAAGTCTTCCAATTACCTCCTCTCCTCCCACCCACCCCCGTCCCAGCACCTAATCGTAAGTATGGTCGACTGAATATAGACACACAGTGAAGAGGTTCACGTTCATGTAGTTATGCACAAGTGAAGAGTATTTCACTAGATACACGAGTGGAGATAGCTGTATAAAGTCACTCAATGGATTTAAAATCGTAACAAAACGTCCCCCTTTGCATACAGTTTTGTTTCACTTAGTTCTTGACATAGCTTTGCTGCCATAACCTGCGTGATGACGGTCGTGGCCGACCACTAGATTTCAGTTGACGTCACAGTGAGAAAAGTGAAACGATAAATTTTGACGTTTCGTGTGGAAGCAATAGCTGACGGGGCCACTGCCGTTTCGGTTGTCATGGTGCTGTTGTGTCAGGTTGGTTGTATAAGCAAACACATCTTGAAGTCTTGCCCCTGGCAACTTGAAAGCAGCGGAAAATCTGATTTCGTTCTGGGTCTGTGAGATCAGCAATGGGCAGGAATGGCAAGTCACTCAGTGGTGGCCACTCAACACCAGCCTTGACTTTGTTCAGTGCTATGTACTGAGGCCACTGTACAGAGTTGTAAAGGACCTTGTACGGCCGCTGGGGAGAAGGTACTTCTCGACATACAGAGGGGACAAAATCACAATAATGGCTGAAACTGTAAAAACTAAAATATAGCGTGTAATGTAGAGAGACTTAGCCGTGAACTTTTATTCACTGCTTATGAAGTTTACTTATGGATACTAATTTCATTATTTGTAAGCTTATCAGAATCAACTGCCTTGAGGCAGCTGGAGGCGAGCTAGTAACTGCGGTGAGTTTGCTGCAACGGGCTGGAGAATACTGACTAGTGTTGCGGTGGCTTTGCGCAGTATCCAACGTTTTCGTCGTGTATAAAACATGAAGCGGTAGGAGAATGTGGTGATGTATGAAAGGAAGTAATGACCTTGCAGCAGGTCGAATGATTACATCCTAACAGAACGATGTACAACAGAACTGTGCATTTCACAGACTGATGGCAACATACCACTGTAATGGTTTTTTTACCGTTTCAGACTCACCAGTCAATAAGGAATTCTCATCGGAATTGTAGCCGAAGGCTACTACGACGCCCTGGGGCCCAGGTGTTTGTTCGTGTCGGTGGATAAAATTTAATTCGTTTAGGGGTAGCACTCGCTGTGGGACCTGATGGCTTTTTTCTTCTCTATCCATTTTCGAACAAACGCACAGAGAGCATTTCATCGTATGAAAATCTGGAGCACACATGCAGGTGCAAGATGGCTTGTTCACGACTGATCTCAAAGTTTTTCGGTTACTGTGGTTGAAGTGATGCAAATACCTAAGTTTGACCTGCCCCTAAGTAAGCTAACTAAAGGATGATCGGAAAACCATTACAGCAGTAGTTTACAGTAGTAGCTGCCGTCCAAAATTAGTAGATGAGCTACATATCAAAATAAAATGCTGCTCTAGCAACCAAAAGGCAAATAAACAGTAAACAACTAACATCAAAACATGTAAGCATGTCATTTACAGAAAAGCTGTCGTACAAAGAAGAAAAAATTTTAGGAGGAACAAAGATCCCAATCAGCGTTTAAGCGAATAACGAAATAAAAGAAGTCGTCCATGATACTAAAAATAACAGAACGTTCAATCGATCAAACCTAAGTGCAATGCATGTCCGAAGATATACGTTCACTAAACAGGAAGAAACTTCAACAAAAGTTTACGTGAACACGTGGTTACTCTTTCGTTTAAGAACCTTAATCGAATCCACATCTGCCATACTTGTAGCTGAAGATGAACATTAAATAGCAGACATAGGAGCGTATCTAAAAATACTTCACCTAGCCAACAGAGGTAAAAGACTGAACTTACTTGAAGAAACTGAAATTTATTTTCGTAAATGTGCATCCTCAAATGACGTCCTACAGGATCAGAGTTAATTAACAAAGTGTTTCAAAGTAAAGTCCAAACTTTACTTTAACAACCACTCCCAAAGTACAGTCATGAAAAATAATACTAAGCTGTATACATGAAAATATAAATGTTCAATTTTTCAAAATCTTGTATTTTCGAAAGTTCTTCACCAACTGCTTTTACATTTTTGCGCTTGTTTTTATATACTTGCTGCAGCGTCATATGTTGTGTTTAAAGATTTATGTAATATACAAAAGGAAACCTAACTAAAGAATCTCGAAAAGATCTTGAAATATTTACTTCAAATTCTTACGCGATGTTCAGTGAAAATTCGGAAAGAAATTGGCTGTATACTTGCTAATACATGTATGACCTAAATAAATAAATTAATTAAATGTTTCATTTGTACAAAATCATAAATCTTCGAAACTTTTCCACCGATTCCTTAGAAACTTTTAAAAGCGTTGCAATCGAAAAAGCGCGAGTTTTATATACCTGCATATATACACTATGTGATCAAAAGTATCCGGACACCTGACTAAAAATAACTTATAAGTTCGCAAGGTTTCGTGGGGAATCGCAGCCCATTCTTCACAGAGTGCTGCACTGAGCAGAGGTATCGATGTCGGTCGGTGAGGCCTGGCACGAAGTCGCCGTTCCAAAACATCTCAGAGGTGTTCTATGGGATTTATGTCAGGGCTTCGTGCAGGCCAGTCCCTTACGGAGATGTTATTGTTGTGTAACAACTCCGCCACTGGCCGTGCATTATGGATAGGTGCTCGATCGTGTTGAAAGATGCAATCGCAATTGCTCTTCAACAGTGGGAAGGAAGAAAGTGCTTAAAACATCATTGTAGACCTATGCTGTGATGGTGACATGGAAAACAACACGGAGTGCAAGCACCCTCCATGAAAAACACGACCACACCATAACACCACCGCCACAGAATTTTACTGTTGGCAGTACACACGCTGGCAGATGACTTTCACCGGCTATTCGCTATACCCACACCCTACCACCGGATCGCCACATTGTGTACTCTGATTCGTCACTGCACAGAACGTTTTTCCAGTGTTAAGTCGTCTAATGTTTACACTCCTTACACCGCGCGAGGCGTCGTTTGGCATTTACCGGCGTGGTGTGTCTCTCATGAGCAGCCGGTCGACCATGAAATCCCAGTTTCCTCACCTCCCGCCTAACTGTCATACTACTTTCCCAATTTAAATCTAAATAAAGCACTGTGACATAAGTACATCATATCCAAATATTATCTGCTTTAGAAACTATGGATTTTCTTGTGTTTTCCTTCCTTTTTATTATTATGCGTTAGAAGCTGTTGTAAACAAGTTTATCTCCTTCTGAATTTCACAACACTTTACAGCATTACAAATTTTCTTTCGCAGAGAACACCTTCCCTGCAATAACTCTTATTGTGCTTCCTGTACTGTGAGTCCAATCTACGACACACTGCAAGTAACATGTTATTGCTGAATAAGAAACTAATCGAAGACCAATGATGATATGAGCACCGAGACATCCAAATAAGTCTAATCTATTATGTAAGTTCATATTACGGATGTTCATTTTACAGTTTTTACACTAATATTACAGAGAGAAATTTTACATTCCTTCCATCTGCTAGACCATAAGTGTTGTGGCGTAACAAGCTTGCTACGCCACACTGGGAAGGAAGCCGAAAGAAAGGCACGCGTACACACACGCCGACTGGCGTCAATTCTGGAACAGGATACGTTATGACTGCTATAAAGAAAATACGTAGCTTTGGAATATACTTAACTTTTAATCTTTGTTGGTTTACAACGTTCTTATTGAGACATTTACATGATAACTCTCAAACTAGGTAAGGCTAATGGCGCCTTGCTAGGTCGTAGCCATGGACTTAGCAGAAGGCTATTCTAACTGTCTCTCGGCAAATGAGAGGAAGGCTTCGTCCGTATTGTCGCTAGCAATGTCGTCCGTACAACTGGGGCGAGTGCTCGTCCGTATCTCGAGACCTGCCTTGTGGTGGCGCTAGGTCGGCGATCACACAGTGGCGACACGCGGGTCCGACCTGTACTAAATGGACCGCGGCCGATTTAAGCTACCACCTAGCAAGTGTGGTGTCTGGCGGTGACACCACAATAAGCACTAAAACCAAGTAACTATATCCCATTGACTCTATTTATTCTAGTTCGACTCTATCATTGACAATGGGCTGCAAATAAATCTTCGCACTACATGTTGTATCAGTTCAGCTCTCTCACATTCTCAGTCCATTTTTCAGATCTGTTCTTACGAATATTTCGCTCTCCGTACGTTGTGGTACTTGCATTTATGTAAAGTCTTTGCATGAATTCTCACTGTTTGTGTTTAAAAATCAATATTTCATAGTGTTTGTTGATACTGCATTTTCTGCTGAGGCCCTTTTCGACAATTGAATGTATCTAGTAAATAAAAAGTGAATTCCAGCTTCATAGAAATATAATTTCACAATCAAATTATTTCACTCTAGTAAATGAAAAGTGAATTCCAGCTTCATAGAAATATAATTTCACAATTAAATTATTTCACTGTCTCTCTCTCTCTCTTTTCTCAAGATGGTGATACAGTTGATAAGTCAGTTATCTGATTACCCACAGTTCAGATCAGTCTCTTCACGCGTTCTGATACTTTACTTCCTGATTTTGTGCTTGATTTTACGTTTATTTTGTTCTAAGATACGGCTGGACATTTTATTACAATTATCGTCTTTGTTTTGTTTGATACAAAATTGAAATGTCTGACGAACAAGCAGTTAGTCACCTGTCGTAAATTCTACAGTTGAACAATCAATTTTTCAGCGGTGGGCAGTCGTTTAATAGCTGATACATTTTTGTTTTCCTCTTTCAGGTAGATACACTTCCTAAGAATCTCCTTTGATTTCCATTTATTTATGTTAGCTTAATACAAATAATGCACTTACATTAGAATTTTTAAACTAATGTCATTCTTGACCTCGTCATTCCCATCTTCCTCACTATTCCTTTACTCAAGTGGGTCAACGGCTTTTGCATCCTCAACTAGCTGTAGTTTTTTCTTTGAGAATACCTCTGCAACGTTATAGCTAATACTTCGGTTTTAGAATTGTATGCATTTATTTTTTCAGGCTCTGAATGCTAACTCTTGATGGCCATGAATCACTGCTCTCATCGTCGATACTCAAATTCGCATCGTCCACCAGAATTACATGCCGCCGGCTGTCTGAAAGAGACTCGTTGTTCACTTTTCATGACCTATTACTTTCGCTTTTCACGTGATTGCTTTTTTCATCCTCCCTAACCCTTCTGCGTTTGTGCTCGGTTAGATACGAAACCCAAACGTAAATATTTCAGCCGTAATGAATACTCTATCACCGATAAAAAATGAACCTGTCACCCGCAGTGTTATCTACCGCCCTTTATTCCGTTTATCGAGACGATGTGAATACGTGCATCAGGAGATAATTATCTGTATTTCCCTGCAATGGGGCCACAGTCTATCTCATCTCAGTTGCAGTTGTATATTTCAGTCTTTCTTTTAACCATGCAAAAACGTTTCAAAGAGACTTTTCAGGTAATATGTCGTATCCAGATATCTCAGAAAAAACATTTCGGCTTCTTTTTTCTCACACATTGGAGTGCCACAACAGTGACGCCTTATGATAGAGGGAACCATCCTCGGTGTAACTTACAGTATGTTTAAGAACCTCGTACTTTACCAGAATTTATTTATTATGTACCTGAGGTATCTTTATTTAATCTTTAGTGTGTCTGTAAATTCTAGAAACAAAGATATACTTGAATCTGGGAAGGAATAAATAACTTATGTACTTTACTAAAAACTTTACTGTGTTTATAAAGGGTAAATGTCGCATATGGATAACGTTAAAGCATAGTGGACTATAGATCACGTAGTACCAGTGAAGAACTATTTCCTTCCATAGGAAACAATTTGGTTCATGAGCCGTCGGTGTACTCGTATAAGAAGATGGAGCTGTTGAATATTTCGAAGTTTAAGTTTACTTTCAGGCATCTTCTTCAATTTCTTCTTTAATTTGTGCAGTTCTCATGTTGCACTTCACTTCACAGAATAGCGCTGGGTGTTATTTTATGTAACGTTGTTTGTATTTTCGCTTCTTCTCAGTTCTAGCTATAGCATTTTTCCACATTTTTAATAACATGATCGCCAATTCGGTGCCTTCTGACATCTGACATCTGATTTACAACGAGATTACTTACTTCTATGTCACTAAATTACAGTTAATATCAGGAAAACGTGACATAGGATTTGCTTGAGGTACTCCTGACTTAAAAATTGATTTAAAACTTGCTGTTCCTCCTCTCCCACCCACTTCCATCTAGCACTAAAATATATAAATAATAGTAGACAGCGGTAATAGGGCAGTGTATGCTCTCATACGAGTGCTGAGACCGCTGCACATATCATACTGTGCTTACAACAGCATCAGCATTTCCTTATGTCCAAAGCGATTCTTGGAATCATGACATCCAGCCAAATTCCAAGGTCAGAGAGTGGAGGGATTGGGTAAGCAGGGTAGGGGTGGGAAAAGGAAAGGAGAGGAGCGTAGGGTAGGGTACGGTGAGGTAGTGGAGGGCAAGAGGGAGTAGAGGGGAAAGGAGAAGAGAAGAGATTGGTAGCATGTCACATCAGCATCAGCACTTTCTTTCTGCAAAGTCATTCCAGGAATCATGATCTTAGCATTAATGCCTCTGGACGCATGCCTAGCTCATGGATGGGAGGGGGTGGAAGGTAAATGGAGAGTAGGACAGACTTGGTAGCAAGTCACATCAGCATCAGCTTTTTATCTGGGAGGTCAAGACATCAAAATCATGATGTCTGGCAAGACACCCACGCCATGGATGAGAGGGTATGGTAAGGCACACTTGCTCACACTTGGCAGCCAAAGATGATAAATTACGTGAATAGTAGAAAAATTTCTCTAACTACTATGTTTCTATTACTGAGTTCCAAAAATTCATTTAAGGACTGGTGTTTTTTTTTCTTTATTGCAATTTCATTCCCCAGCCCCATAGGCAGAGGGCGGGGGGGGGGGGGGGGGGGCTAGCAGCAGCACAGTCCACTACTCTTCAGCCAAGCGATTGTACAACATACATGAAAGAGGACCGCTTACAAAAAAGGGGGTGATAAACGGAAGACAGAAAAAGCACAGCAAATTGAGAGAATGGAATTTAAAATATTCACTAATATGGGGACATGGACGGGGGGGGGGGGACAGTTAAAAAAACGATATAAAGTTAAAAGAACACAGCTGGCAATTCCGTTGTGCACTTAAAATCACTGGAGTTAAACACAAGTTAAAAGTCGGCCACAGTATAAAAATCACACAGAGCGAGACACTTGAAAAACAAAACCACTGGAAACGACAGAACACTCACAAAGAATAAAAACTGCTGTTAGGGGCCTGCCGAAAGACTGGAGAGGTCGGCGAGGACGGAAAAAGAGGGGAGGGGGGATGGGAGCGGGAGGAAGAGGAAAAGGAGGGACAGGAGACGTACCAAGATGCAGATGACGTGCAGGGCGGGAGATGACGAGGAAAGACAAGGCAGGAGACACTGAAGGGGTGCACAGGAGAGGGAGGGGGTGTAGAAGGGGGAAAGCCGTTCAGGAGAAGGAAGGGGGAGGGGAGAGAGTACTTTTAAGCACTGGCTCACCAGTCGCATTGGTAAATTTCATTTGAAGCTATATATCAATACCCATGGAATATTGGAAGGAGCAGACAACAATTTATAAATAATTTAATAAAAAACAACATTTTCTTGTAGCCTTAAATGTATATATCAAGTTAGGAATTGGTTTTGCAAATGAGTCTTATATAAAATATGTCCCACAGACTCCAAATGTGAAATAAAAGCAAGGCCTATACCACATGCTGCTTAAATTGTTAACAGCAAATGGCTGCACTGTAAAAAACAAGTGCTTACTGTCACCAACGGATGGCTTCACGCAAAATCGAAGGATGTTCAGCCTTTGTACTGTGATTTCTTTCTGTCTTCAATAGATGCATGGCTAAAACGCACATTTGCAAATTAGTGCCCAAAATTGTGACGTACTTAGCCCAGTGCTAGATTCAAACGCCTAACAACAGCTGACATTTGAGGATATACGCCTGAAACTACCTTGACATCACTTATAACTCCTGAAAAATACGTGTTGATTAAACAACACTACTCTTAGCAGGTAAGTAACCAGACTGAATGTCACTAATTTGGCGTACTCTTGATGTGAGTTACAACACATCGTCAAACTAAATATTTCTGCTTTTTAATTGTTCTCAAGCACCATTTTTGGAGGCCAAAGGAAACGCATCATGTTATCCACTAGAAAAAATATAAATGATGCTGTTCATTGCTGAGCAGGGAAGAAAGTACGATGTTTACACCGAGTATCCAGAGCCTAGTTGAGGATATTACATGAAAAAGCGCCTTAAGACACAAATAAATTAATGTGACGTCACATACATCTCAGTGTAAAAGGGAGTGTTAACTAATTTCGACATGCACACACATTTACCAAATTGGCACTCAGGATTCTAAAGTATGTACACCAGTGCTAGATTTCAATGTCTAACTAAGTTTTAGAAGTTCTACCTCAGCTGATCGGGTTTATCAGTGCAGTAAAATGTATTTTAACGGAAAAATACTACACTAAGTGGGCAAATAGGCTGAATATCAGTACGTAGGCGTAATATTTGTGCAACACACCCTCAAACTATATATCCCAGCATTTTGATTGTACTAAACCACTGTTTTAGGAGGGACACAGCTATTTCATCATGTTATTCACTAAAAATGTGTAGTTGACGGCATTCATCGAAAATACTACTATTGTTACAAATGATGCTGGCCTACTGGAGGCTATGTGGACAAAGGTAAGACACCTGGGATTGATTAACATGGATAACCCCCAGCCGTAAGGAAAGATGTCTACTAAATTTATATTTTATCTATATTTATATTTATATTTTTATAATATATTTATATATTTATATATATTTATATATTTATATATATTTATATATTATAATATATTTATATATTTATATATTATAATATATTTATATATATTTATATATTATAATATATTTATATTTATTAAATTATATAAATCTATATTTATTTATTTAATCGTATGGCTTGGGCTCCCCGTCGGGCAGGCAGTTCGCCGGGTGCCGGTCTTCCAATTTGACGCCACTTCGGCGACCTGCAGTCGATGAGGATGAGAAGATGATGATGAGGACAGGACCACGCCCAGTCCCTGGGCGGAGAAAATTCCCGACCCAGCCGCGAATCGAACCCGGGCCCAGAGGATTGACAATCCGTCACGCTGACCAGTCAGCTACCGGGGTCGTTCACTAAATTTATTTTGCAAATCACAAGAAGAGATATGAACAAAGTAATCAGTAATCACATTATACATTTCACAGCGTGTTCAGACAAGCGACTGGAAGACACTTTTACATCCACTTTGGCTTAGGAACATGATATTACCAGGGTGTGGCTACAAGATATATTGAATGGATCGCCTGTTCGAGCCTGTGCAAGACTGTTTAAATGTTTTGAGCACTAACGAACAGTATTTACAGTATGTAAATAGTCTCTGCTAGTCAGTCCATATGGTGTCAGTTATCCCATAACTTGCAGAGCAGCTGCTGTGTGGTGTTGAACAACATTCTACAATTTGTCTATTAGGGTAAGGCATAAATAGTAGACAAAAATATTATGTTAACTCTCAGTCCAGAACATCGCTCGCCAGAATATCGTCCTATATAGATAACACCGAATTAGGACTAGTAACCGTAAAACAATGTTATCTCACAGGTCCTAAGAAAAAGAGTGACTGTGTCACACAGACTTAAACCATTTCCAATTACAGAAGTTACACCTTAAAGTGCAGTTACTGTGGTGTAAGTGCGAAAACGACAGCTGAAAATGGAAGAAATCGAAGCCAAAATAAAAAAAACCTTTACAGTTGCTATAAAGAAGGAATATAAACTGCAATTGGGAAAAAAAAAGCCTGTTGCAGATGTGCAGGCAATGGTTGCACATTGCTCTGAACAAAGTGTTTGGCGATATCTGGCTGGCCCGCATCTCGTGGTCGTGCGGTAGCGTTCTCGCTTCCCACGCCCGGGTTCCCGGGTTCGATTCCCGGCGGGGTCAGAGATTTTCTCTGCCTCGTGATGGCTGGGTGTTGTGTGCTGTCCTTAGGTTAGTTAGGTTTAAGTAGTTCTAAGTTCTAGGGGACTTATGACCACAGCAGTTGAGTCCCATAGTGCTCAGAGCCATTTGAATTGATATCTGGCTGTGACGGTGTAATATAAAATATTTGCATTTTCTGTTAATAGTACTGGTAAGTGTCCATATGTTGAAGGCCGAACAAGTTTACCACATTACAGGACACACGAAAAATGTGTTTATAGAGCTCCATTCTCACCTGGAGCTGCTTAGAAAGATTGGTTACAGTGTACCTAAATGCACTGTACTGTATATTGGGAAGCTATTAGCAGAACAACCATTTGCAGAGCTTAAAACCAACGGAATAACAACATTTAACGACCAGTTTGTAAATACAGAGTTCTATACGTAAATTGCACGAGAATGTGTGGCAGAAGAAATTATGATATACACCTAGGAAGACGTGGAGTGTTACAACAACAATGATATGCAGGAAATATGATGTTAAATTACCGAATACTCTGACCTAGAAGAACTGCTTGAGGGAACAGAGCTAATAGTAAAATCGATAAAAGAGATAGTTCACAGGAAACAATTTTGCTATGCATTGGAATTCCATTACCCACTTTGTTTGTACCATCCAATGACTTCTTAAACACGGAAGAACAACTCAATGTAGATTTAAATCATAAGTTAAAAATTAAGCGGATCTTATTAAAACTGCACCAAATAAAAATAAAGAGCGAGTTATTTATTGTATGCGAATGTATGTGCTATAATTAATAAAGTCTGAGAATATATTACGCTTTGTTATTCGCTGATCTTAATGTGTGGGCTGTGGGTATGACATTGAAAAATAACTGAAACTTTGTAGTTGAAAGCGTAGCGAGCCCCTATATAGCGAGACCCTATACGTCTTCGTCATCTTACATTTCTGGTTTTATTTTCTTTCGTATACGTAACACAATAACAGTGCTTAGGTGCTTATTACTCCAGTATAAAACTGTGCAACACCACACACAGAATGAAAATTTTTCTTTGTGCAGGAAGGCTCACCACTGGAATACGACAGCAGATTGCTATTGTACGCTTCCGAATTACACTATTGAAACCTGGTATTCCATCACTTTTAACTCTACAAATGGTTGTTATACTATTATCACCAGAACTTCACTTTTCAGCTCATATGTATTGAAATAGAATACAGCTGCGTTCAGAATCGAAACACAGGATGCAAATGACCTTATAGATCTGAACAGGATACATCGAGTGTTTCGATACTGTGCTAGACTCCTTAAGTGTATGAAACACAATCTAACAGTATTTACGATGTACTCCGCACCACTTTGTCACAATTGCTTCCATGTGCTGTGCCGGCCAGTGTGGCCGAGAGGTTCTAGGCGCTTCAGTCTGGAACCGCGCGACCGTTACGGTCGCAGGTTCGAATCCTGCCTAGGGCATGGATGTATGTGATGTCCTTAGGTTAGTTAGATTAAACTAGTTCTAAGTTCAAGTGGACTGAGTCATTTGAACCATTTTTCATGTGCCGTCAGATTACGAATAACTTAAAGAACAGTCGCTGTGAGGTGTATAACCACGTTTCTACTGTTTGTCTGCTCTCATACAGGTAGACCATTAACTATAATTTAAAAACTTCCTGGCAGATTAAAACTATATGCTGGATTGAAAGTCGAACTCGGTCCCGAGTTCGAGTCTCGGTCCGGCACACAGTTTTCATCTCCCAAGAATTTTCGTATCTGCGCACACTCCGCTGCAGAGTGAAAATCTTATTCTGGAAACATTCCCAAGGCTGTGGCTAAGCCAGGTCTTCGCAATATCCCTTCCTCCAGGAGTGCTAGTTCTGCAAGTTACGCAGAAGAACTTCTGTGAAGTTTGGAAGGTAGGAGACGAGGTACAGCCAGAATTTAAGCTTTAAGGGCGGGTCATGAGTCCTGTTTCAATAGCTCAGATGGTGGAGCACTTGCCCGCGTAAGGCAAAGGTGCCGAGCTCGAGACTCGGTCCGGCAAACAGTTTTAATCTGTCAAGAAGTTTCATATCATCACACACGCCGCGGCAGAGAGAAAATCTCATTCTGGAACTATATTCTACCTGCATCCAGAATATTTGGCACTCTGTCGTACACAAACTGCGGAATGAGCCATTAAATTATCCTGTTACGTTATTATTTGATGACATTTTTTGTGCAATATGCTACGGTATCACTAATTTACGAGTATATACAGCTCACAAGGGGATTCAAATACTATTCTCACGAAACTACACTGTAAATCTTCATTAATCGAATCACTCTGCCTCGGTAGTTGTGTAAGGATTTTCCTAGGTGGAGAGCAAAGTACACTTCGAGGTGATACCTCGCTTATACAGCGATAACTTGACCTATACTATAAGATAAGGCAGTTATGATTGACTGTATAACGTGTTGTAAAGTAAAACCTATATACGGTGTCAGTGTTGAGATAGGGATTAGTGATCATGATGTTGTCATTACGACTATGGTTACGAAAATTAAAAAGTTGGTCAAGAAGGCTAGGAGAGTATTCACACTAGAAAGAGCAGATAAGAAATTGTTAGCATCCCACTTAGTAAATGAGTCGACCTCATTTACTTCCGGTACGATGGACGTGGAAGAATTATGGGCAAATTTTAAACACATTGTAAATCATATATTGGAGAAGTTGTTGTTGTTGTTGTTGTTGTAGTCTTCAGTCCTGAGACTGGTTTGATGCAGCTCTCCATGCTACTCTATCTTGTGCAAGTTTCTTTATCTCCCAGTACCTACTGCAACTTACATCCTTCTGAATCTGCTTAGTGAATTCATCTCTTGGTCTCCCTCTACGATTTTTACCCTCAACGCTGCCCTCCAGTACTAAATTGGTTATCCCTTAATGCCTCAGAACATGTCCTACCAACCGATCCCTTCTTCTAGTCAAGTTGTGCCACGAACTTCTCTTCTCCCCAATCCTATTCAATACCTCCTCATTAGTTATGTGATCTACCCACCTAATTTTCAGCATTCTTCCGTAGGACCACATTTCGAAAGCTTCTCTTCTCTTCTTGTCCAAACTATTTATCGTCCATGTTTCAGTTCCATAGATGGCTACACTCTATACAAATACTTTCAGAAACGACTTCCTGACACTTAAATCTATACTCGCTGTTAATAAATATCGCTTCTTCAGAAACGATTTCCTTGCCATTGCCAGTCGACCATAATCAGTTACTTTGCTCCCCAAATAGCAAAACTCCTTTACTACTTTTAGTGTCTCATTTCCTAATCTAATTCTCTCAGCATCACCCGACTTAGTTCGACTACATTCCAAGTATGTGCCGAAAAAGTGGGTTACGGACGGAAAAGACCCACAGTGGTTTAACAGGGAAATTTTGAGAATGCTCAGGAAGCGAAGACTGTTGTACTCGCGGTACAAGAAAGATCGGGAGAATGAGGACACCAAAAGTTAGTAGAGATGCGTGGTGCTGTAAAAAGAGCGATGCGCGAAACATACAACCACTACCACCGTCATACCTTGGCAAAAGATCTTGCTGAAACCCCAAAGAAATTCTGGTCTTATGTAAAATCGGTAGGCGGGTCGAAGGCTTCCATCCAGTCACTCACTGATCAGTCTGGCCTGGCAACGGAAGACAGCAAAACGAAAGCTGAAATTTTAAATGTAGCATTTGAGAAATCTATCACGCAAGAGGATCGTACAAACATACCGCCGTTTGAGTCTCGTACAGATTCCTGTATGGAGGTATTAGTGATAGATATCCCTGGGGTTGTGAAGCAGCTGAATGGGTTGAAAATAAATAAATCACCAGTTCCTGATGGGATTCGAATTCGGATTTACAGAGAGTACTCTACTGCATTGGCTCCTTACTTAACTTACATTTATCGCGAATCTCTTGCCCAACGTAAAGAGGTGACGACTGTATATAAGAAGTGTAGAAGGAGGAATCCTCAAAATTACAGACCAATACCCTTAACATGCCCCCCCCCCCCCCCCCATGAACCATGGATCTTGCCGTTGGTGGGGAGGCTTACGTGCCTCAACGATACAGATGGCCGTACCGTAGGTGCAACCACAACGGAGGGGTATCCGTTGAGAGGCCAGACGAACGTGTGGTTCCTGAAGAGGGGCAGCAGCCTTTTCAGTAGTTGCAGGGGCAACAGTCTGGATGATTTACTGAACTGGCCCTGTAACACTAACCAAACCGGCCTTGCTGTGCTGGTACTGCAAACGGCTGAAAGCAAGGGGAAACTACAGCCGTAATTTTTCCCGAGGGCATGCAGCTTTACTGTACGGTTATATGATGATGGCGTCCTCTTGGGTAAAATGTTCCGGAGGTAAAATAGTCCCCCATTCGGATCTCCGGGCGGGCACTACTCAAAAGGACATCGTTATCAGGAGAAAGAAAACTGGCGTTCTACGGATCGGAGCGTGGAATGTCAGATCCCTTAATCGGGCAGGTAGGTTAAGAAATTTAAAAAGGGAAATGGGTAGGTTAAAGTAAGATTTAGTGGGAATTAGTGAAGTTCAGTGGTGAAACGTCCCCTTTGAACAATTATACAGGACTGTGCTTAAACTGACACACAATATTTTTAGCGCAACGCAATCTGACTTTCAAAAATCCCTACAAATGAATGGCCCCGATTAACATTATCCTATACCTTTCACAAATCACTTACCTCAGAAAAATCTTCGTTACTCGAACTACTGCAATACAGCGAACGCCACTACTGCCAGCTAAATAAAAGATTCAAACTACGGAAGGCACTAACTACTGATAGGCATAGTTAGCAAATGAAATATTTTAATAGAGAACAAACAATATATTTACCTTAATAGTTATATATATATAGCAGTTCATGATATCCAGTCTTACAAATTTCAAAACTCCACCATTTCTCTCCCCACATCCACCACTGCTGGCAGCTCACCTCCAACTGCTCCACACTACGCGCTGTTAACATCCAGCTGCCCAACACTACAATGGCAGACAACAATGCAAACTAGCCACAGACTGCACACAGCACAGCCAGTGATTTTCATACAGAGCACTACGTGGCATTACCAATATAAAAACCTAAACAGCCTACTTACAGTGGCAGGAGGAACAAGACTTTTGGTCAGGTGAATACAGGGTTATAAATACAAAATCAAATAGGGGTAATGCAGGAGTAGGTTTAATACTGAATAAAAAAATAGGAGTGCGGGTAAGCTACTACAAACAGCATACTGAACGCATTATTGTGGCCAAGATAGACACGAAGCCCACGGCTATTACAGTAGTACAAGTTTATATGCCAACTAGCTCGGCAGATGATGAAGAAGTTGATGAAATGTATGCTGGGATAAAAGAAATTATTTGCATAGTGAAGGGAGATGAAAATTTAATAGTCATGGGTGACTGGAATTCGACAGTAGGAACAGGAAGAGAAGGAGACGTTGTAGGTGAATATGGAGAGGGGCTAAGAAATGAAAGAGGAAGCCGCCTGGTAGAATTTTGCACAGAGCATAACTTAATCATAGCTAACACTTGGTTCAAGAATCATGGAAGAAGGTTGTATACATGGAAGAACCCTGGAGATACTAAAAGGTTTCCGATAGATTGTATAATGGTAAGACAGAGATTTAGGAACCAGATTTTAAATTGTGAGACATTTGCAGGGGCAGATGTGGACTCTGACTACAATCTATTGGTTATTAACTGCAGATTAAAACTGAAGAAACAGCAAAAAGGTTGGAATTTAAGGAGATGGGACCTGGATAAACTGAAAGAAACAGAGGTTGTACAGAGTTTCAGGGAGATCATAAGGGAACAATTGACAGGAATGGGGTAAGAAATGCAGTAGAAGAAGATTGGGTAGCTTTGTGGAATGAAATAGTGAAGGCAGCAGAGGATCAAGTAGGTAAAAAGACGAGGGCTAGTAGAAATCCTTGGGTAACAGGAGAGATACTGAATTTAATTGATGAAAGGGGAAAACACAAAAATGCAGCAAGTGAAGCAGGAAAAAAGGAATACAAACGTTTCAAAAATGAGATCGACAGAAAGTGCCAAATGGCTAAGCAGGCATGGCTAGACGACAAATGTAAGGATGTAGAGGCTTATATCATGAGGGGTAAGATAGATACTGCCTACAGGAGAATTAAAGAGACCATTGGAGAAAAGAGAACCGCTTGCATGAATATCAAGAGCTCAGATGGAAACCCAGTTCTAAGCAAAGAAGGGAAAGCAGAAAGTTGGAAGGAGTATATAGAGGGTCTATACAGGGTCGATGTTCTTGAGGACAATATTATGGAATTGGAGATGGATGTAGATGAAGATGAAATGGGAGATATGATACTGCGTGAAGAGTTTGACGGAGCACTGAAAGACCTAAGTCGAAACAAGGCACCGGGAGTAGACAACATTCCATTAGAACTACTGGCAGCCATGGGAGAGCCAGTCCTGACAAAACTCTACCATCTGGTGAGCAAGATGTATGAGACAGGCGAAATTCCCTCAGACTTCAAGAAGAATATAATAATTCCAATCCCAAAGAAAGCAGGTGTTGTCAGATGTGAAAATTACCGAACTATCAGTTTAATAAGTCACGGATGCGAAATACTAACGCAAATTCTTTACAGACGAATGGAAAAACTGGTAGAAGCCGACCTCGGAGAAGATCAGTTTGGATTCCGCAGAAATGTTGGAACACGTGAGGCAATACCGACCCTACGAGTTATCTTAGAAGAAAGATTAAGGAAAGGCAAACCTACGTTTCTAGCATTTGTAGACTTAGAGAAAGCTTTCGACAATGTTGACTGGAGTACTCTTTTTCAAATTCGGAAGGTGACAGGGGTAAAATACAGGGAGCGAGAGGCTATTTACAATTAGTATAGAAAGCAGATGGTAGTTATAAGAGTCGAGGGACATGAAAGGGAAGCAGTGGTTGGGAAGGGTGTGAGACAGGGTTGTAGCCTCTCCCCGATGCTATTCAATCTGTATATTGAGCAAGCAGTAAAGGAAACGAAAGAAAAGTTCGGAGTGGGTATTAAAATCGGTGGAGAAGAAATAAGAACTTTGAGGTTCGCCGATGACATAGTAATTCTGTCAGAGACAGCAAAGGACTTAAAAGAGCAGTTGAACGGAATGGACAGTGTCTTAAAAGGAGGGTATAAGATTACATCAACAAAAGCAAAACCAGGATAATGGAATGTAGTCGAATTAAGTCGGGTGATGCTGCGGGAACTACATTCCAAAATAAGACACTTAAAGTAGTAAAACAATTTTGCTATTTGGGGAGGAAAATAACTGATTATGGTCGATGTAGAGAGGATATAAAATGTCGACTGGCAATGCGAAGGAAATCGTTTCTGAAGAAGCGAAATTTATTAACATCGAGTATAGATTTAAGTGTCAGGAAGTCGTTTCTGAAAGTATTTGTATAGAGTGTAGCCATCTATGGAAGTGAAACATGGACGATAAATAGTTTATGCAAGAAGAGAATAGTAGCTTTAGAATTGTGGTGCTACAGATGAATGCTGAATATTAGATGGGTAGATCACATAACTAATGAGAAGGTATTGAATAGAATTGGGGAGGAGAGGAGCTTGTGGCACAACTTGACTAGAAGAAGGGATCGGTTGGTAGGACATGTTCTGAGGCATCAAGGGATCACCAATTTAGTACTGGAGGGCAGCGTGGAGGGTAAAACTCGTAGAGGGAGACCAAGAGATGAATACGCTAAGTACATTCAGAAGGATGTAGGCTGCAGTAGGTACTGAGAGATTAAGAGGCTTGCACAAGATAGAGTAGCATGGAGAGCTGCATCAAACCAGTCACAGGACTGAAGACCACAACAACAACAACACCCTTAACATCGGTCTGTTGCAGGATTCTCGAACATATTCTCAGTTCCAATATATTGAATTTCCTTGAGACAGAGAAGTTAACTGTCCATGCATCAGCACGGCTCTAGAAAGCATCGCTCCTCCGAAACGTAACTCGCCCTTTTTTCACATGATATCTTGCGAACCATGGATTAAGGGTATCAGACGGATGCCATATTGCTTGACTTCCGGAAAGGGTTTGACTCGGTGCCACACTGCAGGCTCCTAACTTAGGTACAAGCATATGGGATTGGTTCCCAAATATGCGAGTGGCTCGAAAACTTCTTAAGTAATAGATCCCAGTACGTTGTACTCGATGGTGAGTGTTCATCGGAGGTGAGGGTATCATCTGGAGTGCCCCAGGGAAGTGTGGTAGGTCCACTGTTGTTTTCTATCTACATGAATGATCCCTTGGATAGAGTGGATAGCAATGTGCGGCTGTTTTCTGATGATGCTGTGGTGTACGCAAAGGTGTCGTCGTTGAGGAGGATACAAGATGACTTAGGCAGGATTTGTGATTGGTGTAAAGAATGGCAGCTAAGTCTAAATATAGATAAATGTAAATTAATGCAGATGAATAGGAAAAAGAATCCCGTAATGTTGGAATACTCCATTAGTAGTGTGGCGCTTGACACAATCACGTCGATTAAATATTTGGGTGTAACATTGCAGAGGGATATGAAGTGGAACAAGCATGTAATGGCGGTTGTGGGGAATGCAGATAGTCGTCTTCGGCTCATTGGTAGATTTTTGGGAAGATGTGGTTCATCTGTAGAGGAGACCGCTTATAAAACACTAATACGACCTATTCTTGAGTACTGCTTGAGCGTTTGGGATCCCTATCAGGTCGGATTGAGGGAGGATATAGAAGCAATCCAGAGGCTGGCTGCTAGATTTGTTACTGGTAGGTTTGATCATCACGCGAGTGTTATAGAAATGCTTCAGGAACTCGGGTGGGAGTGTCTGGAGGAAAGGAGACGTTCTTTTCGTGAATCGCTACTGAGGAAATTTAGAGAACTGGCATTTGAGGCTGACTGCAGTACAATTTTACTGCCACCATCTTATATTTCGCGGAATGAGCACAAAGATAAGTTAAGAGAGGTTAGGGCTCGTACAGAGGAATTAGGCAGTCATTTTTCCCTCGTTCTGTTTGGGAGTGGAACAGGGAGCGAAGATGCTAGTTGTAGTACGAGGTACCCTCCGCCACGCACCGTATGGTGGATTGCGGGGTATGTATGTAGATGCAGATATATAATATACATAAAGTCACAAGCCCTCAAGCAGACTTTATAAAGGATCCAGAAATGTGACTACAGGAAACTTTCTACGTGTTTCTTGGCCAAGGAACACAGTATTAGGCTGGGGCACACTACTGAATGGAAAGTGTGTTTGATGCCTATTCAAGACGATTTAGATGTGACCACATGACAGGTAGGCTCCTTGCTTCCTGCACCCTGCTCCCCTTTGTGACCTTGTCCTGTGATTACATTGATGTAATGATTCCTGAAATGGCCTTGAAGATTTGAGGTGCTGATGCTCCTGTCAGCGAGACAGACATGCGCAATTGTGTCAAATGTCTTGTGACACCGGAAAAAACTGGTTGACGGGTAATGTATAGCGACTTTGGCCATATCAAGCACTGCTCTGAGAACACCTAGGCTCAGTCATAGGTAAATCAATGGCGGATTTCTATTCATTGCTATTGTTCAGGGAAAGTTCTGTTAGTTTAATTAGGTGGTTACTTACGTTTAGTACCTCTCTATAGTACCTCGGCAACAGCCAGAGGACGTAAGGAAAGGAAAAAAAAAACTGAAAGAAATTCGTAGCAGAAGGAGTATCCCATAAATTAAATATAAGTCCAAATTGTTGCTGTCGTCAAGACTGGGACGATTCGGCAGAAGTCTTCAGCCTGGTAATACCGTGTTCGTCAGCCAAGGAAGACGTAAAAAGTTTCCTGTAGCCACATTTATGAATACTTTATAAAATGTGTAAGGTGGTTACCAATATAGTTGCGTGCTTGGGGAGCCTGTGACTTTAGGCATATAATATGTAACTTTTACTTGACAACAGGGAGCCACCCACGTCATTTAGTCAACCCCGAACTGTCTTATCGCATAGTGCAGCCCTAATTTTCGCTGTATATGTGAGATGTCATATCCAAGCGAACATTATCTCCACCAATGAAATCGGTACACAACCACCGAGGGAGACAGATTTTCAGTGTGGTTATGTGAGAATAGTATTTGAATCCCATGTGAGCTGTGTACAAATTAATGATGTCGTAGCACATTCCACAACAAATGTCGGCAAATAATAAAGTAACAAGATAATTTAATGGTTCGTTCCGTAATCTGTCTATGGCAGAGTGCCAAATCTTCCATATGCAGACAGACAATTCTTTGTAGCACTTGGAGCGTGCTTGGTGCTTTTTCAAGAATTTTTTTTATTGATCACTAAACTTATGTACACGAATCATCTTAGATTTCGCAAGCGTACTTAGTTCATTCACGGGATTCAGAAAGCTACGAGTTCTGCCTCCACTGCTGAGGTTGCTGCCACGCTGAGTAGCCGCGCGGTTTAGGGCGCTATGTCACGGAATGCACGGCCCCTCTCCCCAAAGGTTCGAGTCCTCCCTCGGGAATGGGTGTGTGTGTTGTTCGTAGCATAAGTTAGTTTAAGAAGTGAGTAAGCCTAGGGACCGATTGCCTCAGCAATTTGGTCCCACAGGAATTCACACACATTTGAACATTTTTTTCTAATAAGAATACGACTCACCGTGCAGTGGAGGCGTCATCGGCTGATCAGGATTCCCTCTCTTGTAAACGTTACTCTGTATAATTCGCTCTCTCTTTTTACACAGTTACAGTATGTGGAGAAAATTTGAGAGAAAAGGCTCAGAGGACGGCCCTTGTGGCAGAGTTGTTCTAGGCACTTCAATCTCGAACCGCGTGACCGCTACTGTCGGAGGTTCGAATCCTGACTCGAGCATGGGTGTGTGTGATGTCCTTAGGTTAGTTAGGTTTAAGTAGTTCTAAGTTCTATGGGACTAATGACCTCCGATGTTAAGTCCCATAGGTCTCAGAGCCATTTGAACCAGAATGTTCATAGAAAAAGTATTATTTGACTAAAACAAAGTACAGAACCAAATACTGTGTAGAGACAACTTGTTTCATGATGCTGTCGCATCTACTTCTCAAGATCGACGTATACTACTATCCGAGCCAGGCTGGCGCTATATTTCAAAGAGCCATCACTGTCAACAACGAAGATAGAGCAACTCTTTCATCCAAATTCTAAGTGACAAGATAGAAACGTCGGTATACTATAATATTTATAGGCAAGACAGCCAATATTTGCTCATGAATATGCATTCCTATGAAGGATTTCTTGTCACGCGAGGATTCAGCCAAATTTTGTAACATTAGGAGTACTGCATTTACTATAAGAAAACTCACTTCACCATGTTAAAACAGTATTACAAGTACACAAGCTACACTGTACCACAACCTTGTGGTCATCATCATGGTAGCCACTTACAATGGAAAACGTAAAGGACGCAAGCAGAGAGCATGGCGTAGACGTACTTACTTTCTCCAGTGAGAAGTGAAGTCTGTTACGAGCAAGTCAAACTCTAAATGCGCTCTTCACCGGCTAACGATTCCTTCGAGACTAACTGAAATACTGATAACTATCTGATACCAGAGGGATGCTCTAATTCTGAGTCAACTGCACTTGCGGGATGTCCTTCCTGAAGACGCTGATTACGTCATCAACACGTCATTTTCTCTCTTCGCTGTCAGTAAGTCTAATCCCTATGCAATCTGATAGCTGAGCTCAATTCCGATACATGAGCGACGTTAGTTACCACGTGCCAGATTGTATGATGTCATTTGTCGTAACGTACACAGGCGATCAGAAAGTTTCCGTTCGAAGACCGAACAGTCCAGAAGTGAATATCACCGTGAGCGTTGTCCAATCGTCCCACCGACGAACCATGTTAAGGAAACCCGTTTGGTAAAACACTGTGCCCTGTTGCGCGATGAAGTCCGTAATTGCTTGCTGTAATCGACTATTCAGTACCTTTTTTAAGGGATCAAAGGCGTTCCAATCGCATGGGGAGGGATCAGGAGTATTGGACGGGGGACCGAGTATCTCCGACTTGAGTAGACGTAACTTCTTCGCTACGACATGTGCGATATGGGAATGTGCGTTAGCATGGAACAGCAGCATCCCATGTCAGCCAGTTCCACAAGGGTGGATGTTGCCCCATAAATATACCTCATTCCTAGATGGATGTCTAACAGTGTTTGTCCTTCGGCAGCCAAGAAAAGAATAACAAAGGAACAGTTACACAGCAAAGATTCTTGGAGCGGGAGCGCAACATGCATCATGACTGGCCCCTCTAACAAACCTGGTTTTAAATAGTATTCGCGTATTTCCAACATATGTATATTCTAATCTGTAAACCCCTCATTTATAACAAATTCGTTTCTGTGCCTGTCGGTTACTAAAAGGTTGTTATCGTATGATGGTCACCAGTGAAAGCTATACGTGCGTTTTTATGCCAAAAAAGCTTGTGAAAATCGTAAGACATGTTGCCTAGGGAAGGGAGGGGCTCAACATCACCTTTATTTTCGTCTACATTCGAACTCTCCAAAACATATGTATAGTAAACCACCTCCATTTTCGTCTAGATTTGAACTCCCTAAGACATAGGTAAAGTAAATCACCCACCCTTTCCTAGGCGACATGTCTTATAACCTAGCCAAGCATTTTCAGCGTAAAAAAGGCACGTGCAGTTTTCACTGGGGTTGCCAATATACGACATCAATTACTTAATAACGAACAGGCACGGAAATTGACTTATGATAGGTCAGGAGTTTACAGATTAGAATGTACTCAATGCATGGTTGTTAATGTACCAGCAATTCACAATTTCATTGTATTATCTCTCACTTACATTAACCTGTGATCTTGCAAGGTTAATCAATTAAATATTTTATCTAGAGTAATATATCCCGAAATTTGATGACACTACATTAATAATTTTTTGGTTTGTAATGTTTTTCTACCGCTGTGTATCTTCAATTCGAATTCCGCTTTCTATGGTATCGCGAGGCGAAGGAATTTCTCGTAATGAAGGATATCTATTACCGTCAAAAACTGACATCGGAACGAGAATGGTAAAAAAAAGGGTGAATGGTCCGATGAAGTGTGAATAAAAAAGTACAAAAATGTATGAGAGAGGAAATAAGTGTACAAAGAAACCTGCTATTGCAACAATCTGGTAGGAGGGTACAAGGAAATTGGGATGAATCAAAACAAAGTAATTACCGCTTGTGTTTTGAGTATTAAGCACACAGTAATGAAAGAAAAAATACTTAAATACCGTAGAGAGTGACATTTCACCAAACAGACTGATTAGATAGAAAGGGAAGCAAGTGTATCAGCTTGATAATCGTAGCTATATTACAAGATTCAAGTTATCGTTGTAGTATTTCTTATGTAATACTGCAATACTTCTATCTTTGAAATGTAGTTTGATTAAAAAGGTTTAATGTACAAAATCTAAACATTATACAACAAATGCAATAATATTTTGGGTTTTGATTTCTTATTTGTTACGATCAAGCTCATTTAGAGCTTCATTATGCTCAATCCTGTATGATAAAATATACAACGCGTGCGATTTAGTCTATTAACAGACACTAAAATCTATTAACCGCAAGCATGAAGCACGTTTAATACTAGACTTTGAATAAAATGAATCACAGATGCACCTTTTTGGTGTTTAGGAGTACATATTCTGCTAAAAACAACACACAGAACATACAGTTTTAGCCACGAGGTAAGTGCAAAGGTCACCATACAAAGAATTTCTAACGCAACAAGTTAACAGACGCAAATAAGAATAAATAAACATGAATTCCAATAACAAATTTAAATACTAAATTGTGTAGCTGGCGCGGATGAACGTTGCAGTATAGCCGTCACTTGTTAAAGTCTGTATTCGTTGTGAGTGCTGCTAAACCGGAAGGTTTAAGACTCATCATTTCTTGTCTACTGAAATAGCCAACAATAACTGATAAGTTCGTTTAGTCGTTTCGATTTATCTTAAGAAGATATATACGTAAAATTCTAACAGATGTAAGTTTTGAGACAGAGGCATATTGTCGGTATCTAAACAGTCTCAGGATAATGGCTGAGACATTTCCCGGTGCTCTATCTTGCATAGTCCATTTCAGAGAAATTTCCTCTGCTGATAGCGGGTCTAATTTTAAAGTGATTCGCGCTATAATATTTGCCTCCCTTTTGAACTGTAACTGTCGGCATGTAATTAATTCCTTTTCAGCACCAAAGGGCGCTCTGCGAATGTAGCTCTAAAATTACGTAGCGTTCGTTAAACAGGGACAAAGCAGGGTTAATGAATGTTCGCTCTGCGAGAGGAATTTCCAGCCGTGTTTTGTGTTACTTATCTTGATGAAGCCCATAGTTGGTAGATGCTGCGTTAAATAATTGGACTGCGGAAAGATACCGTGTCACCGACAGCCCCTTTGAAAAACAACGCGAGGTCACGGCGAAGCGCTTAATCGGTTGCCGTACGGCGTTAAATCTCGTAATTAATGAGTCAGCACGACAGGCTGTTTTCGCACTTATAGGTCTATATCCTCATGAATATGGCCTAAAATCTGAATATGTGAAGCTGTAAGTAATGAAACACGTTTAATGCTGGCAGAAACGTAAGAAGGACCATTTGAAAAGAAAGAACAATGAACTCTTATTGATCGAAGAAAAACCATTGCAAATTACCTTTTCAGAAGCAGCGCTGAATGGGAGTTATCTGAATTGTGACCTCTTGCAACCGGTGACTGCAGTCTCACAATGAAGTTCTCCATTGGTTAAGTGGTACCATAAACAGTTTTGTCCTGATTCTTTTCTTTTCTTTTTGTTTTTATTTTACTCTCCTATTGTCCTTATAGAACAGGCCAGCTTGATTAGAAATAATCGCAAATTAATACTTTAATGTTGTACGACAGTCAGTTTTAAGTAAGCAAGAGGTGTCATAGCAACAAATAATTCACAAGCTGCTGTCATTAATTGCCTTCGATTGCGGTGCCTTGAAACAAAATCTTTCGAAGTAGGAGAAGATTATGCAGTGTCCATACAACAAAATATTTCTGCTCCTCAACGTATTTTTCACCCTGACCCTCGCTATCTCATTCACTTTCTTTTGTCAGTGCTCGTCTGTGATTGGACTCACTTCTTGCAAAAAGCGTGAGACTGCAAAGAGAGCGACGTATAATTTGAAAATGGTCCTTATATAGCATCTAAAACCGTTCTTCAGGATAACCCTTTACGTTCCATTGACGAATATGTAGCTAAACACTTGTTCCGAGTGTAGTATAGTAGAAAAGTTCTTAAATTAGTTGTTAATCATTAGGTAGGATGTAACTTGAGTGGTGACGAAGGCTTAACAGTTCATGATTATTGAGCTTAAAATATTTTACAATTATGTAAAATGTCATCATGGAGACAGCCTTCAAAGTAACACTTTTCTCATTTTTCCGTTAGTAACGGTGCATGTTATGTATGGAAAAGGTCCATACCTTACAAACACTACAAACTAATTGTGGTATCTTAATTTGTCAGCAGAATATTAATTCACTACGTAGGTGTCTTGTATCTGCTGTTGTTCGGTCAGCAGCTTGTGTAGATGAAGGGTTATAAGGAGAATTCGGTGAACACATTCTCGAGAAAAATGGCAATAGTTCCTTGCTTACACATTGAACATAATGGACGCGAAGGCTTCCACGTGCTGCTTTAAGGTGAATAAAACGTCTTTGTGGAACAGGCCACCACATTTTCAAACTAAAACCACTATTAAAACTGACATTTGAACCTTATTTGCAGAGGTCCTCTATAGGGCATTAATGCTACGTTTCCAGGGATGTTCATCCCTATGTATCACCCCATGGCGGTGATCACGTGGTAACCGACATGCACTGGAAACATTTCAGCACTGATATGCTATTTTGTATGACCACTGGTCTCTCATCTTGTTAATTTCTCTTTCGCAGCCAATCTGTTCTCTTAAGTCTTCTATTCACGATTCAGTAACGTGTTGTGGGGGTAACCTACCGTTATGAAATAACAAGATAAGTCCCATCGTTGCTTCACAGAAACATTTTCCTGTCGAAAGAACAGAATTCGTCGTCCCATTTCTTGACTGTTAATATATGATGGTTTAGTCTGTAGATGATAACCAAAATTCAGAATTGAAGGATTTCAGCATTTTAAGGGGCCTGTACCTACATCAGAACGCTTATAGGATCACTTTGTCGTTCGCCTCCTGTCTGTCTAGCTGTCTGTCTCTCCAACTGTTAAAAACCGTTTTCCTCAGGAATGGGTTGACGTATCAAGTTGACATTTATGCTGCGTAGTAAGGTCTATGATGCCCACCCGGTTTACCATCTGCCTTGACGAATGCGGGCTGGATCCCCTTATTGCGCCTCAGCTACACTATGTCGGCGATTGCTGCGCAAACAAGTTCTCCACGTACGCGTACACCACCATTACTCTACAACGCAAATATAGGGGTTACACTCGTCTGGTGTGAGACGTTCCCTGGGCGGGGGGAGGGGGGGGGGGTCCACCGGGGGCCGAATTGCACAATAACCCTGAAAGAGTGGTTCCGTGTGGGGCGGCGGAAGGGGTGAAGTGGACTGCGGTAGTCGTCGTGGGGTTGTGGACCACTGCGGCTGCGGCGGGGACGGAGCCTCTCCGTCGTTTCTAGGTACCCGGTTAACATCCAATACAATACAATACAACGTCAATAATGTGTTAGTACTGCGGTGTGAACATTTGAAGCTTCTAAGTCAACGCAGTCAATAAATGCGGTCATTTATGTCACATATTTTTATACTCGAAAGCTCAATCATCAAAACCAGTAGGGTACTTTCACTCTACCTGGAATCATGAAATTTTGCCAGAAGCAATGTTTCACCGTACAACTAAAGGAAAAAGATGCGAAAACTGTTGATTCGTATTTGTTGTTGTGGTCTTCAGTCCAGAGACTGGTTTGGTGCAGCTTTCCATGCTACTCAATCCTCTGCAAGCCTCTTTATCTCCGAGTAACTGCTGCAACCTACATCCTTCTGAATCTGTTTACTGTATTCATCTCCACGCTTCCCTTCAATACTAAATTGGTGTTCGCTTGATGCCTCAGAAATTGTCTATGAACCGGTCCCTTCTTCTAGTCAGGTTGTTCCACAAATTCCTCTTCTTCTCAATTCTATGCAGTGTCTCCCTGTTCGTTTCGTGATATACCCATCTAATCTTCAGCATTCTTCTGTAGCACCACATTTCGAAAGCTTCTATTCCCTTCTTGTCTAAACTATTTATCGTCCATATTTCATTTCCATACATGGTTACACTCCATATAAATACTTTTAGAAACGACTTCCGGATAATTAAACCTATACTCGATGTTAACAAATGTCTCGTCTTCATAACGCTTTCTTTGCCATAGCCTGCCTGCTTCGACCATCATCAGTTATTTTGCCTTCAAATGGCTCTGAGCGCTATGGGACTTAATTTCTGAGGTCATCAGTCCCCTAGAACTTAGAACTACTTAAACCTAACTAACCTAAGGACATCACACACATCCATGCCCGAGGCAGGATGCTAACCTGCGACCATAGCGGCCGCGCGGCTCCAGACTGTAGCGCCTAGAACCGCTCGGCCCCTCCGGCCGGCTATTTTGCCTTCCATATAGTAAATCTCATCTACTACTTTAGTGTCGTATTTCCTAGTCTAATTCCCTCAGCATCACCTGATTTAAGTCGACAACATTCCATTATCGTCATTTTGCTTCTGTTAATGCTCATCGTGATTTGTAATTATACCACATGACTATTTCTTTTCTGTATGTCTGTCCGTAACTCAATTAAGAACCCTTCTCCTCAGGAACAGGTAGACGTATCAGTTTAATTTATGCCACATACTAATCTCTACGGCCTCTTTTCGATGTAAAACATTCTTCTAAGCCAATTCAGTGAAACGGTCTGGCCATTTAAGTCGCAAATTTTGATGCACGTAAACTCACTCATCAAAACCTATAGGGTACTTCCTGCTGACCCGGAATCATGAAAGTTGACAAGAAGCAAGGTTTCTCAGTTCGAGTAAAGAAAAAAATCTGCTAATTGTCAACTTGCAATTATGACAAACAACTGTCTACCCGTCTGTTAAGAACCCTTTTTTTCTCAGGAATGTGTACACTTATGCAGTTGAAATTTATGTCACTTACCAATATCGGCGATTCCTTTGCGATACAAAAATGTTTAGCTTCTATGTATATACAGTCAAAAGATACGGCAGTTCATGTCACATATTTAGTTATCTTGTGAATATCGGTATCACAATCAGACAGAAATTGTATAAATTCTCGTTTCCAGGGATACATAATTAAATTTTACAGAACCCTCGGTATCACTAACAGACAGAAACTGAATAAATTCTTGATTCCAGGGATACATAATTGAATTTGTACAGAACCCTCGGCACGCGTGTCTTATTTTCTCTTATTCATATTATTCCTTATCCTTCCCTTCCTGACTCCTTTCCCTATAATATAACGAGTGATCAAACAGTTTCCGGTTGAGGACGTTACTGCAGCGTATGTGTAACGTAGCCTGACTCCGATTCTGGTATATAAGCACCAGCATGTAGGCAAGGGATTGATGTGGCTTTCGTGTCTTTCTGACGTGCGTCTGGTAAATGCGAAACGTGAAATATGGTGACGTTATTACCGAATTCGTCCAAACAGGGCCAATGTGACGCTATTATTTTCTAGGCTTCCAAAGTACAGTCACCGGTAGGCAGCCATCGGAGAATGAAAAATGTGTACAGCGCAGCATGTCAGTCCAAAACCTCTTTTTTGGAATGGATCGTCAGGTGCCATGCTGCTAGCGATTCGACCCAAAGCTCAAGTCGGTCTGGGACACCAGCCTCAGTGATTTGACTGATTTCAAGGAACGTAGTGTCTCAAACACTGTTGAGCAGTACTGCACAATGCAGTGCAATTAAGTCGAAACGTCCGTAAATTAGCGACAAGGGGTGTCATTACGTCATGTTAACGCACGTTCCCACACCGCAAATACCTTGACGCAGACGTTACGTCAAATCAAGTGAGAGATATTCGTGCACCCGCGCTGTAGTCCTGATTTCTCTACATGCCGTTATTCCGCCTCCTGTCCGATAACAAAGTGTTGAGGCTCTCTGAGCACTATGGGACTTAACAGCTGAGGTCATCAGTCCCCTAGAACTTAGAACTACTTAAACCTAACTAACCTAAGGACATCACACACATCCATACCCGAGGCAGGATTCGAACCTGCGACCGTAGCGGCCACGCGGTTCCACACTGAAGCGCCTAGAACCGCACGGCCACACTGGCCGGCAAATTGTTGATGGCTCGATAGTTCCTTTCCGACGAGGATGCACAACAGGCAGTGTAATGCAACCAGTCCAGGGGGTTTTAAGGTCATAATGATAAGTGGGCTCGTATTGCCGAGTTCTTTTGAAAATTACCTTCACACTGCAGGTCACGGTGTTTTGCCGAACTGCTGTGTTTAACCTGGTGCGCCGGTAGAATGATCGCCCCGGTGCTCAAGGCGATTTAACCTGATGGGCGTACAGTTCCTGGATTGTACGGACTTCAAACGGAAACTTTTTGATCACTCCTTACATTATATCTAAACCTTTCGCTTTATTCGACGTTCGATACTGGAGCGAAGATATGGAATGCAACTGCTCAGTTATTTTCATAAAGTCCTAACTGGATAAAAATCGGTGGAGGATATTCTCCGATGTAGACTGTGCGACCAAAGAACTATGGAACACCCAGGAAGGAAGGAGGAAAGGAAACACCACATGGTGACAGAGTATGTGTTATTATTTCATTAATTGCAAAATCCTGTCATATTTGCAAAAGAACTCGGCAATACGAGCCCACTTATCATTATGACTTTAACAGGATGTCATAAAACTGTTGTATCCTCTCGTGAGGGAAGCTATCCCACATTTGTTTTAATGTAGTCCTTGTTATTCTGAATACTGGCTCTGGGGTGGAGTCGATGTCAAAAACAGCCCCACACACGTACTGTCTGCAGCAGAGTGATCGCTGATATGAAGCTTCCTGGCAGATTAAAACTGTGTGCCGGACAGAGGCTCGAACTCGGAACCTTTGCCTTTCGCTTTTTTAGATCTCATTTTGTTCTGCATTGTTCGGGTAATTTGTTCGGGGCGGACGTCCGATGACACCCGTTCATTTTCTTTGTTGATCCGTTCACTCAGTTTTTTTATTACAGAGGGCAGCTAACCCTCTAACCGAGCACGCTGAGCTACCGTGCTGGCAAAATGTTCAAATGTGTGTGAAATCTTATGGGACTTAACTGCTAAGGTCATCAGTCCCTAAGCTTACACACTACTTAACCTAAATTATCCTAAGGTCAAACACACACACCCATGCCCGAGGTAGGACTCGAACCTCCGCCGGGATGAGTCGCACAGTCCGTGACTGCAGCGCCTGAGACCGCTCGGCTAATCCCGCGTGGCATTAAAATTGGGCATCAGGATAGTTTGAACACGGATCTCCCGCTTGGTAAGACAAGGCTGTAGCTTTTCGCCCCTACTCTTCAATCTGTACATCGAGGAAGCAATGAAGGAAATAAAAGAAAGGTTCAGGAGTGGAATTAAAATACAAGGTGAAAGGATATAAATAATACGATTCGCTGATGACATTGCTATCCTGAGCGAAAGTGAAGAACAATTAAATGATCTGCTGAACGGAATGAACAGTCTAATGAGTATACAGTATGGTTTGAGAGTAAATCGGAGAAAGACGAAGGTAATGAGAAGTAGTAGAAATGAGAACAGCGAGAAACTTAACATCAGGATTGATGGTCACGAAAAAGGCATTTCTGGCCAAGAGAAGTCAACTAATATCAAATACCGGCCTTAATTTGAGGAAGAAATTTCTGAGGATGTACGTCTGGAGTACAGCATTGTATGTTAGTGAAACATGGACTGTGGGAAAACCGGAACAGAAGAGATTCGAAGTATTTGAGATGTGGTGCTACAGACGAATGTTGGTAATTTGGTGGACTGATAAGGTAAGCAATGAGGAGGTTCTAAGCAGAATCGGAGAGGAAAGGAATATGTGGAAAACACTGGTACGGAGACGGGACAGGATGATAGTACATCTGTTAAGACATGAGGGAATGACTTCCATGGTACTAGAGGGAGCGGTAGAGGGCAAAAACTGTAGAGGAAGACAGAGATTGGAATACGTCAAGCAAATAATTGAGGACGTAGGTTGCAAGTGCTACTCTGAGATGAAGAGGTTAGCACAGAAAAGGAATTCGTGGCGGGCCGAATCAAACCAGTCAGTAGACTGATGACCAAAATAGAAAAACCTCCCTGTAATGGACTGGGCAGCACAGAGTCCTGACCTGAATCCTATAGAACACCTTTGGGATGTTTTGGAATGCCGACTTCGTGCTGCAAGGTCTCACCGACCGACATGGATATCCTTCCTCAGTACAGCACTCCGTGAAGAATGGGGTGCCATTCCCCAAGAAACCTTCCAGCACCTGATTGAACGTAAGCCTGTGAGAGAGGAAGCTGTCATCAAGGCTAAGGATGGGCCAATAGGATACTGAATTTTAGCATTACCGATGGAGGGCGCCAAGAGCTTGTAAGTTAGCCAGGTTTCCGTATACTTCTGATCATATAGTGTAGTTCAGTATGGAAAGGGAGATAAAAATCTAACTGGCGATGCTTTAGTAAGGGAAGAAGTGGAAGAAAGGATTACAGTAGAATATAGGCTTGGTAGTAGAATTCAAAGAGGAGAAATACTAATTGAGTATTGCAATAAATTTCAGCTGGGATTTCAAATACTCTGTCAAGTATCAAAAAAGGAGGGTGTCTTCTTGGAAAATGCCGGGAGATGCGAGGAGGCATCATTTACACTACATCACAGTCAGGAAGAGATTCGGAAATTATGTAGTGGATTGTAAACATCCAGGAGTAAACATAGAATCAGATGACGATTTAGTAGTGATGAAGTGTTGGCTTGATGAAGAGCGGGTCTAAGTCTAAGGGGTTAGTCAGGAAGAGTCAATGTGCAAACACTGCGATACGATAGTACTTAGAAATGAACAGCTAAGTTTTAATATCTGTGAGGCTATAGATACTCCAAAAGGGAATAAGGCAGGCGGCAGTTCAGTTGAAGAGGAATGGACATCTATGAGAAGGTCAATCACAGAAGTTGGAGAGAAAAACATAGGCACAAACAAGGCGACAGCGAAGAAACCATGGGTAACAGAAGGCATACTTCAGTTTATCGATGAAAAAAGGAGGTGTAAAATTTTGTGTTCAGGGAAATTCGGGAAAACAGAAATACAAGTCACTTAGAAATGAAATGAATTGGACGTGCAGGGACACTAAGACGAAGGGCCGCATGAAAATGTGAAGAAACCTAAAGAAAATGATTGTTGTAGGAACTAAGTCTGCATATAAAAAAGTCAAAACAGTCTTCGGTTGTATTAAAAGCAAGGGTAATAACATTAAGAGCGCAACAGGAATCCCAGTGTTAAACGCAGAGGTGAGAGCGAATAGGTGGAAAGAATACGGTGAATGACTCTATGAGGGGGAAGATTTGTCTGATGTGATAGAAGAAGAAACAGGAGTCGATTTAGAAGAGATAGGAGACTCGGTATTAGAATCAGAATTTAAATGAGCTTTGGAGGACGTACGATCAAATAAGGCAGAAGGGATAGATGACATTCCATCAGAATTTCCAAAATCATTCAGAGAAGCGGCTACGAAACGACTGATCACGTTGCTGTGTAGAATGTATGAGTCTGGCGACATACGATCTGAATGTCGGAGAAACACCATCACACAATTTCGAAGATTGCAAGAGTCGACAAGAGCGAGAATTATCGCAGATTCAGCTTAACTGTTCATGCATCCATGTTAATGACAAAAATAATACACAGAATAATAGAGAAGGAAACTGAGGATGCGTTAGACGACGATCGATTTGACCTTAGGAAAGCTAAAGTCACCAGAGAGGCAGTTCTGGCGTTGCTGTTGGTAATGGAAGCAAGACTAAAGAAAAATCAAGAAACTTTCATAGGATTCGCTGGCTTAGTCAACTAGAAACAGCATAAAAAATAATGAAAATTCGTCTTTTTCGTTTGTTTGGGTTCTTTTGTACAAAATGATAATTGAAATTGGATTGCGAAAATGGTTCAAATGGCTCTGAGCACTATGGGACTTAACATCTATGGTCATCAGTCCCCTAGAACTTAGAACTACTTAAACCTAACTAACCTAAGGACATCACAAAACACCCAGCCATCACGAGGCAGAGAAAATCCCTGACCCCGCCAGGAATCGAACCCGGGAACCCGGGCGTGGGAAGCGAGAACGCTACCGCACGACCACGAGATGCGGGCAAATTGTATTTAATTTTTATCACATTGATTACTTAGGGCTCGGCTTTATCGAACCTTCGCTAGTTAAAATTCCGAGAATATTAAAATCTAATACATTATGCTGTACTCCTAGTAAAATTACTTTGTGACTGACGTTTCAGTGAGACGAGTGGTAGGACCCAGACGTCAGCCAGTCGCAGCTGTTCACCGCGCTCCACCCTCTCTGTCTGCTGTGGTGCCAGTTCTGCGATCACAAACCTTGGCATGTGACGTGGACGCGCCTGTAGGCGCTGGAAGGGGCACTGGTGGCGCAGCAGGCGGTGTAGTGTAGCATTTGTGAATCGAATTCACACTGGCTTTCAGTGTGAAAAGTGACTAAGCCTGTAATTAAATTTATTTTTAGACACAGTATTGTGTATATGCGACTGCGATGTAGCTTTGGTATGCGCTCACGGAACTACGGTTTATCCGAGGTAGGTGTTTCCTTACATTTCGTATAATAGAGCAGACGTTTGTGAAACCTCTTCTCCCGACGGCGGTTCAAAACTGGTTCAAATGGCCCTAAGCACTATGGGACTTAACTGAGGACATCAGTCCCCTAGACATAGAACTACTTAAACCTAACTAACCTAAGGACATGTCAAATGCTACAGAGAAAAGCAAATAGGACATAGTTCAATTAGTAAAAGACAAATCCGGTGTCGTAATTCGTCGATTGTAAACGACGAAAATTACTCGCGAACGTCAGGAAATTCACCATATTGTCCACTATAACATGCTGAAAACGACTTCTCGATATATTTATTCATTTTCCGTATATTTTGGGTAGTCTTATTTGCCTCACCTGTGCTTTCAGCTAATTTTAGAATTCCTTACATTGTTATCAGCACATCACTTCTTAAAACAACTGAAAAAATATCGATATCTCGAAAAAATATCGATAGCCCGAAAAAGTAACGTTACCTCGAGAAATATCGATACCACGAAAAATATAGTTACCTCGAAAAATATCGTTACCTCGAAAAATATCGTTAACTCGAAAAAGTAGATAACTCGAAAAAAAAATCGATCTCGATATAATCGATACCGCAAAATATCGATATCTCGTAAAATCTCGCGAACTCGAAGACAATCGACACCTCTAAAAAAATGATATATCGGAGATAGATATCCTGAAAAAATCGATACCTCGAAAAATATCGATATCTTGAAAAACTTACATCTTTCGAAAAATGTCGATATTCGAAAAATAACGATATCTCGAAAAGTATCGATATCCCGAAAAAGAACTTTATCTCTAAAAACATCGGTATCTCGAAAAATATCGATATCTCGGAAAATAACTGTATCTCGAAATAATTCGATGTGTCAAAAAATATCAATGTCTCGACAAAAAAACGACGTCTCCAAAAATATCGATATCTCGAAAAATGCCGGTATCCCGAAAATATCGTCGTCTCGCGAAAATATCGATGTCTCAAGAAATATCGATATCCTGAGAAATATCGATATCTCGAAATTATAGGTATCGTAAAATACTAATGTCTCGAAGAATATCGATATCTCTAAAAAAATCGATGTCCTGAAAAATATCAATGTATCGAAAATTGTCGGTATCTCGAAAAGTATCGACATCTAGATATATATCTATATCACAAATAACGTCGATATCTCCAAAAATATCGATATCTCGAAATTATCGATATCTGAAAAATCCGATAACACAAAAAAATGGATTCTCTGAAAAAGTCGATTTCTCGAAAAAAGTCGATATTTCGGAAAATAACTTCCAAAAGCATAGTTGCATTACTCGCGATAACCACCGAACTCGCGAAAACAACCGAACTCGCGAAAACCACCGAACTCGCGAAAACCACCGAACTCGCGAAAACCACCGAACTCGCGAAAACCATCGAACTCGCCCAAAGCAGGACAGCTACCTACGATAAAAGAGGGATTCGTCAGGAAGGAGAGGAGTGGCGTCATTTTTTGTTTCTTTTTCCTTAAGAGGATGGGAAGGATATGGCTGAAGAAAGCGTAATGGACGTACTTAGGAATGGGCCGGAAAGCATGGAGGTGTGTGGAACGTGAAAAAGGCAAAATATCTGCTTAAAGGTGGAGTAACAGAATTGCCATATAATGATTAAGAAGCCAGGTACGCATTACGCTATCTAGAATAAAATGCAAAAATGGTACACCAAGAAAAACTGAACACACTAACTCTAGGATTGTATCGCAAACCCTACCCGCTACTCAGTTAAAGGTGACGTATCGCATATGAGTACAGTGTTGCAGAGTTGTCTTTCTTTGACGTCCGTTTACTATCGACATTATACAATAAATTGAACTTTGCTACAGACGTTTATGTACTGTTGGTAAGCAAGAAACAGCGCTTTGGGATCCGAGTGTGCGAATTTTTGTTCACCACGTATATAATTATGAGCTTCACTTCACAAGGCAAATCACAAAACAATAAAAATAATAAATCAATTTACGAGCCTAAGATACCGAAAAGGCTAAATCTGCTCATTTAGAATCCCAGACTGTCGCTATTTGACGTTAATTTGCAGAAAAAAAATGTCACGTAAATACTTTACGAAGTCTGGAAGCATCTCTGTCTCCGATATACCGTTCGTTTTAATGTTACGTAAAAAAAAACCTTTACTATTGGGTGTTGTGTGATGTCCTTAGGTTAGTTAGGTTTAAGAAGTTCTAAGTTCTAGGGGACTGATGACCATAGATGTTAAGTCCCATAGTGCTCATAGCCATTTGAACCAAACATTTACGATTTTCTCTTTTCGTTCAGCGATGGTGTTCTGCACGTTGCAGTTGCAGCCGAAAATTGTCGTTGAAATTTATCTGTTTAATCGGAAAATTCCACTATCTAATGGATTCAACAGAAAGTAAATTATCACTGTTCGTTCGGAGAAGTACAATAAATATATGCATGGCACTGAAAACAATAGCAAGATCAACTCTGATTTATGTACGTGACTTAATTACTTTATAATAAAATGGATAGGCACTTACGGTAGACATCTAATTCATTACTCTAAGATCATGTAATTTTCTCCTAGAAACAGTTTTTGTGTAGATTCACTGCGATTTCCTACTATCACATTACACTATTTTCATATCTGATGTGTCAGTTTACTTAGATGACTATCTTCGCTATTTTGTTAATTTTTACTTTCTCTCTCTCTCTCTCTCTCTCTCTCTCTCTCTCTCTGCGCGCGCGCGCGCCTGCGTGTGTGTGTGTGTGTGTGTGTGTGTGCATGTATGTGTGTGTGTGTGTGTGTGTGTGTGTGTGTGTGTGTGTGTGCGCGCGCGTGCGCGTGCGCTCGTTTTACATGACCTGTTTTAAACCTATAAACCTTTATGCGGAAACGAAAAATCGTGTAATCGCTTAATGCAATTTTCATACTCAAAACGAAGTAAATTGACAGTCAAGTACTATCTGATGCCGGCCGAAGTGGCCGTGCGGTTAAAGGCGCTGCAGTCTGGAACCGCAAGACCGCTACGGTCGCAGGTTCGAATCCTGCTCCGGGCATGGATGTTTGTGATGGCCTTAGGTTAGTTAGGTTTAACCAGTTCTAAGTTCTAGGGGACTAATGACCTCAGCAGTTGAGTCCCATAGTGCTCAGAGCCATTTTTTTAACTATCTGATACATGTATTACTTGTGGTACTTTGCTCTAAAAATCCAGTAGTTATTTTTTCATTGTCAGGTAGAACATTTAAGTTCAATTCTCTTACATGGTAGATGAGGTTCCCACAATGTCTACAGCCATTGTGAAGACTAATTAAATATTTATTCTGGACTTTGTAATGAATAAAATGAGAAGTAATCACATACTCTGCTACCCGTAACCACAATGAAAATTGCTATTCCGTACTTTTGATTTTGGATGACGTGGGTTTTAGGCTGGGGGATGCACGAGCGCGGGCTTACTTTAAAGATCATATAACATGGGCACATACGAATCACAAAAAAGCTGGAAATAAATAATATCTCGTCCAAATACACATAGAGTAAAAGTTCTTATTCAAATTATAAGAAAATATAATAATAAAAATATCTGTTTCAGGCAAATCCAATTATTTCTTAAACAATCTAACTCTGCCCAAATGACTTTACAAGCAGATTTAAACAAAAGAGAACTATTATCAGATGTAATAACTGTAGGAATGGGCTCATAGAATCACACCGAATAACAGACAAGCAACTGCCACTGGAAGAGCGGCCTGTACTATCAGCGACCTCCACCACCCACTAAACCATTAATAACGTACAACACAACCATACACAGCTAACTACGACATAGGCAAAGATACGCAGGACAATACGGACAGCTTACGACTGCTATACAGCGGTGAAATCACCATCTCCCCAACCCGCATCTCGTGGTCGTGCGGTAGCGTTCTCGCTTCCCACGCTTGGGTTCCCGGGTTCGATTCCCGGCGGGGTGAGGGATTTTCTCTGCCTCGTGATGGCTGGGTGTTGTGTGCTGTCCTTAAGTTAGTTAGGTTTAAGTAGTTCTAAGTTCTAGGGGACAGATGACCATCGATGTTAAGTCCCATAGTGCTCAGAGCCATTTGAACCATTTTTGAACCATCACCATCTCCCCAAGAGGACTTTTGGTCACAACAACAAAATTTAACTCTCTCCTGCGATACCGTAATTCACCTGACAATTCATAAGAATTCAGCGGTACTTCAACCAGCATCAGTTACCAAAATATTTTCACCCCTCTTGGCACAATCCTAATTTACTCTGGTAACAACTAGTAGCTTCACGCTAATGTGGATAACGAAGACGCAACAATTTGTGCTCTGCACTATTTTACAATAGGTAAATGGAAATAGGAGGAAAATTTGTGTTTTTAAATCCGTCGGCATCCTGGTCATCTGAGATGGGGCACAAGTAAGGAATGTTTAAGGTAGCGGCACCATCCCAGCACTTGCCTGGAGCAACCTAGGGAAACGATGAAAAATCTGTAGAGGATGGCCAGACGTTGATTTGAACCGTCGACCTCCTGAATGCAGTAACTAAGCACTCCACTTTTCCTTGTCTCCTGCAATGAGCTGCCACCTTTTTTCAGATTCTTTAAGTAGACAATGTATGCATATACGAGTAACAGGACAAGACCTGCATTGAACATTACAAGTTTGTACACCATCCTGCCAACATCCACAATTTCGTATTAGTTCAGCGCTCAAAGGAAACTTAACCCCTGTTTCCTTTGCTAACTCCCAGCAGCCGTATTAACAATGTTGTCAGCGATCGAGACTTCCCGGCGCTGCGGAGCCCTTAGACATTTGCCGAGATTAGACTCGTTCTTTCGGTAAGAGCAGGTGCAGGGGTCGGCCGCCGGGCCGGGCTAACACTGGGCTCGGCTTAGCCGGTAAGGCGATTTTCCGCGTGTAAGTGCAAGTCGGAAGCCACGCGTGTCGCCCCGCCTCTATCGTTAAGCCCCGTCGGGAGCGAGCCCAACGGGACCGCTGTCAGACGCCCGCGATTGTCGTTGAAATTTGCGTGTGCTTCACCGTGCCTCACTGTAAAGTTTGAGCCGCTGTTGTAGCGTACTTATATGTCTGTTACACTTAAAACGTTCCTTTCGACCGTGCCTCGTAGTTTCCGCAGCGTCGCGCTGACTCTCACGCACGGCCGCTGCCAGAATACCCGCACCCCTAACATTGTACAGCGCGCGGATGCACAGTGTGCCACAATCCTGAAAACTTTGCCAAAAGTTTAAAATCTGCTCCAATATGGTCATGATGGGGTTTTGACCCTTCTGATAACGATTTTCTATCAAAATTGGGAAATTCAAAATAGCGTATCCAATATGACGAAAATATCTGGAATAAATTAATGGACAGGCCACGTAAGCGCCAAACCGAAAGCGCCAAAACAGTAGATGCGAAGCGAAAGCACTCCACCTAGCGCGCTTTTCGAAGAGCCGGACAACTACAGCTCAACCTCCCCTCTCCCCCCCCCCCCCCACCCCCAAAGGTGACCACGCGCTGGTAACCGAAAGCCAACTTAACCGGACTTAACCTGGCTCAGATAGACTCTGTACTCCCTACCAAACTGATTATGCCTAACCAGCAAGTTAATCGGACCCAGAATCCGAAGGATGGTACAAGGGTCCAAAAAGTGGGGAGTAGATTAGCTCACTCTCCCTTCGCCCCTTCCCCCAGCCAGAGAAAGTCCTGATATAAACCTGATCGCCTGGCCTACCTTTCTAAGGCCGACGATTGCGATTATATCTCAAAGCTTGTCCACCATGAGCGGCAGCAATATTTCGGCGCGCCCGATTCCAATTATTCTTAATCAGACAAGGGGTTACCCGCTCGGGGATTAGGTCTTGAATCCGCCACAAGTTTGGCAAGGGGGAATTGACCAGATGGGCGAACAATAAGAAGCTGGAGAAACTTTCAACGCTTCGTGTACCGCCGTATCGTATTAAATGCGAAGTTGATCCACGGTAAACTGGAATACCATCTACTCGGACTACCCTGATGGTAAATTGTAAGGGCTGATTTCAAGTTCCTATTCACCCGCTCTGCGAAAGATCCCTGAGGGTAATATGGGGTAGTGGTTATATGTTTAACACCATTCCCAAAACCAAAGGCCTTAAACTTCGCCGAAACAAAGGCGGCACCATTATCACTGACAGGCTTAGGTGGACCGAAAACAGAAATGTTGGTGAGATGCGAGATGGTGACTTCGGTAGTAACGTTCCGGCTGGGAACCAGTCACGTAAACCGACCAATACATATAGATTGCCCCTCTTGGACCGAGGCAACAGACCCACGTAATACATAAACGATCCATAGCGTTGTTCTCACGCTCGGAAGAGAATAGACGCATGGCACTGTTAGGTTTCGCAGCCCAACATAAGTGACACTTAGCTACCAGCTGTTCAATATCCCGTTCAAGGTGAGGCCACGTAACATACTGCTTAATCCTTTGAATAGTTTTATACGTGCCCAAATGACCCCCCCCCCCCCCCCAAAGGAACAATGATAATACCGAAACAAGGGTTGAATCAACACTTAGGGCAAGCATATCTTGGAATGACGATCTCGACCCACTTCTTTACACAAAATTCCTTTCCTAATACTATATCCGCGAACTAACTCGCCCGACTTCACCCGTTGCTTAATCGGTGCTATTTGGGAATCCTGATCCTAATTCTCAGCAAGATCCCCGAACAGCTGGGGTACCTTGCTCAAGACCATGGTCTGAACTACTTGTGAGTAATCTTGTCCGACACCCGAACCCTCGTGCTGCTGATCAAACATTCGACTAAGGGCGTCCGCCACCACATTCTCGGTACCCCTAATATGTTTGACAGTGAACTTAAAAGCCGAGATTCTCACGGCCCACCGGGCGATCCGCAACGTCTTGCGTGGTCTGGCTGGGACCCAACTTAAAGCCTCATTATCAGTGTAGAGCTGGAAAGGCTTATACTCCACTACTGAACTTAAACTATCCTAAGGTCAAACACACACACCCATACCCGAGGTAGGACTCGAACCTCCGCCGGGATGAGTCGCACAGTCTATGACTACAGCGCCAGAGACCGCTCGGCTAATCCCGCGTGGCATTAACATTGGGCATCAGGATAATTTTAACACGGATCTCCCGCTTGGTAATCCAACACCTTGACCATACAACCACGAAGCGGTCCCTCCAACTGAACTACCCAAGCACGACTCAAGATCCGCCCTCACAGCCAGGAAGGTAGGAGACGAGGTACTGGCGGAATTAGAGCTGTGAGGGCGGGTCGTGAGTCGCGCTTGGGTCTACGCACCCCGATCACGGGTCCAGACCAGACACAGCTGTTTGTGTTGTCATGTTGAAAGCAGCCTACACTAGGGGCAATAATTCCCTAGTTCAGCTACTGATAGTCTCTGACCAGGCGCGGGATGATACAGAATGTTCCAGAGTCCATTATATTTTCTTGGATCGCAGGCGCTAATGCGTAGTGGTTGCTGCGTGCTTGGTGCACAATACGACGATCCACCATTGTGGAGATCGATAGCGAGCCTTCATTCAAACTCTGTCGGGTGCCGAAAGCACTCTATCATATGTATACCTAGCATCTCGTGTCATTCACAGTGATCACTCAACACCTATCCTCGCAACGATACGAAAACCCGAACAACAACGCACTCTGGTGATCATTCTACCTGTGACGGCCAACTGTGACCCTGATTATTTACATACACGCCGATGGTGTGTAGGGGAGACTGGGTCTACAAGATACAGGCTCAAGTTGATACAGGCCCAATAACTTCCAAACATGAAGACTCTTGCAAGCGGGAACGGGAGTGGAGGGGGAACAGGGCGATACTCAGTAACCACGTATGTGCCGAAGGAGAAGGTTGTTGCCCCTGTGTTTTGCGAATAAAAACTTTTTTTTTCAACTCAAACTAAAGTTCTACTAGACACTTTCACCTTTTATTTTAGGGTTGAAAAATCAACACATCGTATGGTTTCATGGTCTGAAGGTAAGAATATTAATTTTAAACACTAATTTTAGCTGGTACTTGTTTCTCGTAGATTTTAGTTTAGTGTAATGGCGTCGTTTGGGCCGAGTTGATACGCTTCTTTTAGGTCAAGTTGATATGGGTTGTCAACTTAACCCACAAGTATTTTCTTATGAAGTATCTTTGTTTTCAGAAATGCCGAGGAATTATAAGAAGAAAACTGAAAGAGACGAGATACCCATCGACATATTTCAGAGGGCACACGAAGAAGTTAAGAATGGCAGGATGTCTATCAGGGAAGCAGCAAAAACATTTGCTATGAACAAAATGACGCTTTTGTAGGCGTAAAGACAGAAAGGAAAAGCATCTTGAAACACCAGAAGCAGTTGGGGACGCAAAAATGGGATATGCTAAACATCGACAAATATTAAATGATGATTTGGAAAACGAGCTTGGTAACTGTATTTTAACAAGTGCTAAAATTTACTGTGGATCTAAAAATGTTCAGTAACTGGCCTATGAATTAGCACTAGTGAATCAAGTCAAAGTAACAGATATCACGGTCATTCTTTAAGAGAGCCAGAAGCGGCAAGCCTTAGTCGGGTAACTAGTTTGAATCGGCACAACACTGGAAATTTTTTACAAACTTTGAGACATGTTTATGAAAAACATAAGTTTGGTTCAAATGGTTCAAATGTCTCTGAGCACTATGGGACTTAACAGCTGTGGTCATAAGTCCCCTAGAACTTAGAACTACTTAAACCTAACTAGCCCAAGGGCATCACACACATCCATGCCCGAGGCAGGATTCGAACCTGCGACCGTAGCAGTCGCACGGTTCCGGACTGCGCGCCTACAACCGCGAGACCACCGCGGCCGGCAAGCATAAGTTTCAAAGCAAAGATGCATGGAATGAGGACGAAACCGGGGTGCAGACTGTTCAGCAGCCAAGCAAAACTATAGCTGAGAAAGCAGTTCGACAAGTTGCAAAAGCCACTTCTGCCTAGCGAGGACAAACAGTTACAATTGCAACTGCTGTCAGTGCTACTAGCAACGCTATCCACCACACTCTTCATTTTAACTAGAGTGTCCTTTACAGATCATTTCATAAAGGGAGAACAAAAAAACTGTATTGGTACTGCACATCCATCTGGTTGGATGACTGGGTCATCGTTCCTAACTTTTATAAGACAATTTTACAGCCACGTAACACCTGAACATCCCTGCCTTTTGTTGCTTGACAATCACGATTCATACTTGTCGACACAGGTGATAAACTTCCGTAAAGACAATGGTGTTGTTTTGCCATCTTTCCCTTCCCATACCTCGCCCCGCCTCCAGCCTCTTGACATAAATGTTTATGGACGGTTCAGGGAATACTACTTTACAGCTGTAGACAGCTGGCTAATTAGCAACTCTGGAAAAACTGTACCAATTTATCACATTCCTAATCTAGCAAATAGTGCCTTCGGAAACGCCATGGCACCAAATAACATAGTGGCAGCATTCAAATCTTCAGGGATCATGCCGTACAACCCAGATATTTTTAAAGGCGAAGATTTCGTTGTCAAGCGTTGTAACTGATCGTCAGCTTTCTACACCAGAAGACCAACATCCTTCTACGTTAGCAGCAGACCAACAGCCTTCTACACCTGCTGAAATCCATCAGCCTCCTTCATCCACAGAATTCAATCAGCCTTCTACATCAGGAGGCATTCAACATCCTTCTACATCGGTATTAGCCGATATCACTGAAAAGGTGTCATCACTTGTCGCTGTTGGCCTTAGAGCTATCTCTCCCATTGTTACGCCAGAACAAATTCGCCCTCTACCAGAAGCAGGAGAATGTAAAACAAGCGGTTAAGGCAAGCAACCCTTAAAGTTCAGCATTCTTACAGATACTCCTATAAAAAATAAAACAGAGCAAGATACGAAGGGGAGGGGGAGAAAGCAGTCCATTAAGAGAGAGAAAGGCATATTAAAACTAATGGAGTTATTTGGTTGCGAACAAAACAAACACCTCAACAAACGAAGGTAACAAGATAAAAAAAGAGTGAAGCCCAAAAGAAAAGAAACCTGAATCCGACTCTGACGAAGACTCTTTTTGTTTAGTGTGTCTTAAAACTTCATCCAAACCGGGTCAAGATTGGATCCAATGTGTTTCCTGCAAGAAGTGGGCATGCATAGGTCGTGCAGAGGACAGCCATTTTTACACTTGCGTTAACTGCCAATCCGACCCATGTTTGTCTTCAGAACCAGAATGACTTGCCACAGCTAAGCACCTGTGAAGCTATCTAAAACTTCTTTATATTCGAATGTTTAAACATTGTTTGAAAAATATTAATTTTTAAAACTCCATTATATTCATTTTTAAATTTGTGTTTAGAATATTACTTTTTGGTTTTAATATGTTTGTACTGTTGTGACTTAGCAAGACAGCCAAGCCACGGAGAGGAAGCCGAAAGGCACGCGTTTAAGCTCACGCAGGCTGGCGTGAGGTCTTGAACAGGTAATGGAATTTATAGTAGCAAAGAACGTAAGTAACTACTGGAATACTTAACTTTAATTCATAATTGGTGAACATCTGTCAGACGGTACATGCATCACAAGATAAATAGCAATTGATAATGGCGCCTTGCTAGGTCGTAGCAAATGACGTAGCTGAAGGCTATGCTAACTATCGTCTCGACAATTGAGAGCGTAATTTGTCAGTGAACCATCGCTAGCAAAGTCGGCTGTACAACTGGGGCGAGTGCTAGGAATTCTCTCTAGACCTGCCTTGTGGCGGCGCTCGGTCTGCAATCACTGACAGTGGCGACACACGCTTCCGACGTATACTAACGGACCGCGGCCGATTTAAAGGCTACCACCTAGCAAGTGTGGTGTCTGGCGATGACACCACATGTACATTTTAAAATCCTTTCAAAATACATGTTTTATGTTTTGATTACTATTATTCTGAATTTTAGCACTGTACCAACTGCTCATAGGTGTCTCAGCTTGACCCATAACTGTATCAATTTTACCCATACTCAGTTAAACTGATACATCTTGGAAAGTTCACAATATATTTTTAGACACAAAAAATTTATTTTTATATAGCTTTGAAATGTACCAACTGATAGCCAAATAATTGTAGTGCCTTAATACCTTGCATTTGTTTCAGTACAGGTATAGAGAAAAAATACAAAAACCGGAAAGTAAAAAGCATATCACCTAGACCCGGTCTCCCCTATGGGTACGAAGTTACATTGACATCCGATCATTTCTTCTGGGTATTTCAGCTTTTTCTGACAGGCAGTGTATGCTACCTTGAGACCACAGAGGCAAACCAATTCGTAATTAGTTTACCTTATTCTGTGGAACTACCAATTATAACGAGTGGAACGAAGATAACCCACGAAAGGTCGTCACGAAAACATATCTAACTTTCCGACCAATAGTTCACGGACCAGTAAAAGAGAGCATAATAAAAACAAAAAAGAACATCTAGTGTTATTATTCTGGCTGCCCTAGCGTGAGAAGGGAACGAGGGTGTTGATATAACGTCGCGTCGAAGGTAAGGGAGGGAAAGTTTAGATTATGATGTTGGCTCTTTTCTTATCAAAGGAACCGTACCGTGTCCTTGTTAATCTATTTAGGAAAGCCACGGGAAACCTAAATGATAATAGCCGGAGAGCGATATGAACCCTGTTTTTATGTCGAATATACGTCTATGGAGCTAACCACTGCGTGGAGATTCGTAGTTTTGAACAGAGAAGGGGCGGAACATTATTGCGTTATACGGTAGGAAAGTGTATCCATCTACTTCCATAATCGTGGAATTAATCACTTCTTGCATGTATATCTATCAGTGATCAATTTTTAATTCACGCTCGAAACCGTTTCACTGTCATGAATTGTTTCACGATGATACCTCTTTTTGTACGTACTGTGTAACTGGAAAGGAAATCGGTGAAAGTACTTGATTATGCTCTTGGCTACTGTATTGACATTATAATTAGGTGCCACTCCTCTAACCTGACAGCCAATTATAAATTCCCCTGTGCACCGGAATCTGCTAAATATTGGAGCGTAAAAATACGTGTCAAGAAAGGATATGAATTTCATTTATCTCCTGTGCAGCGACCCCAGTAGTAGCTCCACCAAATCTAATGAAAATTAGTTGATAACAATGGCGCAGAAGTGTAAGTTGATAAAAGTGCGACGCATATGAAAAAGATTCTCTTTTTTGGCCTCTTACTCTTCAATCGTAGCGTCTCTCGTCACAGTACCAAAGATCGGAAGTTATTATCAATATCATACACGATTCACATGATGTTTATTTACTTTTGGACACTTACACTATATTGTTTCAGTTACTCCAAAACACCTGCCATTAAAATAAACAAATTTCCCACAGCGTTTCACATAAATCCTTGAGAATAAAGGCATTTTTTAACTCCCTCATTCGTACAAATTAGGCTTCATGTTTCACAGTTTTTGGTAAGAATTAGGAATCTTGTTTAAGTATGCGCTCTCGTTATTAAATTTTTATATTAAAACGCCAGTGCTATCGCTTACTGGATTTGATGTTCAATCAATGGTGCATGTGCATTTTCTTTCAGGTGCCAAAAGAAGACTGAACACTCGAGTCATTATAATAAATTTGATGTCTTATCAACTGCACATTTTAATTTTCTTTTGGATATCTGCCGCCAAATGAGGGCTAAACACCAATATCACTATAACAAGAAACTAATTGCACCTGAACGTCTGATGACCTATCGTAAAAGAAGCGAATTTTGTGACATCGTAGGGTTTCCGGGCAGAATAGATCTTGAAAGTACCTTCGGGTTTGCTGCTGGATCCTAAAATCAACTTGATTCGATATTTCGGCGATCCAACCAGTCGTCATCTTCAGGAGAAAGCTACTTCTGGTGATGAATGCCGCTGAGAACACACACACAGCGGGACTCATCAGCAGAAGCAGCTCTCTCCCGAAGATGACGACCGTTTGGATCGCCGAAAAATCGAATCAAGTTGATTTTAGGATCCGGCATCAAACCCGAAGAGACTTTCAGGAAGCCATATTGCATTTTGATTATTGTTACATGACATTAATTTTTTTCTTACTCACTAAATGCAAACCAAACTCAACGCCTGTGCTAAAATTTTGAAGAATCTAAACAACTATTGTTTTATTAGAGATCAAAATGCACTATTATTACAGAGTTCCAAAAGGAAACAAAATCGCTTGAACAGAACATTGCTGTACCACGAATAAATACAGGCATGGATTTCGGTGACTCTTGTAAATCTCGCGCAGCTATAACTGGCGTGGGCGATGTTGATATTTTGGAAGCGATTCTGCGAGGCAGGTTTACGACACTGTTCGCAGTCTAGAAGGCAAGGCCCGGCGGGTACTGTATACAAATGTGAAGTAATCAGCGCAGCACAGAGCACCGACGTGCTTTGAAGAACCCATACGTTGCAGTTACAACAGCGCCTAGTGATCTGTATGTATGCGCCGAAGCGGGCTGAGGAAAGCTAACTTTGTAATTATCAAAGAGTACTCCACTTGTCCCCTCCAGAGAATCTAGATCACAGGCGCAGGGAAAAGACATGTAAACAAGCGAGCCCAGAGGCTCAAAACGGGCAGTCGTGTCGCCACTTCGTCCGAGTCTAGAACAGGAGAGGAAGACGATTGTTGAAGTTGAAGGCCAAACACGACCACCTTTTGGTCATAGATATCGGCCGCCAACCGGCACTCTGAAGCTATCTCCAACCCCCACTGCACGGACGCGTTATTTCTGTGGCGGGGAGCGTCGCACCTTGGAGCTACACCGGCGCGAGGAGGGAGAGGGCTGCTAGACTTCGCTCTCTGTGTGGCATCGTCCGGCGGACAAGCTGCACTCAGGCAAATTTCCAATGTACCATCGAACCACAAGCGGCCAAAATACCCCCCTCGTGCATATCAGGTTCATATTCGCCAATGTCAGGAATGTACGGCCGTAGGCAATCTTCACTCCCCCAGGTGCCCTTTCCGTCTTCGCTAAGTTTCCAACTGCCTACCCGCGTACCGGTCAAAATGCCTGGCGTGGCGAACATTCGATCGATCCAAGCTTTCACGGCTCAACCTCTTCCACTAATCTGCAAGCACTCCTTCCCCCACCTCCCACAGCAAAGAAAATGACAGGGAATAAGGACCCTAACTTACCTTTTTAATCTGTGAAACGTACGCCCTGGGTAGATTCCCTGTGATGAGCTGAACGAATTCAGCAGCTGTTTGACACTGCATGGACCCACAAAGCGAGGGACCTACTTAGCACATATGGCCGCGTCACCTTGGCCATGGCCGATCATCAACACCCACACTGCATGCACATCGAGACCAATTATAGCGCTGTGCCTGCCACTGGTGTACGAGCTCGACGTTCTTTCTGGTTCTTTTCCAATACTGCTGGGTGACCTTAGGGAGGACTTTCGGCTAAATATCGTTCATGGACCTTAATTACCCGCATGGGAATTCAAAGGGTAGATCAAGGAGGCTAGCGTTGCATTAAGAATCTCATGATGAACCAACTGAAGGCTAAGTGTAAGTTCAACCACGTAATAGACACATCCCAATTGTTCTGAGACTCAGTTTGATAGTTGATCACCGCAGGTTTCAAATTATGATTCACCCTTTCGGCAAACAAAGGTTAAGTGTAGTATGGTTGGGCTGTGAAATGTGCAACTCCGTTCTTGAAACAGAAACACATGCATTGCCTGGACAAATAGGCTGCAACATTGTCGCTAACCAATGACAAGGGAGGGCCAATGGCGGAGCATTACTAGGCAAATGGCGAATGGTTAAGTCTATAGAAACTCCACTTCTTGGGACCAACCAAGCAAACCTAATAAAGGTGTCCACCTGCCACAGAAACATAAAGGTTTCCATTCCTTGAGCATGGGAGTGGTGCGATATAATGAACATTTTGCCCATGGGATTATTTTATCATTTCAACTGAACAAAACATTGACTAGAATTTACGCAGATCTTTACGCCTTGTGGACGACATCAGGTGCTGTTTAATTTTCATAATGGTTTTATGCGTACCCAAATGCCCGCCTACAAGGGAGTTGTGAAAATACTTAAAGTTACCGGGACTTGTTCCTCAGGAAAACAGATCTTAAGGGCTTTGTTGCTCAGGGTCTTATAACACAGAATCCCTTTTCTCAAGTCATAAATCGGCTCCTATTCGCTAGTAAGAAACTTTTTTATCTCCTGAATCGAAGGATTCTTGTTCTGGGTGTCCTTCAAGTTCTCAAAGAGCTGGGGTACCTCAGTCAACGCGGCTGAAACCCATTTAAGACTCCTTTAAATCCTGACAAGGCTATTGCACTGTTTCGTGTTCTTGGAACAAGGGCTAAGAGCATCTACTACCTGTTTACCTGCCTGACAGAGAAGCGCATGGCAGAAATTCGCTCTGCCCACCTCGCGATGCGTCCTGTCTGCCTGGGTCTGGAGAGCACCTGCCTTAAAGTCTGATTGTCGGTTTCCAGGACAAAATCCCGTTCAATAATTCAAAAACAGTCTTAATCGCATTTATTATTATTATACCGCCAACCGGTTTCAACCCGACGTGGGGGTCATCTTTTGGACGTTTACACCATTGGTCGACTGCTGGTGGTGTCAATCCTGTCTACATAACGGCAGGAAACTATAGTATCCTGCCTTTATGTAGACAGGAGTGACACCACCAGCCAAAGTTAGACGCTGGCCATTGTGTTCTAGTAAAAGCGCAGCAGTGACCCAAGAACTAGAAGCATCGGTTTGCACAATAAGGGATCGTTCAAAATCCGGAATACTCAGAACACTCCACACACACACACACACACACACACACACACACACACACATATACACACTGGATGGAAACTCACCGCTTTCTTACTGAAGTCTCCACACGCGCGCGCGCGCGCACACACACGCACACACACACACACACACACACACACACACACACACACACTGGAAACTCATCGTTTTCTTCCTCAAGCTGTTAACTGGTACCGCCGGTTGGGCGAAACTCGGCAAAATTTTCTACAGAAAGGTTGCCATGATGATAAAGAGTGCTGCTCCCTCCTTGATTACAGGGGGAGAAAATTTCTGAAGATAGCGAGTTTTTTCCTGATCTACTTCAAGTCCAGTAACTGAAATTAAATCTCCGAACAAAAAAAATTTCTCTTTCGAACCAGATTTATCTTAGACGATTTAATGTTCATACTCGATTGCTGCAGACGAACGAGGACCTGTTCAATACGTCGAGTCTTCGGGAAAAGTGGCACTATATACAGCCACATATTCCAAGTAATAATAGACTGAGCTAAATTTCAGGTCACCCAAAACAGAGTGTGAAATACGTTACAACACTGCCGCTCCAGTGGATAAACCGAAGGAAACACGACTGAATTCGTAAGATTCCAATCGGTGCAAAATTCTGTAACATATGTAGAGCCCTCATTGAAAAGAATCTCGTGGTAGGTCTGGTTCAAATCCATGAATGAAAAGTAGCGAGCCTCCACAAAAAAGTTAAAACGGCTTAGCAATCCTGTTAGTGGTACAGATTCTAAGATGATATTCCGGTTAAGATTTCTATAAACGACCACCGACCGATAACTACCTGCTTGTTCCTTCCGTTGGCGAGAACCGACAAGTAGGTTGGTGAACAGGAATGTCGACCGTCAACCTGATATTATACAACAGCCTTTTGGTGACTCCTAATTTATTAGTCGCATCAGGAAACTGCCCGAATGCTGCTAACAAGACTTTGGCTTTGGATTTCCCCATGTAACTGACCTGAAACAGAGAATCATTCATCGTGACACTACTGATACCTTAAACAGACTAGCAAGGTCACATCTTAAAATGCCAACCATGACAGAATTTGGATGAAAACTTTTTCTTTTATGCGGCCCGCCAGGGATTCCTTTCCCGTGCCAACCTTTTCATCTTGAAGTAGCACTTGCAACCTACATCCTCAATTATTTGCTGGATGTATTACAATGTCTGTCTTCCTCTACAGTTTTTGCTCTCTGCACCTCCCTCTAGTAACTTGGAAGTCATTTCCTGATGTCTTAGTGATGTTCTACCATCGTGTCAATTCTTCTTGTCATTCGGCGATTCTTCGGAGTAACTCCTCATTCTTGACCAGTCCATCTTATTTTCAAAATTCGTCTGTAACACCACATCTCAAATGCTTCGATTCTCTTCTGTTCCGGTTTTCCCACAGTCCATGTTTCACTACAAAACAATGTTGTAATCCAAACGTACATTCCCCGAAATTTCTTCCTCAAATTAGGGCTTATGTTTTATACTAGTAAACTTCTCCTCGCTATGAATACCCTATGCACTTTACGCCAGTGGTAGTCTACTTATGATGTCCTCCTTGTTACGTCCATCATTCGTTATTTTGCTGCCTAGGTAGCAGAATTTCTTAACTTCGTCTAATTCGTGACCATCAATCCTAATATTAAGTTCCTCGCTGCCCGCATTTCTGCTACATCTCATCACTTTCGTATTTCTTCGATCTACTTCGTATTCTGTACCCATTAGACATTTAATTCCTTTCAGCAGATCTTGTAATTCTTCTTCACTTTCACTCAGAATAGAAGTCTCATCAGCGAATCGCATTAATGACTTCATTCCACCTTGAATTTTAATCCTGGTCTTGAACCTCTCTTTTATTTCCATCTTTGCTTCTTCGATGTACCGATTGAACAGTAAAGGTGAAAGATTACATCCCTGTCTTACACACTTTTTAATCCGAGAACTTCATTCTTGGTCGTTCACTCTTATTATTCCCTCCTCTTTCTTGTATATGTTGTACATTATCCGTCTCTCTCTATAGCTTACATCTATTTTTCTCAGAACTTCGAACATATTGCACCATTTTACTTTGTCGAACGGGTTTCCCTGGTCTATAAATCCAATAAACGTGACTTGAATTTCCTTTAGCCTTACTTCAATTATCAACCGCAAAGTCAGAATTGCCTCTCTGCTGCCTTTCCCTTTCCTAAAGCTAAACTGATCGTCATCCAACACATCCCCAATTTTCTTTACCATTCTTCTGTGTGCTATTCTAATCTGCAGTTATAATGCATGAGCTGTTACTCTGATTGTGCGGTAATTCTCGCATTTGTCAGCTCATGAAGTCTCGATAACTGGACGGATGGTAATTTTTCGAAAGTCAGAAAGTATGTCATCAAGCTCATAATTTCTTCGCACCAACGTAAATAGACGTTTGTTGCAGCTTCCTCCGATTTTTTGAAATTCTGGTGGAATCTTATCTATCGCCTCTGCGTTATTCGAATTTATGTACTCCAGAACTCTTTTAAATTTTGATTCTAATACTGGGTTCCCTATCTCTTCTAAATCGACTTCTATCTCACCCGACTAATCTTGCCTCTCATAGAGACTTTCAATGCACTCTATACACCTATCCACTCTCTCCTTTGCATTTAATATTGGAATTCTTATCGCGCCCTTAATGTTACCACCCTTGCTTTTAATTTCATTGAAGGTTGTTTAGGTTTTCCTGTATGCTGAGCCAGTCCTTCTGACAGTCATTTCTTTCTCGATTTCTTTACATTTTTCGTGCAGCCATTTCGTCTTAGCTTCCCTGCACTTCCTATTTATTACATTCCTCAGTGACTTGCATTTCTGTATTCTTCAATATCCCTAAACATTTTTGTACTTCCTTCTTTCACCGATTAACTGAAGAATTTCTTCTGTTACCCATGGTGTCTTCGCACTTACCCCCTTTGTAAGTATGTTATTATTTTCAGTTTCTGTGATTGCCCTTTTTAGAGACAGATAGCCTACTCTTCATCATTACCACATTGTGATCTGAGTCCATATCTGCTCTGCGTACGCCTTACAATCCTTATGTCTTTTTGTGATCTCTGTCTGACCATTATGTAACCGAACAGAAATCTTCCCATAGCACCCAGGCTATGCCAAGTGTGCCTCCTCTTGTGACTCTTGAACAGAGTATTCGCTGTTAGCAGCTGGTATTTATTACAGAACTCAATTAGTCTTTCTCCTCTTTCATTCCTTGCCCCAAACCAAAATCCTCCTGGAAAAATATCTTCTGCTCCTTCCCCTACAACTGTATTCCAGTCCCAATGACTACCAGATTTTCATCTCTCTTTCAATATCCTCATTTACTTTCTCTATCTGTTCATCTTCAACATGCAACGTCAGCATGTATACCTCAACTATCGATGTAGGTGTGGGACTGCAGTCTAGTCTGATAAGAACAACTCTACCACTGAACTGTTCACAGTAACACACTCTCTGCCTATCTCAGCATTCACATTGAGTCCTACTCCCATTATACCATTTTCTGCTGCTGTTGATATAACCCTATACTCATTTGCTCAGAAATCATTGTCTTCTTTGATTTCACTTCACTGACCCCTACTATATCCAGATTGAGCCTTTGCATTTTCCTTTTCAGATTTTCTAGCTTTCCTAAGCTTCTGTTATTCCGCATCCCTGACTCACAGAACGTTACCCTTTCGTTGGTTATTCAATCTTTTTGTCATGGTCGCTTCCCCCTTGGCAGTCCCCCCCGGAGATCCGAATGGACGATTGTTCCGGAATCCTTTGCCAATGGAAAGATCATCATGTCGCTTTTTCAACCACAGGCCTCATGTCCTGTGGATACACGTTATATGTCTTTAATTCAGTGGTTTCCACCGCCTTCTGCCCTCTCATGCCGTTGGCCATGGCTGGTTTTTCCTCCTTTAGAGGCAGTTTCCCACCCCAATGACAAGAGGAGGCCCTGAACCTCTGTTCGCTCCGTCGCCCTCTGTGGCAAGGCCGTTGGTCAGAATGTGGGAGACTCCTTATGCCGGAAGTCCTCGGCCACCAACGCAAGTTTTGAACCCGGGACCGGTGAGGTTTTGGTTAGTAATCAAAGACGCCACCCCTCCACGGAGGGTATCGTAATTAAGAATTCACCATATTCGCCGCATGAAATTACACGCTAACAAGTTAACTGACAGTTCTTTGACCACTATTAATTCCATCAGCCACGAAAATCCCTGTACAGCAACGCTTCCCCCAGAAAACCTACTAAATGGAACACCTGCCCTTTGGCAGATCGGCACCTCTGTATGGTATCTTGCAAGAGCTCGAATTTATACAAATACCACACCGTTCCAAATAAGTCACGATCGATAAGACAAACTGTTTTCCCAGAGCCTATTAAAGCACAGACAGGTCCACGATTGACATATGCGCAAACATAAGGTAGGTAATGACTTGTTACCGCCCTGATACGGTAACACCGCTTGGGTCAGGAGGGACCCCCAGAGCGTTTAAGTCTTTGACGTCTACTGTTCGGACGCCCATTACGCTGTACGGGACAAAAGAGCACACAATGAGTGGTATCGCCAACCTACCTTAGTCTTTGATGGAATCGGCTTCCTGACTCTTTGAACATTTCCAGTACTGGCCGCTATCTCTATATTTTCAAAACTGCGCCTCACATCGGTGAAAAGTATACAATTGTTTTTGAAGACCGATTCATTTAACTTTGAAAAGATGGTTCACCTATGAAAAAAAAATCAGTCATGCCCTGTCTTCAGGTTTAATGCCTTCCAAAATATTCTCAACGGCTTCACCTTCAATTACTGGCAATTCCAATGCAGCGACCGCAATGTGAATCTCTTCAGCATATTGTTGGAGAGTTTCGCCATGGGTACGGACTCGAAGAAAATATTTATTCAGCAATTTTCATCTAACTCGCGGTGATATTTTGTCTCGCACCTTTCTCCTTCAGTCGCCTCACGTTCCCCGAACCTTCAGTGTCGAGGCCACTATCTTACTTAACGAACCTCTGATCAGCGGAACATTAACTGAAGGATCACCTGATGCAGAACGCTAAGTACATCTGCGGGTTTCTCAAAACGTACCAACGACCATTAAACTTCTACCATTGTTTGTAATTCATCTAAGGACAGCACTGACAAATTGTGAAACATAGATGAAATCGGATTTGGCAACCTTGCAAAAGATTCAAATGCAACGGGAGAAGATACTTCACTTACAACACTGGTTGAGGTTATTATATGTACGACGACACTCTTCCTAAATAGCCTCTATATCACTCCAATCCACCCTTCTAAGTATTGTTTGCAATTGCATAGCTTGAGTCAGCAATTGCCCACTGTCAGCTCTTTGTTAAGGCGTGCTTTCAAGTTGCCTCAGATCGTAAAACGTATTAATCCAATGACTGACTGTCCCTGAACGCGGAATACCTGCGCAGGAGACGGACTGTTATTTTTCAAACACCGGAGAGGGCCGCCGAGCAGATAGAGAAAGCCGATGTCTTCAGCGATCAGATACAGTGGCAAGAGTGCGGCCATCTCAGCGATGCTTCCATCTCCATATTCTCCTCGAATACGGAAGTCGTAGCTAAGCTGGTCCTTCCTAAGACAGGGCAAACCCAGGCAGCCTCAGGGCTCCGTTGCACCAGAGCTGCTACGCTGATCACAAATTACGGTTAGTTTCTCCACCGCGAAAAACTCACATATACAAGTGTTCACATTAGCAAATGCATTTAATTTTATTTCATAAAACCAATGCTGCATCACAGCTGGAAAACAGATATCAAATGAAATAAGCAACTATGTAAAAAGCATAAAAATATCATTCAGTAGTCATGTGGCATTTCATAAGTTAGTAGAAATTCTCTCAACTGTCGTAGAAGACACTTGTCCTAATCAGGTGTGCAGATGTACGAATATTTCCCATCAGTTCATAAGCATTTCAGTAAGTAGCACAAAGTACAATATGTTTCCAAGTAATGAGCGTGTCGTATTTGTGATGCTTTCTACAAAGGAATGTCAATAGCGAGGATAATGGCCTCTTTTCTTTTTCTCCACCTGTGCCTCTGAAAGGCACACACAAATGGCTTTTTTTTCCAGGCGATTGTCACGCAGCTGTGTGCCCACGACGCATTACGTGCAGGTGGTCACTTAACTTTCTTACCGAAATATTTACGACACCAGTTTGCACTACAGTGACAGTCTCATATAAAAAAATACACAGGTTGAGAATTTGCGTTACAAATGTGTAGAAAAAAAATCCTATAAATATAACAGTGTCCAAAAATATTCGTCGGCATTGTGATACATTCACGCATTTTGACACATTTCATAACTCTTAAAGTACGATTCTTGGTTTCCAACATACTTTTTCACAAGTCAGAGTCCCTAACCACTACTCATTATTCCTTACCTTATTACACATATACATATTCGTCGACACTTCTTCAATATTTGATCATAATAAATATGTAGCATAATCAAATTCTTCATATACGGTAGCATCATCTTATCGATCATAAACATACCTCCGCAGCATAATACACATCATCGTCGTAATAATATCATAACACCTCAGTCCAAATTTAAAAAAAGGCGTAGCTTTCTGCAATAATGTCAAAACCTAAAAAAAATTCTCTGCTCATTTCAATAGTGTCATCTATCTCAAACGTACTTTAAAAATCATGCTCCCTTACCAAATACATCATTCAAAGCTCTCATAGTATCACAATGGTTCCAAAAAAATATGAACAGTTCACAAAGTACAAACAACATACAATTTCGTAAGTGTGAGGTAATCCAACTCTGTAATTGTGTAAACATGTGTCACTGATGTAGTAAAAAAAATGTTTGTCTCTCTCAGGTAAATAATCAGATAGCTGTGTAATTCTGTGATAGAGAAATATGGTACCGATGTGTAAAGTTGTCTAAGCAAATACCATATTAGCTAGGGCTCCTTGTGCTTACCAAACACATGGTACACAAAGTAAGCGTGTACCCCCCTGAGGATTAATGTAATTATATCCTCAGGTGTTACAGATTATTGCAATGGAATGAAATGTATCACAGAAAACTTTCTTTGTAATTCAAAAACCTTTAAAAATAAATGTTTTTAGTATAAAATTAATCACTCAAATATGTGTCCTGTAGCGCTAAATGTGCGTCTTGCTGTAAGATAATTCTGTGGAACTGTCGTAGTTATCGTCCTCTGAAAGCAAAGTTCTGCTGAAGTCAATGTACTTACCTCATCATAAACGAAACTGAAATGCTTTGCGTATAGATATCTTAGTTATTACGCTTATTGGCGTGATGAAGAAAGTACTGTGCTGTAACGTATTCATGTGCTATGGAAAAGGCAGTCTCATTGTAGCTATACCACAAAAGTTACTACTGAAACATGTTTTACTTTCCAGAATAATACAGAAAAACTGTGCACATATAAAACAGATACACCACAAAAACAACATTGTAAATTATCACTCATTAGTAGCGTCATGATAAAACCGTGTAGTTGTCACATAAACTAACCACTGTGTCATCTGGTATCTTACAGAAAGTACTTTAAATGCAGAATGTACTTTCAAGTAAACCAAAATGTTGCATTAAAATCTCATTAGCAGTACCAGTATATGTTCTAAGTACGTGAGCCTTATAGTCATTACATAATCGTGCAACTAACAAGCAAGAATGTACACACACAATAACACTGTGTCGTCTGTTCACAATAACAATGCATTCGTAATTTCTGTTTAAATAAGTTCTCTTGGTTCTTGACTGGATATTTAACTTCAAACATTGTTGCATATTAACAGATTATAAGTCTGACAAAGCATACTAGTAATGTAAAGTGAAAAGTTATATGACAAAGACTAAGTTAAAAAGCAGATTATCATTCAATAAACGGTTTTACATGTGGCGTAAACCTTTACTCTTCCTAGTACTCAGAGTTTCAACTTGAATGCAATTGTCATGCGGTATACGTCGGTAAAGAATACTGGAAATTTTCTCAAGGTTAGCGTCTATGTTATTTTTCTCTGAGCCAGCCGGCGCACGTGGCTGCCTGCGGTGCGGGTCATTGTCTGTTTCTTTGTTGGCGCGCGTCGTTATTGGGATTAGGAGACCTAACTTCTACAAATTCACATTGCCCAGAGGGCCCAGCCCTGTTCAAATCCCGCCAGTTCTGATGAAATTCAGGTCTGTCGTTATGATTATATCGTCTGTCGTCATGTCGGTAGTTCCTGTAGTTTCTTTCTTGTCAGTTAAGTGGTGGAGAATTTCTCCCTGAATTATCACTGCATGGTGGACCGTTGCGTCTGAAGTTATTCTGTCTCCTGTGATAATAATTGTTCTGGTTGCCATATTGTCTGTTTCTGTGATTGTCTCTGTCATATTCATTACTACGGAAATGCGATCTTTCTCTGTAACTATTATTCTGCCAACGGTTGTCATACGGGTGGTGTCTGTTTTGGTCATGATTTACGTTGTAAGAATAGCCTTGTCGTGTATTATTTCTGTCATCGCGGAGTTGTGGCAGATGTGACCTGTAATTGTTGTGCTCCTGTTTTCGCATTCCGCGATTGTCAGTGTCAATTTCCAGTTCTTGTAACAGTCCCTGAAATGCTTCAATGTCGTCTTTGCAACGTCCTGCTAAAATAATATGTCGTAAATGTTCAGGCAGTTTGATTAAGCAAATGCGGATGAGTTCTGAGGGGCTGTAAGCGTTTGACAGGTACTGATTCTTGTGCAACAGGTCTTCAAAATATTTCACAAGACTGGAAAATTCAGATTGTTCAGAGTGTTTCATCATCATGATGCTATGTTTTACTCGGTCTTGTGTGGCTTGAGACCAATATACTGAGAGGAAGGCATGGTAAAATTCTCCTTCACTGTGGCAATTGTCACTGACCGGTCGCATTCTTACAGCTGGTTCATTCTCTAAGTAGCTACACATAAATTCTAATCTGTGCTCTAATGACCAGTTGGGAGGAAAACAATGAGAGAATTGATGGAGCTACGCTTGTGGATGAATGTCGTTGCCAGAATTCTTAAATGTTTTGAATTTACGTGTAGTAAAGAACAGCTTATAGTCAAAATCATCATGTCGGCGAGTCGCATATCGGTCATTGTTACGTCGTTTCGGCGGTTCCATTTCAAAATTCGGTGCACCTTGCCAATTTCTTTCATAATTTCCGAAATGTCCTGTGTTATTATTTTATGTCTTTTCCGTATTTCTAAGTCCCTCTTCCCGTACTGGAGTGGGAGTGTTCTCTGAAATATGTAGTTCTTGTATTACTTCTGCCAACTGATCTTGTACTTCCCGGATTTCTCTTTTCTACTGTGTATTGATTTGATTTTGATTTTGTTTGAATTTTCTAATTTGTTCATACTCTTCAGTGTCAGCGAAGGCTACAGGTCTTGTGTCATTCAGATCATCATCTACCTTTGTAGATAAGTTAGTGAACTGATCTGAAAGTTCGGCTACTTTATCCGAAAGTGAAATTGTTTACTCTGTGTGTTTTTCTGAACCATGTTTCAGAGTGTCCATTTGTGTTGAAATCGTATCTACTGTGTCCTTTAAGTTTTCCTGAGTTTTTGCGAGTTGTGTAACCGAATCGGTAGATGCTACTGAGTCAATTTTAGCTTGCAAGGTGTCACGAATTTCATGAACAATAGTTTGCAGTTCTTTTATGGCTGCTTCCTGATTCTGTAATGCATTTTCATGACGCGAAAAAATAGGTCGGAAATGCTCACAAATTTGTGTTTTTACGTCGTTACAGAATTTTTGACATTTCGATTCGATTTTATGTAACTCAGTAGTTAAATCTTCACGTGTTTGTTCAAGAGTTTGTTCCAATGAGTCTAACTTTTGAAGCTGTTGCTATATTTGTCTCTGGTGTTGTTCCATTGTGTCTAACTTTTGAAGATTTTGTTCCATTGTGTCTAACTGTTGCTGTGTTTGTCTCTGATTTTGTTTCATTTGCTGCATTAATTGCAATAATAGTGTATTAGTTTCTGGAATGTGTTTCTCTATGCTTTTTGGCAGTGCATTTTCAGCGGCAACATTCACGTTTTGACAAGCAGAAATGTGTCTTGACTCGTTTGAGAAAATGGTGAGGACCCAAAACCTGAGTCTACAGTATTTGCAATATTGTGCTCTGTCATTTCGGATTCCTGAGGCGAGCTGTTGCCGAGCGATGGATCGATAATGCTTCCCTGTTCACTAATTGTTTCACTGCCTACGCCATTGTTTGCCACCCGCTCCATTTCCCTATGCACAATTACCAAATTACTATGTTGAACATTAGTTAATTCATTACACAGTGGCGCTAACACACTGCTTTCGTCTTCACTGTCATTTCTCAGTTTACTTTGGAGCCTAGTATTATGTTTTCACACGCCATAATTGTCACAATATTTCACAGGATAACGCAGAAAAGCACAATTTGAAGAGCAAAATAACGAAACACATTAACATAGCATTGAAAGTAGTATCTAGTTAATTGGAAGCGCAGCTGCGAAATACTTGGTGCAAATCTACATGCATGCCACAACTGTGTATAACAATGAAAAACTACAACTATGAAGGAAATTCTTTCTATAATTATGTGCTAGCAATAAACAAAAGCTACACTAATTACACAAGCTATAAGAAAAATCAGAAGATTCCAGTGAGGTATCCTGGCAGGGTCGCCATATGAAACGTCCCCTTATGAAAAATTATGCAAGACTGTGCATAAACTGACACACAATATTTTTAGCGCAACACAATCTGACTTTCAAAAATTCCTACAAAAGAATGGCCCTGACTAACATTAACCTATACGTTTCACAAATCACTTACCTCACAAAAATCTTGGTTACTCGAACTACTGCAATACAGCGAGCGCCACTACTGCCAGCTAAATAAAAGATTCAAACTACGGAAGGCACTAACTACTGATAGGCATAGTTAGCAAATGAAAGATTTTAATAGAGAACAAACAATGTATTTACCTTAATAGTGTTGAAACATCATAATATACATAGCAGTTCATGACATCCAGTCTTACAAATTTCAAAACTCCGCCATTTCTCTCCCCACATCCACCACTGCTGGCGGCTCACCTCCAACTGCGCAACGCTATGTGCTGTTAACAGCCAACTGCCCAACGCTACAACGGCAGACAACAATGCAAACTAGCCACAGACTGCACGCAGCACAGCCAGTGATTTTCATACAGAGCGCTACATAACATTGCAAATAAGAAAACATAAACAGCCTACTTACAACACACAAAAAAATTGAAGTTACAGGAAATGAGCTTCAAAGTTTTTACTTCAATGCATGTCTGTTCTGTAGCTAGTATCATTAGAATAGTCCAAGAGCTTCCTCTTGATGGCGCTCTTACGCTATCGAGCCATCTTTGAGTAGACTTTTACTGCATTGTCTGAAGACCTGAGGCGTTCCTTGTCTAAACAAAGCATTGCTGCTGTGGTTCATAATCCTACACTGAACCTCATCTTCAGAACCTTCCGCTTTGCGCTGTTATATTGCCCTGGGTGAATGGTGAAATAGCATCATAAACACCGGAATGAGGAGTTTTTATATCCACGAACACAGTTTTAGGTGGTCTATTCCATGTCATATGTTTCCCACACTAATTTGGATTTTGAGTCCGGCCTTGAAGACGTTTTTTCAGTAGATTAATATCTGGAAGGTTTCAGAATATTGATTTTATTTTGCCCTTTTTGGCTGGTGGAAAATGATGAGGATTGTTGTTTAGTTGCCTTGCTTCTATTGCAGTTGCACCAACTATCTTCTCGTTTTGGACACAGGCAATGTTGGCAATACTCATTGCTTCAAGTTGTGTGAAAAAACAGAGCACAGAGTGCTCATCTCATTACTATTGTATCTGCTGTATTCTGTTTAATTGCAGTACCATAGCACTTCTAAGACTTGATCCCAATCTTCTCTGAACGTGCTCAACACACTCTAGTTTGCTAAGGTTCACATTGTTCCCCTAGGAGCTCAGTTCCTCAATTTACGAGAATGCCCTTGACTCATCATTTCCAAGACACTCCATGTATATGAAGTTGTACGATTTTAATGAACACTGATAAGTGCTTTTTACTCCAGCAGCTTCCATACCATTAGAGCACGATGATTTGCTAAACACATTTCTTCAAGTTTACTTTCATTTTATCCTTGCATCTGGAATGCTTCGAATGTATTGCCAAATCACCTGCTGTGTCAACGCTTGTAGCTGATGCACCATTCAGAGATGTGTGGGCTATCTTCTGCCAGCTACCATAAACGCTTTGGACAAGTACCTGCCATCGTTATTTTCAACAACTTTCAGCAACTTTCATATTTTCCTGCGATGCATCTTCAACGGCAGAGCCTACCGCAATGACGTGTTTGACAAGTTTTGAGGGTGGAGCAGGGAGGTCCATCACTTTACGTTACGCAGCACCTGCAGCCCTGTCCTTACCTATAGACCGTAATTCATAAACCAGTCTATTGTTTGTATCATATAACATGTGAGAAACTGAAAAAAAATACTGTGTTTGCAATAACTGCACATCAACTCTAATTCACAAGTAAGTCCTGCCTGTATGTTCGATTTTCAACATTGTTTACAGCACACATTCTTCTCCAAAGCATCTGGTAACAGAGACACATGAATTGTATTTTGTAGTCCCAGTATTTAGCTTCTTGTATTTTTCTTCAGTGTCAGCTAGTTTTAATTCTGAAGCACTTTTAGATGCAGAGCCGGCAGCATCACTCAATGTATCACTACCAGAGCAGACGTTAGACGCTGTTATGACGTCAAATATTGATGTAGACGATGGATTAGACGAATTCTGTATATTCTTTACTTTCTTGCACCAGTGTACAAGCATTTTAAATGCTTTCAGACTAGGTCTTCGCATGCTGAAGGGAACAAAACTCAATGGTTTCTCCAAATACGATTTTCACAACAAACACATTGACTCCCACACAAAGGAAACAGTACGAATGGCGTAAAATCGATTGTCAACCGCCCTGCAGTGCAGCCAGTGGAAAAGATGACACTCTCGTGGTCGGCCTGTGTGGCCGAGTGGTTCTATGCGCTTCAGTTTAGAGCCGTGCGACCGCTACGGTAGCAGGTTCGAATCCTGCCTCGGGCATGGATGTGTGTGATATCCTTAGGTTAATTAGGTTTAAGTAGTTCTAAGTTCTAGGGGACTGATGACCTCAGATGTTAAGTCGCATAGTGCGCAGAGCCATTTGAACCATATGACCCTCTCGTGCTCATCTCTCGCTAGGTAAACTATATCAGGCATGTTTCCTGTCTCATTAATACCGAGCGGAAAGTCATGTACCAAAGCTTTTAAACAACAATTTGAAATACCTGTATGCTCATCATCTTAACAAATTACATTTACATCTACATCTGCATCCATACTCCCTTCTATTCCAGCCTCATATTGTTCGTGGAAAGAAGGATTGTCGGTATGCCTCTGTGTGGGCTCTAATCTCTCTGATTTTATCCTCATGGTCTCTTCGCGATATATACGTAGGAGAGAGCAATATACTGCTCGACTCCTCGGTGAAGGTATGTTCTCGAAACTTCAACAAAAGCCCGTACTGAGCTACTGAGCGTCTCTCCTGCAGAGTCTTTCACTGGAGTTTATCTATCATCTCCGTAACGCTTTCGCGATTACTAAATGATCCTGTAACGAAGCGCGCTGCTCTCCGTTGGATCTTCTCTAATCTCTATCTCTTCTATCAACCCTATCTGGCACGGATCCCACACTGGTGAGCAGTATTCAAGCAGTGGGCGAACAAGTGTACTGTAAACTATTTCCTTTGTTTTCGGATTGCATTTCCTTAGGAATCATCCAATGAATCTCAGTCGGGCATCTGCTTTACCGACGATCAACTTTATATGATCATACCATTTTAAATCACTCATAATGCCTAATCCCAGATAATTTATGGAATTAACTGCTTCCAGATGCTGACCTGTTATATGGTAGCTAAATGATAAGGGATCTTTCTTTCCATGTATTCGCAGCACATTACACTTGCCTACATTGAGATTCAATTGCCATTCCCTGCACCATGCGTCAATTCGCTGGAGATCCTCCTGCATTTTAGTTCACTTTTCCATTGTTACAACCTCTCGATATACCACAGCATCATCCGCAAAAAGCCTCAGTGAACTTCGGATGTTATCCACAAGGTCATTTACGTATATTGTGAATAGCAACGGTCCTACGACACTCCCCTGTGGCACACCTGAAATTACTCTTACTTCGGAAGACCTCTCTCCATGCTGCGTTACACACAATTTTAAACGGGAGACTACTCTATAGTTTTCCAAAATGGCATTTTCTCATCGGAAAACTAGTTTTGGATCCCCTTAATTTTCTTTCGAGACTCTTGTAGCGCCGTCAGTTCACAGCGACTACGAAGGATGGTGCTCCCGGGTTCGATTCCCGGCGGGGTCAGGGATTTTCTCTGCCTCGTGATGACTGGGTGTTGTGTGCTGTCCTTAGGTTAGTTAGGTTTAAGTAGTTCTAAGTTCTAGGGGACTGATGACCATAGATGTTAAGTCCCATAGTGCTCAGAGCCATTTGAACCATTTTGACGAAGGATGGTGCCCTGTTGGCTGTACCCATTAGACGCTGATGGGCTGGACGCGATTGGAAAGACACACTATGAACGCAGGTGTCATCTTTTATGAGAGACACTGAAGGACGTATATTCGCTTGAAATCTAACCTGGTGGTCGGAAAAAGTGAGTGTAATCCGAGTGTATTAAGCGGTTGTGTTGAAAAAGGTTCTAGTAGAGGTAACCTGGCGTGAACTGGTTTATATTCGCGCCTTGTGCGTCAGCCGCAGCCGGTGGCGATGTGGCCGAAACAGTGACATTCAGGGCAGCGTGTGCACACTGCCGCCTGAGGTGTGTGCGACAACACCGGTGGCACTCGAGCATGTGACAACTACGAAGGTGGTCTGAATCTCATTTGGAATCAGAAAACGTGTTACGTTAGCAAGCGCTATGAGCAGCATAACGGCGAGCTTCCATACTGCCGTCTCAATTACACTGCTGGCCACCGTAAATGCAACACCAAGAAAGAAAAGAGGTAGCACAACAAAATTTATTTTGTAGATAACATGTTGACCAAGTAGCAAATGATTACGTTTACAGACGTCTGTGACATGCGGTTCCTGCCAGAATCAGTAGCCAGACTAGCCGCCATTGTTGGAGATCACCGCTGCCACACGTCTCGGCATTGAGTCAAAGAGACGTTGGATGTGTTCCAGGGGTACAGCAGCCCAAGCAGCTCCCACACGTTGCCAAAGATCATCTGGTGTGGCAGCTGGGGATGTAATCTGGGTCACTCGTTGAGCAACCATGGACCACATGTTTTCTATCGGCGAAAGATCCGGAGAGCGAGCCGGCCAGGGAAGCACTTCAATCTGGTTACTGACGAAGAACCTTTGGACAATGCGTGCCACGTGTGGTCGCGCATTATCCTGTTGAAATATGGCTGTGGCCGAGCCCTGAAGGTAAGGAAGGACAACTGGCTCCAGCACCTCGGATATGTAGCGCTGGCTATTTAAAGTACCGGCAATGCGTACTAGAGGCGTGCGAGAGTAATATCCAATACCGCCCCATACCATAATGCCTGGTGCAAGACCAGTGTGGTGGTGCATAATGCAGCTGTCCAGCATCCTCTCTCCACGGTGTCTCCACACTCGAATCAGACCATCGTGGTGCTGCAGACAGAAGTGTGCCTCGTCAGTAAAGACAACGTCATTCCATTCTGCCGTCCACATCCGTCTGTCATCACACCATTGGCGACGGAGACGTCTGTGGTTCTGCGTCACTGGTAGACGAAGCAATGGACGTCTTGCGGACAGACCACTCTGCTGTAAACGGCGTCGAATGGTACGAACAGACACTGGATGATGCGTTACAGACGCAATGTGCTGTGCTATGGTTCGGGATGTCACTGAGCGATCCGTCACTGCCATGCGCACAATTTGCCTATCAGCACGTGCAGTGGTGCACCGAGGTGAGTGCGATCGACAACGTCGGTCCGTCGTACCCTCCTGCATCCAACGGTCACATATCGGCATTACAGTTGTTTGGTTTCGTCCAACACGACTAGCGATTTCTCTGTATGATAATCCACAATCTCGGTAAGCCACTATCCTTGCTCTGTCGAACTCGGATACTTGATCAAACGATGTTCGCTGTTGTCTACGAGGCATAACTGATCGTCTTGTGAAACAACCACAAGGTAAACACATGTGCCGAACGTACACTCGTCGAAATCGCCAAGCCATAAATAACGCTATGAGGTGGCGCCACAGGCGAGCGTGATGTGCGTCTGCGCTGAAATTCTAAGAAGTTGCATATCTCATCGCTGCAGACCCATGGTGTAAATTTCACTTGATTCGGATGCTTCCTTCAGGGTGGTGCATTTACGGTGGCCAGCAGTGTAATTTTACTTATGCCGTCGGCACACGGACCGTGCTTTCGAATGTGTACGATGAACGCGCCGAGGTCAACGTGCTGCTCATCGCTCAGAAAATATGCGATTTTTGTACATGGTACCTTTGGATCAACGTGGTATACCTGATCGCTGAGCGCTCCACAGGTAGTTGTCGGCTGTAACTAGCTAGCAAGTCACACTGTTTCCTAAATGGACGGGTGTATATTTCCTTCGTCAGAACCATTGGAACGCATAACTCTCCCTTGTTTGTATGCTAGCTATGTCGTTGTGTCTGTGGTGTACATAAACAACAATTTCAATGCCCATGAGCATTTTATTACACAAATAGGAAAGTTCATGTTCAGTTATTAGGAACATCGTCTTATAAAGTTGCAATACAATCCGTGTGACGCAGATTTACAGAAGTTCCCCACAACTTTTTAGTGAAACCCTAACGTCATTCATACTTGATCACTGTTCCTATTCAGTAGCAGAATCGTTACAACATGTGAAATACATCACTCGAAACGAGAGAGTGCAAGACCTTTTACTGCAACTAGTGCTAGCTGTCTTGTACATGAAGCCAATCGATCAAACTCACTCCTCAGAAATAACTCACAACATTGAGTAAACAGAATATTCTTCTACTAAATCTAGTAAGTATCAGACCCTATTGCAAAACGTGAATGTTTGACGTGAACCAGCAACGCATCGTGTGCTACGTATTAATCTCAATTGCTGCTCATTATGCTACACTGACTGTAAGTGATTTACGATGATACTTTGCCTGACATTTTATTTTAACAAATTGTAGCAAGAACAATGAGTTTATGATGGATCCTCACTATTCCGTTGCTTTCACAATATGTAAGTTAAAAAAGTTCTTAAACCACTATTTGACGTTTACCGTTATTTTATTGCAACAAATCGTACAATTAACGACGAGTTTTCGAAAGATTTGCAATTAGTTGGTGCTTAGAAACGGCTTATGTATATATGAGCTTCAACTGAAAGACCAAATGGCGTCCCGCCAGTCTATACTAAAGTTAGATGGCGTCATCTGACGTAGGCGGCAGGGGGGGTTCTTCCATTTCATTGGTCTACAAATCAAACGCACATTCACATATTGCCCTGCATATTCAGAAAGGCACCACAACGTACTTTTTTCACTCTATCGTGTCAGAAATTCGGCACGCTCAGTATCCAACGTTCGAATGCACGATCCTTGTGAAGATCGCTTTAATTGATTATAGGAAAAGTTAAGGTAATGGTAAGTGACATTGCGTTAGCTTTAATACTGCAATTGGTTCCATTATATGCCACTGTATAGGAAAAGAAACTGCTGATAACTTGAGTACGAATCAAAGCAACCTGTGTTTAAATTACAGCTAAAGGCTACAATGAAATAAGCAAAAACATGTGCTAAGGGATAAGCGATTCAAAACCGGGTTCCGCTATTTGGTTTGGAAACGGGATCAACTTTGAACGGAAAGCACAATGCTACCACTAGTGAAAGTTGAACAGCCTGAACCCCGATTCCACAATTTTCTGTAGATAGAATACATCTTGTTTCTTGAACGTATTTTGTGTCCGACGTGAAAGCCGTTGGGCATTAGCAAATTTCAAAACTTATCCGGATGCTGGATCATCCAACAGTAGTGCTTATAAATACAAACTGGAACAGACCGAATGATTCTGTGGCGCACAAGTAAATCTGTGTACGATTGATTAAAAGAGTTAGTACACGTAAAAAAGCATTTCCGGGAAAGATAAAGTTCCGCTGCCCACGCTGCGTATGACTAGGTAGAGTGTTTGCTACATCGTAAATGGTTCAGATGGCTCTGAGCACTATGGGACTTAACATCTTAGGTCATCAGTCCCCTAGAACTTAGAACTACTTAAACCTAACTAACCTAAGGACATCACACACATCCATGCCCGAGGCAGGATTCGAACCTGCGACCGTAGCAGTCGCGTGGTGCCTGACTGAGCGCCTAGAACCGCTAGACCACCGCGGCCGGCACATTGTAAATCAATCTGGCAGCTTCTACAGGACTTTTATTCATAATACGAAGAAAGTAACTGACAAATTTCTGAAAATTCCCTGATTTTATGAGTACACTAAGTGCTTAAGTTTGCGAAGCAAATTCAAGAGATTTTGCATGCAGACACGAGCACTGCAGACGCCTTATGAGAGAAATTGAAGGAAGATGAGGATTTCTGGTCAGATCAACACACAGTGATTTCAAGAACAGTAGAATATTATATAAGAGTAGCTGAATTTATTGTGAATGGAAATGTATGTCAGAGGGGGTGTTACTGTGAACAGTCCGGTGATGGGTTGTTAACAGAATGTAGGCAAACAGACACCAGAAACAACAGTTCAGGAATACTTGCGGACGTCACAGGGAGAAGAAGAAGAGAGAGACAAAGTTTATGAGTGTATTGAACGTGTAATTCAGCATGTAAAGGGAGAAGATAATCTACTAAAGATGAAAGACTGCAGCGCAGTATTACTGAAAGCAAGAGAAGACGTAGTTATAGGAGGATATGGGCTTGGTAGTAGAAATGAGAAAAACTCATTTTCGGTGCCATTGTGTTCATGGTACTGTGTTGTATGTCCGTAGACTTGATCCATGGTCCAAATCATGGAGAAAGTATTTCAAACAAGCGTTAATATATGGGGCTTGGTCTTTGGTTCAAATGGCTCTGAGCACTATGGGATTTAACTTCTGAGTTCATCAGTCCCCTAGAACTTAGAACTACTTAAACCTAACTAACCTAAGGACATCACATACATCCATGACTGAGGCAGGATTCAAACCTGCGAGCGTAGCTGTCGCGCAGTTCCATACTGTAGCGCCTATAACCGCTCGGCTACTCCGGCCGGCACTTGGTCTTTGTGTCAAGCTGTGCGTCCCTTTGGAGTTTCGACATTTAAAGCTAGATTTTGTTGATTACACTTCTACTACTTAGAAAAATTACGCTGCATTTCTGTAGTTGTATTATCACAAATACAATGGAGTGCTTCTTTCCCCTATTTTGTCGAAAACCGACATTTTGAGAGCATGGTTGTGTACAAAACACAAAGTGGTTTGTAAAACGAGAAAAACAGTAACGCGCTAATGTTAATGCCGATAATCCTTTACACAAATAGCACCATTACATGTTTCGAGCCACCAGGTCCATCTTCACACGGCTGCTCACGTCCATATTGCAAATGTTACTGTTTACCTAAGTTGTTGAAGAAAGAAACAACCACTAAGGAAATAGCCACTAACTAATGTAAACAACACCAAATGTAATATCATCATTAACAGCCATCTGAAGATGAACCTGTCAGCTTTAAACCAGTAACAGAGCTATTTGTGTAAATAAACAGTATTATTAATTGTGACTGGTTTCTGTTTTGTTCTCTGCTAGACTCCTAAAAACCATCTTATTGGTTCTTAGAACAAGTCAGTTACCTTTCTGAATGAAGAATTTACTTAATAATTTGTCTCACAACTTCTTTTTGGTGACGCTGTGGGCAGCTTAACGTAATTCCGTGGTCTCAGGATAGCTTTTGAATTTTGTTTGAGAATAGTTTCTCACTCACATCAATTTCGTAAGAATATGTTCCATTCGCAGACTCGGCTGAGTAGTTGGAAATGGCAGTGGAGCTGGCGTACTGGCTCCTCTGTTCATAGCAGCAGTTCCTGCGTCGGTTTGTCAGCGGCTTTATCCACTGTACCAAGTGAGCCTGCTGTTGTTGAAGTTGTCACTGTTGACGTTGTTGATCATGACGTGTAAATTTTTGCTGCTAGAGTTAAAGAATCTCTGGGTCCATGTTTGCTTTCATTGAATGAATGTTGGGTTTGAATTCTGTGCACCTGAACTTTGACCAGAATCCCATCATTGTTGCCACATTTGTACAAAATTATTTCATTCTTAAACGTCCGTAAATCTTCAGGAAACTGGTATCACGACAGCAGTTGGTAGTCCATACAGCAATCCATAGTCCACTTCAGTAGGGAGGAACCAAGCTTCAATATTGTGCGCTGATGATGATGCCAATTGTTTTCATTCGGTGAACGATGAGTCTTTGGTGGTGCTCCTGTTCGCTATTGATTAAGACACTCCAGACACCACTGTCAGAAGCAGGTGGGAGTAGCCAGGAGCACTACCTGTGTGTTCATGCCACACAAGCTCTTTGACTCGGTGAAATCTGAGCAGTTATGAAGTTAAAAAAATTGCTTAAGAAATGGAAAATATAATAAACAGAAAGCTGTAATGCAGATGCAAGTTACCATAGCCGCAGAAGTCATTTATAGAAGACAAAACCATAGTGACCATTATTTTAAGTTTGGATCCCTCTTTAAAATATCGAACTTCGATAGATTGTCTTTCTACGCGTGGTCTCAGTATGTGGGGAACGTAGGACGTATCAGATCGGACGTGTACAAAAGTTTTGTATCAATTTAAGTGCCATGTCTCCTAATAAATTGGTTGTTAAAATATTTGATGTCTGGGACTTGAGAGATATTAGAGATTACCAACTGGGACAACATCACATGGTTTCCATTGCCTTCTCCATCCTCATGCCGTTGATCATAACTGATTTTTCCGCATTTAGGGGCAGTTTCCTAGCCCAAGGGCGAAAGAGCGTCCGTTCGTCTGCACTTTTTGACAAGGCCGTTGGCAATATGAGAGTGACTTATGGCAGAAATCAACTGCCAGTCAAGATTATTTCTTAAAAGTTTAAGTGGTGGCGGAGTTCGAACCTGGGACTGAGGACGTTTTGTTTACTGATCAAAGACGCTACCCGTAGGTCGCGGGTGCATTAAAGACACGTAACCTGTACCCACAGGACATGTTGTCCGTAACTGAAAAGTTTCGTGGTGATCTCTCCATTGGCAAAATATTCCGGACTAATCCCCTGTTCTACCCTCGTGAAGGATAAGTTTCTATGAGTCGGAGCTTGCAATGGAGAAGTTTGAACTTGGAAGGGAAACTAGAAAACCTGGAAATGGAAATGCTAGAGCTCAATCTAGATGTAGTGGCGTGTAGTGAAATGTAAAGAAAACAAGGGTTACTGGTAAGTTGAGCTTATCAGCAGCAGCAGCAGTAGGTTGGTTGGTTTGTTTGGGGAAGGAGACCAGACAGCGTGGTCATCGGTCTCATCGGATTAGGGAAGGACAGGGAAGGAAGTCGGCCGTGCCCTTTGAAAGGAACCATCCCGGCATTTGCCTAGAGCGATTTAGGGAAATCACTGAAATCCTAAAGCAGGATGGCCGGACGCGGGATTGAACCGTCGTCCTCCCGAATGCGAGTCCAGTGTCTAACCACTGCACCACCCCGCTCGATCAGCAGCAGTAGAAAACGGCATAACGGGAGTAGGACTCACTACGAATAGGAAGGAAGGCAGAGACTGAGTCACTGTGAACATTTCAGTGATAGGGCTGTTGTCTTTAGAATCGACAGCAAACCATCACCGACAACGATAGCTCCACAATTGGCATCACGAGGCTGAGTGCACCCCGAAATATGGCAACAGCGCATGGCGGCTTGATGGTCACCCATCCAAGTGCCGGCCACGCCCAACAGCGCTTAACTTTGGTGATCTCAAGGGAACCCATGTACCCACTGGGGCAAGGCCGTTGCCTTCTGAGGCTATAGATACTTCAAAAAGGAATAGCTCAGGAGGCAGTTCAGTTGAAGAGGAATGGACATCTATGAGAAGGTCAATCGCAGAAGTTGGAGAGAAGAACAAAGGCGACTGCGAAGAAGCTATGGGTAACAGAAGGCATACTTCAGTTGATCGATGAAAAAAGGTGGTGCAAAAGGGTTCAGGGAAATTCGGGAAAACAGAAATACAAGTCACTCAGAAAAGAAGTGAATGGGAACGTGCGGGGACACTAAGACGAAGGGCCGCGTGAAAAATGTGAAGAAACCGAAAGAAAACGATTGTCGAAAGAACTAGGTCTGGATGTAAAAAAGTCAAAAGAGTCTTCGGTGGTATTAAAAGCAGGGGTAATAACATTAAGGGTGCTACGGGAATTCCACTGTTAAACACAGAGGAGAGAGCGAATAGTTGGAAAGAATACGTTGAAAGCCTCTATGTGGGGGAAGATTTGTCTCATGTGATATAAGAAGAAAGAGGAGTCGATTTAGAAGAGATAGGGGACCCAGTATTAGAATCAGAATTTATAAGAGCATTGGAGGAATTAAGATCAAATAAGGCAGAAGTGATAGATAACATTCCATCAGAATTTCTAAAATCATTGGTGGAAGTGGCAACAAAACGACTGTTCACGTTGGTGTATAGAAAGTATGAGTCTGGCGACGTACCATCTGACTTTCGGAAAAACACCATCACACAGTTCCGAAGATTGCAAGAGTCGACAAGTGCGAGAATTATCGCACAATCAGCTTAACTGCTCATGCATCCAAGCTGATGACAAAAATAATACAAAGAATAATAGAGAAGGAAACTGAGGATGAGTTAGACGACGATCAGTTTGACCTTAGGAAAGCTAAAGTCGCCAGAGTGGCAGTTCTGGCGTTGCTGTTGATAATGGAAGCAACACTAAAAAAAAAATCAAGAAACTGTCATACAATTATCTGGCTTCGACAACTAGAAACAGCATAAAAAATCATGAAAATTCATTTTTTTCGCGTCTTTGGGTTCTTTTGTACAAAATGATAATTGAAATTCGATTTAATTTTTATCACATTGAGTCCTTTGGGCCAAGCTTAATCGAATCTTCGCTAGTTAAAATCCGAGCATATTAAATCTAACGCATTATCCTATACTCCTATTGAAATTACTTTTTGACTATAGTGGTAGACCCAGATGTCAGTCAATTGCAGCTGTTCATAGCGCGCCAGCCTCTCTGTCTGACGTGGTGCCAGTTCTGCGTTCTCAAACCTTGGCAGGTGACGTGGACGCGCCTGTAGGGGTCGGAAGGGGGACTGGTGGCGCAGCAGGCGGTGCAGTGTTACATTTGTGAACAGATTTGACGCTGGCCTTCAGTGTGAAAAGTGACTACGCCTGTAATTGAATTTATTTTTGAACACCCTATTGTGTGGACCAGGGACTATATGCGATTGCGATGTAGCTTTGATATGCGCTCCCGGTACTATAGTTTACCCGGGGTAAGTGTTTGCTTACATTCGCTGTAACAGAGCAGATGTTTGTGGAACCTCTTCTCCTGACGGCGGGACAGCAATTTGCAGCCCTGGTATCTTGATACTATTTAATCAAGTGTCATATATTTTACGTCGTCGAAGTTCTCTTGGACCCTTCTTTCAAATGAGACAGGAAAAGCAAATAGGACCTAGTTAAAATAGAAAAAAAAAACCAATCCGGTGTCGTAATTCGTCGACTGCAGACGACGAAAATTACTTGTGAACGTCAAGAAATTCACCACACTATCCGCTATAAATTGGCTACAACGATATCTCGATATATTTATTCATTCTGGATATATTTTGGGTGGTCTTGTTTGCCTCACCTGTACTTTCAGCTAATTTTAGAAGTTCTTACACTGTTAGCACCACATCACTTCTTAAAACAACTGAGTAAAATTGCTCTTCAGAAACAAGAGACAGTGAGATAAAGTCCGCATAACAGCCGCTGTGCAGTATGTCAAATATGTGTGAATAAGTATGACGCTAAATGTAGCTATATTATTTAGACTAGAATTTAAAAAAAAAAAAAAAAAACAGAAAGCCGAGAATAAAGACGATCAGAGAAGAAAAGCTAAGCGTGACGAACTTTATTTCAATACAAAACGATTCATCTACATTTGGTGCCTCAAATTGCTTCACAGTTACGGAGCGCATATGTGAGGTTTCTAACCCATAAAGTCTTGAAACGTTTGTAGTATGGCCTTGAAGGCTGTTTCACTCGACGGTGTTGTGATTCTAACTATGCTGTATGTGATGTATCCAGAGCGAGGCTCGTGCTGTACTCTGAAAACGTGCGTCATGGCTGTCGTTGGCGAGGTCACGCGCTGAGACGGTAATGGTGTACGCGCTGACCCCAGCTGTTGACGTATGGCTCTCCTGGGTGCGCCGCTGCCTGGCGACACGCCACGAGTCCTCTGGGGCATGTGACGGCAGCGTCTAGAACACGTGCACGACAGTCCACAACAAGGTGGCATGCACTTATCAGGGGCGCCGGAAAAATTTTCGTTGCATTATGGCCAAAGTTGACAAAATGTTCCGGGCTATAACGCCGCGGTCAAACGGATTTCACCTTTAAACCCAGTGTTTCGTCCCCATTTGCGAAGGACATTTTAAAGGGGGACCGTAGCTTCTCTGAATGTCCGATTCACACATTGGCTCACTGGTTTGATAGTGATCCTCCTTGAAAATGTCCTCAGCATGTGGAGACGAAGTATTGCGTTTTAAGTTGAAATACATGGAATAAGAAAACGCAACATTTTATTAAAACTGACATTTATGGCCCTGAAAGCTTTCATTGTACAGTATGGACAAAACGTTTTCCCCATAGATGTGATACAGAAATTTTGATTGCATTGTCACTTACACATTATTATTTCTAGAGTTTCTAAAGCACTTCATTTGGTCTAAATAAACTAACAGTGCGGTTACACTAAAACCTTTTCTCATTTTCCTAGTATATATATTTTCTCAACATTTACGCTATTTTTGGTTGCTATCGTTGTAAAGCCTATTCGTTCAATTAATTGTTTTAATTCAATTAATAATTTCGTATGGATTACATTTCCCACATTTTGCTCTTTTGAGCCACTGCACAAGTTTCAGCACCGATTTTCAAACCGACATTGTGTAAAATACATCGTATCTCGCTGATTCACAACCTGTAGAATAATGGGTAGTATAAAGTCTTACAGTTTACTTCAGAATATAAACCATTCTGGCCTCGAAAAGACGTACCGGTTTCTTATGGGCGCTTTCAAAATGTTTCCGCAATGTTTGGTCGTCTGACTATACTCTAAACTTCAATAAACCGTCAAATAAGGCATTTTACGTGACCTGACCGCTCAGAGGCAAGTGAAGTAAAACATAAAACAAGATGCAAGAAATAACTGTTTTCAACTTTACACCATTAGTCTGTAATAATTTCGGAAGATTCTCATTGACGGGTTCTTCTGCACTCTTAGTTTGGATTATTATGTTGATAAAATTTCATAACTTTTCAGTTTCGCCTTTGTGTCATTCAGAATGTATACCATTTTATTTCAGTCTCGTGAAGCTTTCTTGAAATTAGTGAGTGGATAGGTAATAAATTTGTCATGATAACTGTCATGCGGTGTGGGTGGTCAGAAAATTATACACAACTCGAAATGTGCACCTTTAACTGGTGTTGAATAAATCAACCAGTCCAGGTCTAAATGTTCTCTTCATACCGTCCAACATCGTCTTGAAATTATATTTATTGTCAGGTTACCGTCAACTCAACAAATTCTTAGGGGAAGTACCAATCAGGAGGCTACAAGTCTTTCCATCAAAGCACTCCAAGCCAGTGAAGGTAATGGCTACAACTACATTCTCTCTATCAGTACATTTACTGGGGTTTTTAAGAGAGATATGTCAGTTTGACGACAACTTATATTTCAGTTTCTAGTATTTTTGCTGCAGTAATTTCATCCCTACTTCCTTGCGCTTCCTATTTATTTTATTCGTAACTCAATTATATTGCTATTTCCCCGTCTTTTCCGCAACATTTGTGCGTAACATTTAGTTGTTCAAGTGGGCATTTCTTATCTTATCCAAGGGTTTCCTTGCAGTTCTTACTCCTCTATCAGAGGTGTTCATTACACATCCGCTGAACTTTGTACAGTGGCGGCCATTATCGCAGCACATATAGACTTAAAGGATTTAAACGTCCCTCATAACTTCTCTGTAGATTAGTATTCCATTTCTTTTTCCACTTATTTGTTTGAACAATTATTCTAATCCTAAAAACGAACATTTATTGCACGTATTTTTGCAAGAGATGTGCAAAGTGTTTTCCTGCTGCTGTACCTTTTCAAGACATATGTGTCTGCAACGGCAGTCTAGTAAGCTGTTAGAGTTTCTGTGAATTCAGTGAAAGAATATCAACCTTGTTATTTAAAGACATGGAGCGATGGACGGGGTTACACCACCCTAAAGACATATCGGAAGAAATATTGTTAGACAATTTGCCAATATTTTTAAGACCTTCGTCGAGCTCGTATGTCAGTCACAAGTGCAATAAGGATCAGAACACAACAAAACTTAGGGTAAAAAGGAAACACCGTTGAAGAATTAATGACCTAAATTTTGTAACGAAGATCTGCCTGCTTTACTACATGTTTACGAAAACCAAGGAAAAATGAGTCAATGAACAGTTGGCACTATATATGTTTGTCACTTTTGTGTGGTATCTATCATAAGCCACGTATCACTATCACTCCTCGCTGTAGTCATCGCTTCTAACACATCTTTAGCGAATGAAATCAACTTTTTCAGATTTTTTTCTAATAGGAATGGGCCCTATGGACCAAATTCCACTCGAAGTAATGCCATTTGTCTCTTGTGAAAGACGTTTTCAGTTTGATGTCTTTTTGAAATTTAAGAAACTCTACTTTGGCTACAACGTCCCTATTTCAAAATATTCTTTCTTTCACAGCGAAACGTCTTGTTGATTTTATCAGATCCAGAAACACAGCTAGTTATTGACAGTATTAACTGAGAAGTGGTAGGGAGCTCGATAGGAAATGGTAAGATGCTGAGTTAACGAAACTGCTTATAATTAAACTGCATTTTATCAATAACAACTGAACATTTCACGATTAGCAAAATACACAATTTAATACTGAGAGTACTGAAGGGTAGTAAATAAGGCATTTAAACTCAAGGCTCACCACATCAATAAATACTATCGTTGAAATGCATGTATAGGGATCCATAATAAAGTCACCTCCGTTTCTTGTGAACATAATTTAAACCATGAAACAGCTTCAGCAAGACTTATTACATGCCATACGGCGTTGGTCGTTAACTGGTTGTTACAGGTCAAGATCTTCAATCGATCATACAAATAATTACACTTGGCAAGTGCACGAACACCTTATGATAAATGCCTCTCAAAATAAAGCCCTTTGAAATAATTAAATTTTACACAAAAATTTCATTAAGGAACGAAAGGCCTCGTTTCTAAAGATCAGCTTGAACACTCACCAATCTTAAGTGAACAAAATTTCACTAGTCAAAAACGTTAATAACGTTTAAAGCAGAAGCAGGATAACAGAACCAACAGCTAACAGCTCTGGAAACAAGTTTTGCAATGAGCTAATGTGCTTCAGTATTTACACAAAATTTGCCCAAGAATACAAAACGCCCATTAGAAATTATTTTCAGGGACATTAGCATACATCCAAACATGTCTCGAAGGGGGCACAGCAGGAATGGGAAAAACCGACCGCTTAAAACCGCTACCGGTATTTTCCTGTATAAATTTGGTCTTGGTTGTAACAAGTGTTTCTTTATTTTCAGAGCCGCGTAAGAAATCGGAATATAAATTATCCATAGCAGCAGTAATAAAACATTCATTTTCAAATATACTTTTTTTTAAGAAGCGAGTAATTTTTGTTCGTAAAATTTACATTGGATCGAAATATTGCGTTATTACAGAAAATGGTAAAAACAGTCAGTGCTATTTCATTAACAATGCTGACAGAAACGAGCAACGAACACATGGTAAAAGAACTGCTATAGCATTGCTGGGACAACAATGTTCCTGCGGCCATGCGTCGTGACTTAAAGGAAGATTGTACCTTCGTAGGGGCTAAATTTAAAAAAGAATATTTTTGTTCATAAACATTCCTTGCAGTGTATTTTACTAGAGAAATATATTTTCTAAGGGCGTGTTAGCCATTGCGCCGGCCGAAGTGGCCGTGCGGTTAAAGGCGCTGCAGCCTGGAACCGCAAGACCGCTACGGTCGCAGTTTCGAATCCTGCCTCGGGCATGGATGTTTGTGATGTCCTTAGGTTAGTTAGGTTTACCTAGTTCTAAGTTCTAGGGGACTAATGACCTCAGCAGTTGAGTCCCATAGTGCTCAGAGCCATTTGAACCATTTTTTTGTTAGCCATTGCAGGCTTTAAATATTCATTTACTTTAAGGGTAGCACATGTTGCCACGCTCCCCTTTTACCTTCTGTCAACTTCTTGAACTTCAAAAACCTAGTTTGCTGAACTGTGAAAATGTTTTGTGATCACAGTTGGCTGCCCTGTTCACGCGCTACATTCACTTGTTCCTTGTCCTTTCAGAACCCAAATTAATCATTTGACAGTGCTATATGGTCTAGAATTCCTAAAGCGGTATTTATAGGTAAAGATACACTGAATTTGGGTGTTTGTGATCACGTTCTTTCATTAATTGATGACAATGTGGGGAAAGCCATACAACCTGGGGAAAATACGGTGATGGCATGTTCCGAATTGGATGCTGTCCTTGTGAGGAAGTCAGATTATGAAGTGACTATGGTAGCTAGGAAGGCAATAATGCACTCAAGCAATGCTAAGAGAGCCAGGGAGAATGAAGAAAATGCGGATGACCCAGGATATGGTGCAGGGATGTTCTAAGGTCAGTAACAAACAATGTTCATCTTCAAAGCCGGTTTCTTGAGATTTTAGTTTTTTAATGGTTAGGTACATTTTTTTCAGGAACTTACCATCACAGAACAGTAAAACTTACGCAACTTACAGAAACTGAGCTGAGCATCAGTGATGCATTTTTAAACGAAGTTTAATATTGTAGAAATAATGAATTAATAAAGCTTAAATATGTGGAAAAATTCTCTAAACAGTAAATTATACAGGCGACTTATCTACAAAAATAGATCAATGGAGAGAGACTCTTCCTCCACCGGCCATTAAAATTTTATACCATTATCGTGAACCTTTCACGAGATAAATATACCTAAAATTGACAAATTTTTAACATTTTAAGTGTAGAAGGTACCAGCTCCCCTTAATGTATGCTTGTATGTGCGGTGTCCGAGACTTAGTCCCTCCTGGTCTACACGGTAGTTTCTCGCTATCATCGCCGGACATCCGTTGTTTTCCAGATTGTCACCAACCGTAGTCTGGAAATATTTTTGCGAGGTTACTTAGCAATGAAGTACAACTCTTCATTTGGTTTAAAGGACGAGATATTTGTCTGCCTTTCCTGTGAAATATTAAAAAAAGGAAGGAAATTATGGTGTCAATATAACAAAATAAAGAACTTAACAACAATGAAAATAGAAAGTAGCTGATATGCTGCCTGTGTCTACGTAATGTTCCTTTATCTGTTTGCAGCCCTTGAAAACGGCCAGATTAACACGGAAAACAGAGTTTTACTCTTTTCTTATGACTCTTCGTAATGCCCAAGTACTGTTATGATCCCCCATTAAAACATGATTTTCGAGCAGGGTTTCAAACAAATTAGATTCAGTAGGAGAATACTGGTGACTTTTTCTTGTAATAATCAACAACGTAACACCTCTCTAGAAAAGCGGCTAACACTGGACAGAAAAATTATTCATTTATTTGCATACTTAATAATATTTTGATCTTATATATCCTGAAACTTAGTCAAACTTTTTCAATTTTTGTTCGATTTCTACGTTTATTTTAGGACATAACACGAACAAAAAATAGAAAATTGGTTACTTTAGAAACCGGTTATTCTGGATGCTATTACCAGTCAGATTAAACTGGCATGAAATAAATCGATATCACCGAAAACCGGTTGTTTAATCGAGAACCGCCATCCATAGCAGGCAGGCTATCAGAATCATAGACTAGGTGAGCCTTACAACGCAGTGAGAGATCGGAAACACCTGGTACTAGTAATTCGTGAGACCTTCACGGCAAACTGCCTATACATCATATACAGCTGTGATATAGAACGCCAAACTAAACCAAACAATCTTAGGGGTTATAGGGAAGCGAACAATAGTAGTAGCCGTACAGATATACAGGAAAAGTTAGCTAAGCCAGGCAGGCAGAAAAAAACAAACAAATCATAACACAATTATTACACAGGTTACTAGTTCGGCAGGCAGCTAACAACAAGTGATGTGACTTTATTAGAATCAGCTTACCATCTGTCTTACAAAAATAGGTACCATTTCCACAGAGGTACGAGGAATTTTCTTTACCAAATATGATCTGTGGAAAGCCTCCAGAGCAACTAAAGCATGGAGTGCGGTCTCTTTCTGGGTTTGCTCTTGAATTCAGTATACAAGGCACTAATAATGGCTAATTTATCCTGTAAAACACACACACACACAAGCAGAATTAAATACTTACAAATAAATATGAAAAGCAAGGCGGGCTACTACTGAACAGGTGATACGTCAGACAACTAGCTTACAGAAATGTTTTAACAGTAAGCGTGGGCTTATGTACACCATCAACCAAGCCACACAACCCAGCGATGTCGTAAGAAGGAATCAAAATTACACCACACGTTCCCCAGAAACAGCGAATATTTGTCCAGAATATATAAACGAGCACCTTCCATTCACAACAGATTATTGGGGAAACGACAGTAAACACAAGCTATATCCAAACGGAACCAGGATGCATGGGGTCACACGTCAGTTAATATTCGTTATTACAGAAAAAGAATCACGACTCCAAAAAATAATCAAAGTAGAGAAATCTAATTCCGGGAATACTTTTTTTACGTGTAACATCTTTATGGTCACAGGTTAATGTAAGTGAGAGATAATCGATTGTAAATGTGAAATGCTGGTACATCAGTTAGTTAAATACAAGCACGAAGATGTGATGCATTATGTTGTACAGTTGCCGAATGTCCCTCAGTGGGATGGAGTTCCATGCCTGTGGCATTCGGTCGATCGATACAGACGGTTAATGTTGTCTGTGGATGGCCGTGGATTTGTCGTCCGATGATGTCCCATATGTACATCGACTGGAGACATCTGATGATTGAGCCGGCCAAGGTAATATGTCGACACTTTGTAGATCATGTTGGATTACCACAGCGGTATGTGGACGAGCGTTATCCTGTTGGAAAACACCCCCTGGCTACCGTTAATGAAGTACGGTACAACAGGTCGTATCACCAGACTGACGTAGAAATTTGCGATCAGTCCCGCTGTCTTACGAAATAGCACCACAGACTGTAACTCAAGGTGTACGACCCGTGTGTTCAGCTCACAGACAAGACGGGTGGGTTGCCTGCCCTGAACTATCCCTCTTATAACCAACATAAGGCCATCACTGGCACCGAGGCAGAACTAGATATCATCAGAAAACACATAAAGGATCCAACCTGTTCTCCAAAGGATTCTCGTTTGACACCACTGGACTCGCAAATGGCAGTTGTTTGGAGTCAGTGGAATACACGCTAACAGGTATATGACTCGGAGCTGTCCTTGAAGTAACGGATGTGTAACAGCTGGTTGTGCCACATGCCGAGCGGTTCTAGGCGCTTCAGTCTGGAACCGCGCGACCGATACGGTCGCAGGTTCGAATCCTTCCTCGGGCACGGATGTGTGTGACGTCCTTAGGTTAGTTAGGTTTAGGTAGTTCTAAGTTTTGGGGGACTGATGACCTCAGAAGTTAAGTCCCATAGTGCTCAGAGCCATTTGAACCATTTGTGCCGCTATGGTACCAATTGCTGTTCAGATTTCTGTTACAGATGCAGTAAGATGCACCAGAGCCATTCGTCGAACACAATGGTCTTCCCTCTCGATTGTGCCACGTGGCTGTCCGGAGCCCAGTCTCCTTGCGTCCGTACATTCTCCTGATCACCGCTGTAGAGTGGCTACAATCCGGCTAAGTCTTTCTGCAGTACGGCAGAAGGAACATCCAACTTCTGGCAGCCCTATTACACGACCTCGTTCTGACTCAGTGTGTTGATAATGGCGTCATTGTCGCCTAAAAGGGATTCTTGACTAACATCAACTCACCATGTCCAGTCTAAAAGGCAATTAACGCTTCCGTTCGCTAGACGGCGTATTTAGAACAATCCTGATTTGAGTCCTCATAGTGGTGATTCTGGTACAGTAAACGAATTTTTCAAAACCATGTGTATGTGCGACAGTAGGTGAGCGATCACAGTGTCGTACCTTGTGTGACTTACGGAGTGAGACATGAGCTTTTAATTTGAAAAACATTTAAAAATTGATAGCCGTATAGAGGGCATTGAAGTGATGGATGCTGGGATATGGTAGGAGAGGCAGGAAAACAGACAGATGCATCAAGAAATGGATAGGAGTGGAAATAAGTTTGACTCTAATGATAATAGATTGGAGGTGACAGTTACATTAATCCTGTCGAATGTGTGTTAGACAGATATAAGAATTTTAGGTGATTGTTTATAGCCGGCCGCTGTGGTCGGCGGTTCTAGGCGCTTCACTTTGAAACCACGCGGCTGTTACGGTCGCAGTTTCAAATCCTGCCTCGGGCATGGATATGTGTGATGTCCTTAGGTTAGTTAGGTTTAAGTAGTTCTAAGTCTAGGGGACTGATGACCTCAGATGTTAAGTCCCATAGTGCTTAGAGCCACTTTGATTGTTTGTGTAGCACTTTTATTCACCTCACACTCTATCTTGTTCTCTGTGTGTTACGATACTTTTACATGCTAAACTTTATGTGAATATGCACTAACCAATTTAGATATGTCGACACAAATTCTGAAACAACATCCTTTCTCGATCACTGCGGCAATCTCAAGTCTTTGGGAGTCCGTTTCACTTTTGACCAATGCAATTCGTCTGCAGGTGCTGGATGATGTGATTCGGAGCATTTCAAAGAGTAACGCTTTTACGATACTTCTGTTGTTCTAACTCTGGGTGGGGCAGTGGAGGAGGATTTGTGCTGTGTACTGATGTTGAGAGTGAGTCGACATTTATGTGTTGGAGGTTCCTGCTTTTCTACGTATGCAATTATGCATGAGGAAATGGATGAGATCATTAGAAACCATTTGCTAACATGAAACATAACTTTCGTGATGAGATTAGTTTGGCATGATGTCGTCAGTATGACTGGATACAGTGAAGTAGGTGCTTACAGGCTGCTAATGCGTTATTGTTTGGAAGCTGGTTATTGCATTCACACATACATTGTTTTGCTTCCTGATATTGTAAGCTGAAAGATATTAGTGTCTCCTGGTGTACAAAGATTAGTCTCTCAGTCGGTTAGAGTTATATGTTAGAAAGACATACCTCTGTTTGTAGAATCAAATCTTAGATTGATAGGGTAAATATCCCTACGTGTCAGTAAAGGTAGCTGCATGCATGTACTGACAATATACAGCTTTTTAATCCACTGCTCTCGGTTTCATCTGAAAACGAACCTCGTTATTTTTGTATTTCGTTTACTTGAGAGTGCCACACTGCTTGTCCGTCATCTTGTTACATTTTTATGCTCACCTCACGACTCACCAGCACACTGGTGAATAGGCATTCATCTGTTAAGCTGTCACTAAACAATATCAGTAATTAGCAATGCTTCTCTACATGCTGTTAGGTTACGAATGCTGATAAATGCTGCATGTGTATTGCATTGTTTACCGCTGTTTATCAAGTATTGGATTATTTATTCATTATGCAGTATGCAAGTATTAGATAAGCACGCCCATTACTTTTCAGTGCGGAAAACTTACGAAAAAATTATGTTGTTAAAGTATTTTTTAGTCGAGAGTCATATCGCGCTTCCGATGTGTTTCTGTAGCATTATGATTATACATTCTACATATCATGAAAACATAAGGATTGATTGTCACTCTTTTGGTTTTGTAAACACGAATATACAATTTCTAGCTGTTTACTGAATTGCTAGAAAAGAACACTTACATGACATTCATAAGGCTTATTACAAAACACACTGTAGTACCACGCGTATAGCTCAAGATCGCGAAGCATGGAAAACTCTGGTCGAATGGCTGGCTGGCTCTGAGCACTATGGGACTTAACAAGCTCTGGACGAAATATTTATTCAGCAGTGGAGGTCAAATTACTAATGGCCACCATTTAACAAATATTTGTGTCCAACGAAGCGATGACGGTAGTTTTCAATAAACCACATACCAACATTTTTTGGCTTTACCCTCCAAAATATTTAATTACGTCGCTCATGGAAGTAGTTACCTATATACTGGGAATCACTGAATTAAATATGCTTAGCGAGGGGAAATGTAGGTACACGCTCAAAAATAACAGGGAAACTTCCGTTTCTGAAACGGTAGTAATTCATAATTGGTGGCAGATCCGAAATAAAAATCACTGGAGAAAATTACATGAAAAGCCTTAGAACCAAAATGTGAAAAAGGACTTTAAAAAAAGCAGAGATACTCTATCAAGATACAGAACAATATCACCAAAGTCATCAGGAAATGATAGTTGAAGTTGTGCGGTCAACATGCTAACAAAGAAAATTCTTAGCTTAGCCAAATCGATGAAAAACCGCAACTGACTAACAAGAATTGAGGAAGCAATAGAAATGGTGTTCATTGCAAAGAACATTGGGGAGCAACGTTTCTTGCAATGTATCAAGATTTCTTATATTTAGGTAGGTATACGACTATGGCACTAGTATTGTCAAAATCGTTGACAAATATGGAACGCTTTTCTCCTTCAAGGCTACTACATATACTTGAGTGACAGGCGTAAATTGTTGACACCCACACTGCGGAAAATTACGAGGTCGTTACTAAGAACTTCAAAGTGCAACTTCGCCGAAAACAGCTGAACGTGTGGATTTGTCTCTTAAACGCAAATTTGCCGAGAAGCAGACTATTCAGAACAGAGGAGTGACAGAAGAACTTTTAAAAAGTACACAGTGAATGATTAAAAAAAGAAAAAAGAGATTTAAAAGAAAGTTATTACTTTATTAGTCAGTGAATGGAATTTACTAAAACAAACGGCTACACCATATGAGCTACATGTAAAATAGTGGTAAATATGGTCCTACACAGACGAGGCTTCTGCTTGCGTGAATACGATTTGACAGTGATTTTAAGTCCAGGGCTGAAACACTGCTGCTCAGATAACGCTTTATACAGTGGTCAAAATAAATGTTGCATATTGCCGAAACTTTAACACTGAAAGCTGTGATTTAAAAATAAATTACGATATCGTTACACTAGTTTGTTTGTAATGTTCTCCTGGCTGAAACAGCCCGTGTTTCTACCGTGATGGTGCAGTATGTGCAGTCTAGACCGAACGTGTCACCTGTGAACGTAGCAATATTTGAGCTGTCTGTCATTCCAAGAGTTGTGTTGCTTCAGGATTGTTCGGACAACAATAATATACGATCAGTGGCGCCGTATAGCAACTTTAAGGGAGCACGGATGAGACTGGCGGACGTCGCAGCTAACGTCGCTTTAAGTTAAAATGATGCCGGTACACTTTGGTGCACGTTTCTAGCGACAGGTCCAGTTGAGAATCTACACAGCAGTGGCCGCAGAAGAAAAACCACAGGCGTGCACGACCCGTATATGCGTATAACAGCAAGCAGAAAGCTTCATTACAATGCGACATGTCTATGGCAGCAGTTGCACACAGCTAGGGGAATGCAGGAGTCAATACAAACGACATGACATAGGCCCCATGAGCAGCGAACACTTGCCAGAGTTCTCAAGGCTCGTCCTCTGTACTGGATTCGGTAAGAGGCTCGTGTCACACGGGCACGTAACCTCTATTGGTTATTGGGATATTCGTGTGCGGGAGCAATGGGGAAAAGTTTACACCATAAGTGTAATGTGGACCACCATCCTTTCCAGGACAGTTCAGTCATGTTTCAGGGTGGAATCCATTATAGCCAAAGGACACCGATTGTGGAAATACATAGGAAGTGATGTGAAGTGCCGGGACGACACATCCACATTCATTGAGGCTCCATTTGGTGAATATACTGGAGCGATATTCTCGCCGATGGACGACAATGCACATCTCCTCGTCACAATGCTGTGAACATCTTCCTAGTTGCGCATAATATCAGTCGGCTGGAATGGCCTCCGTATTCTCCAGATCTCAACTGCATTGACAACGGAAGGGCCGTGCCAAAACGAGCGGTCTGCAATCTTCATGTCCCACGTACCTTACAGGACAACGCAGTGACAGCTGTAGTGTTCGCAGTGGTGTCTTGGTGAGGTTTTCTTTTTGCTTTTGTTTCTCGATTGGAAGCGTGTTTCACTTCTTCATTTTTCTTTTCATATGACTGTATCTGACAGAATAAAATCAGTTTGGGTTCCTATTATATCCGGTACTGACAATAAAGCAATATGGCACATTTAGTTTGACCACAGTGTGTTGGACGTCAGGAGACTTGTTGCCCGAGAAAATGAAGTAACTATTGATATGTGCGCCTGCGAAAATATCCAAGCGCGAAGCATACAACACCTGCCGTCGTCACAACTTGACGAAAGATTTGGCATAGAATCGGAGAAAATTTGATGCTACTTAAAACTAAGCACAGCTAAAGCTTCAGTCCAGTTCCTTGTTGACCACTCTGGTGTGCCAACTGAAGACAGCAAAACGATCGTCGAAGTTTTAAATTTCGCGTTCAAGAAATCGCTCCCGAAGGAGAATCGTATAAACATACCGCCATTTGACCATCGGACAGGCTCCTGTATGGACGACATAGTGATTAGCATTCCTGGCGTAGGGAGATAACTGGAAGACCGGAAGGCAATTAAGTCACCAGATCCGGATGGAATCCATTTCGGTTTTACATAGTGTACCCTACAGCATTGGCCCCTTACCTAGCTTGCATTTATCGTGAATCTCTCGCCCAGTGCGATGTCCCAAGCGACTGGAAAAAAAAGCAGTAGACTTCTGTATATAAGACGGTAAAAGTATGGACCCAAACTTCGGTTTGCTGCAGAGTCCTTGAACATAATTTCAGTTCGAATATAATAAATTTTAATGAGACCGAGAAGTTTATCTCCACGAATCAGCCTGGTTTTGAAAAAAGCATCAGTCGGTGCGAAACTCAGCTTGCCCTTTTCTCACATGGTACACTGTGAGCTGTGGATGAAGGGCAACAGGCAGGTTCCATATTTCTAGATTTCCAGAAAACAACTGACGCGGTACCCCGTTGCAGGCTGTTACCGATGGTACGAGCATCTGGAATAGGTTCACAGGTATGTGACTCGCTCTAAGGCTGTTTACGCAGTAGATTCCAGTGTGTTGTCCTCTACGGCGAGTGTTCATTAGAGGCAAGGGTATCTGACGAGTGCCCCAGGAAAGTGTATTGGCAGACAGCGTGGGCAGCATTCTGCGGTTGTTTGCGGATGATGCCGTGATGTACGGTGTCGGAGAATACAAGATGAAAAATTTGTGATTGGTCTGATGAATGGCAACTAGCTGTAAATGTAGAAAAATGTAAGTTAATGCAGATGAGTGGGGAAAACAAATCCGTAGTATTCGGAACAGTGTCCTGCTTCACACAGTCACGTCTTTTAAATATCTGGGCGCAAAGTTGTAAAGCGATATGAATTGGAACGAGCTTGTGAGTATCGTGCTACGGAAAGCGAATGGTCGACTTCGGTTTATTGGAAGAATTTTGGACAAGTGTGGTTCACCTGTAAAGGAGACGGTGTATAGGACGCTGGTGCGACTTATTCTTCAGTACTGCTGGAGTGTTTGGGATCCGTTTCAGGTCAGATTAAAGGAATGAATCGAAGCAATTCAGAGGTGGGCTGCTAGATTTGTTACCGATAGGTTCGAACAACATGTAAGCGTTCTGGGGATGCTTCAGGAAGTCAAATGGGAATCCCTTGAGGGGAGGCGACGTCCTTTTCGAGGAACACTATCGAGTAAATTTAGGGAACCGGCATATGAAGATGACTGCCGAAAGATTCTAACGCCACCAACATGTACCGCGCGTAAGGACCACGAAGATAAGATGCGAGACATAGGGCATTTACGGAGCCATTTAGACAGTAGTTTTTCTCTCGCTCTGTTTGCAGTGGAACAGAAAGGGAAATGACCAGTAGTAGTACAGGGAACACTCCGCCACGAGCCGTACGATGGCTTTCGGAATATCTGCGTACATGTACAAACGTAGAGACTGGTGGAGAAACGCAGATATTGTGGGAGTATGTGTGTCTGCAAGGATAGTTCCAAAGAAAGCGAAAGGAGGGCGGGAAATGCAAGAAAGCGAGAGAGAGAGAGAGAGAGAGAGAGAGTGAGAGAGAGAGCAGCGAGAGGGATGCGTGCGAGTTGTTTGGTGAAGCCCGGGATCGCCTGCCTGAGCGGCCAGGCCGACTGGGGATTTGTTGCGGCGACGGCCGGCTGAGCCGCGAGGCGTGAGGAGACTGCGCCCCCGCTCACACACACACACACACACACACACAGGGCTCCCTGTCTCACTGTAGGGCCGGATACCTCCCTTTTCGTTGCGTCCAGTGAGCTGCTGCTTCCTCAAGTTCTGTGTTCACTGACAAATGAGGCTTATAACCCCAAACACCAAGTGGTAAGCTACTTTGAATATGTAGTGGCAATAGCACACTTGAACAATTTGTACCATCATTTCATAACATTCCCTCTATTTGTACCCCATTTCCATCGAGCATTCTGCATACTTGAGGAGATTTAGCGCAAAAGAATGAAAGGGTCAGTTTTTCGAAACATCATCGTTTTCTCCCACTGCGACGCAGAATGAAATTTGGCTTTCTCTGTAATGGTGCAAAACTGTGGCGCCCTGCAACATAACCCTCGGGTTCGGCAACACTTCAAACTGGGAAAGTGTCAACACAGCCACACCTGAAAAGTTTATGTCAGGTGAAGTGTGCGTTAATGCCGTCACATTACAACAAATTACACCACTGTTCTACCAAATGCCATGGAAGTGTCACGCGATACGAAGATCATCATTTCCCACCACTCCTCCCCCCTCACTTGTGCACATCTCACCCCTTCTTTCGACGCTTCTGCGATGGGGGTCAGAACCGCGACAACCAGTGTAGAACTTACGCGTTTTTTTTAATGGGTGGCCGAGGAAAAAATTTCTGACTTTCAGTCGTTCAGAATCGGTGCAAAAAGCCTCAGTGGGCGGCATGCAGGGCACCAAAACCACGTTTTCCCTCTCGGCGCTCATATACACACAGTTTGCAATCGAAAACGACAGTTTGTAGTGCAAAGCGCAACACTACAACGGTTTTGAAAGCCTTCGACGCTGATGACACACTCCAGAAGATTCAGACCTTCTCTGACACTATGCGGCTGCAGACCTATTGAACATGATCTAACACCTTTCGAGCTTAGTGCCACCGCAGTGTTTGCTCTGGTTTACGGGGTGGGAATGCTAGGAATGACTGATAGTCATTGAACAAAGTGTGAACGTGTTCCAAAGCGGCTAAGAACATTTATGCCTTTCCGCATCCCTTATTTTACGACATCCGGTGGCGTGATCGTGGAGGGAGGTGGAGAAGGGAGGGGGGGGGGGTTGGTTTGCGACATTGTGACATTGACACGTGCATAAAACAACGGGTAGCACCCTCAGTGCGCCCCTTTACTGAGCACTTCAAAAATCTAACCATGGAGGTTTTATTCGCGCTTCATGCATACGTCAGTGTACCCCCCTCCCAACCTCTGTTGTGATCACACCTCACAATGTCATGAAACAGGACGGTTGAAAAAGTATAAAACCGTTTGCTGCTTTGGATCTACATCTACATCTACATCCATACTCCGCAAGCCACCTGACGGTGTGTGGCGGAGGGTACCCTGAGTACCTCTATCGGTTCTCCCTTCTATTCCAGTCTCGTATTGTTCGTGGAAAGAAGGATTGTCGGTATGCTTCTATGTGGGCTCTAATCTCTCTGATTTTATCCTCATGGTCTCTTCGCGAGATATACGTAGCAGGGAGCAATATACTGCTTGACTCTTCGGTGAAGGTATGTTCTCGAAACTTTAACAAAAGCCCGTACCGAGCTACTGAGAGTCTCTCCTACCGTGTCTTCCACTGGAGTTTATCTATCATCTCCGTAACGGTTTCGCGATTACTAAATGATCCTGTAACGAAGCGTACTGCTCTCCGTTGGATCTTCTCTATCTCTTCTATCAACCCTATCTGGTACGGATCCCACACTGCTGAGCAGTATTCAAGCAGTGGGCGAACAAGCGTACTGTAACCTACTTCCTTTGTTTTCGGATTGCATTTCCTTAGGATTCATCCAATGAATCTCAGTCTGGCATCTGCTTTACCGACGATCAACTTTATATGATCATTCCATTTTAAATCACTCGTAAAGCGGACTCCCAGATAATTTATGGAATTAACTGCTTCCATTTGCTGACCTGCTATTTTGTAGCTAAATGATGAGGGATCTATCTTTCTATGTATTCGCAGCACATTACACTTGTCTACAGTGAGATTTAATTGCCATTCCCTGCATCATGCGTCAATTCGCTGCACATCCTCCTGCATTTCAGTACAATTTTCCGTTGTTACAACCTCTCGATACACCACAGCATCATCTGCAAAAATCCTCAGTGAACTTCCGATGTCATCCACAAGGTCATTTATGTATATTCTGAATAGCAACGGTCCTATGACACTCCCCTGCGGCACACCTGAAATCACTCTTGCTTCGGAAGACTTCTCTCCATTGAGAATGATATGCTGCGTTCTGTTATCTAGGAACTCTTCAATCCACTCATACAATTGGTCTGATAGTCCATATGCTCTTACTTTGTTCTTTAAACGACTGTGGGGAACTGTATCGAAAGCCTTGCGGAAGTCAAGAAACACGGCATCTACCTGTGAACCCGTCTCTATGGCCCTGTGAGTCTCGTGGACGAATAGCGCGAGCTGGGTTTCACACGACCGTCTTTTTCGAAACCTATGCTGATTTCTACAGAGTAGATTTCTAGCCTCCAGGAAAGTCATTATACTCGAACATAATACGTGTTCCAAAATTCTACAACTGATCGACGTTAGAGATATAGGTCTATAGTTTCGTACATCTGTTCGACGTCCCTTCTTGAAAACGGGGATGACCTGTGCCCTTTTCCAATCCTTTGGAAAGCTACGCTCTTCTAGAGACCTACGGTACACTGCTGCAAGAAGGGGGGCAAGTTCCTTCGCATACTCTGTGTAAAATCGAACTGGTATCCCATCAGGTCCAGCGGCCTTTCCTCCTTCGTCTAATGATTTTGAAAGCCCCCTACCGTTTCCACCCTTTATACCAGAGTAAAAATTGAGGTTGCGGTGCGCTCCAAAAGGGCTTCGATGGATGGTGTGGCAGCCCCTTGGTGTCAGAGGAGATCTGAATTGTCCGAGAGAGTCAGCTGTGTTACAGGTTGTCACGAACGTCTTTCAGCTGCACATCGCACTACGAACTGTCGTTTCCGACTGCAAAATATGTGTAAATGAATGCCCGAAGAGGCAGCTGTATTTTCATTGACCCCTTTATGCCGCTTCCTAATGCACATCCTTGTCGATTCTGAGCGTCGATGTGTCTGCAATGTTTATTCAGCCACCCACAAGAAAACCATGTGATTTCTATCCTTATCGTCGCGATTCTGACCGCAATCGCAAAGGCGTCAAGAGAAAGGGTGATATCCCATTATGGGGTGCGTTGCGACCTTCCAAACGTGTGACATGTTCATGATGACATTAGGCGAATTTCTGGCGACATGTTATGCCAATATGACTACATTAATTCACCTCACACTTCATATGAAGTTCCGTGCTGTAGCCTTTTTTCGCATGTTGCAGCATCTTGTGGCTTGAAGCGCTGTGGAGCCCGAGGGTGACGTCACAATACAATGTACTTTTACATCATTACAGAGGAAGGTTGTAGTCACCTTTGAGCCAAACTACATCAGAGGTCTACGCAATGGTTCATCAGAAAGGATGACACTGTTTCTGAATACAGAGAGAAGATTTTCTTTTTTAAACGTCTGTGTACTTCCAATGATGACTCAGAAACACTGCTGGTCAGCAGTCAAAATAACGACACTCTGGGAGTAAAGGGATGTGGGGTTAAAAGGCCACTACAGATTTGAAGAAAGGTGCATAGAGATGGTTAAACTGGAGGAAAAATAGTACAAAAAGATCATGCCAAAATGTTTACAGAATATCGACAGGGGAAGAGAATATCGACAGGGGAAGACGAAGCCCCAAAATAGATGTATACTGTTCGACTACACAACCAAGGGGACACGAGCAACTATAAATCACTATCTTCTGCACATTTTACGGGGTGGATACTGTTTGCGGGTCCATAGCCGACAGATTTTTGTTTTGTAAATGTAATGTTTCTATTTTATATAGTTTTATTTCATATTTTCGGCTACCTTTCATTTCACTTTTTGCGGCTAGTCTCGGGATTGCAGGCCATTTCTCAGAAGCTCGTTAACGTTGGCTACCAAGATGTCGAGTGGGAATCTTGCATCACTATCTGACGCAGTGCCCAGTGTTCCCGTCCGACGATGACGCCAGATTCCAGATCCACACTTTGTACAGTGGCGGCCATTATCGCAGCACATATAGCTTTAAAGGATTTAAACGTCCCTCATAACTTCTCTGTAGATCAGTATTCCATTTCTTTTTCCACTTATTCGTTTGAACAATTATTCTAATCCTAAAAACGAACATTTATTGCACGTATTTTTGCAAGAGATGTGCAAAGTGTTTTGCTGCTGCTGTACCTTTTCAAGACATATGTGTCTGCAACGGCAGTCTAGTAAGCTGTTAGAGTTTCTGTGAATTCAGTGAAAGAATATCAACCTTGTTATTTAAAGACATGGACCGATGGACGGGGTTACACCACCCTAAAGACATATCGGAAGAAACATTGTTAGACAATTTGCCAATATTTTTAAGACCTTCGTCTATTAAAGAGCTCGTATGTCAGTCACAAGTGCAATAAGGATCAGAACACAACAAAACTTAGGGTAAAAAGGAAACACCGTTGAAGAATTAATGACCTAAATTTTGTAACGAAGATCTGCCTGCTTTACTACGTGTTTACGAAAACCAAGCAAAAATGAGTCAATGAACAGTTGGCACTATATATGTCTGTCACATTTGTGTGATATCTATCATAAGCCACGTATCACTATCACTCCTCGCTGTAGTCATCGCTTCTAACACATCTTTAGCGAATGGAATCAACTTTTTCAGATTTTTTTCTAATAGGAATGGGCCCTATGGACCAAATTCCACTCGAAGTAATGCCATTTGTGTCTTGTGAAAGACGTTTTCAGTTTGATGTCTTTTTGAAATTTAAGAAACCCTACTTTGGCTACAACGTCCCTATTTCAAAATATTCTTTCTTTCGCAGCGAAACGTCTTGTTGATTTTCTCAGATCCAGAAACACAACTAGTTATTGACGGTATTAACTGAGAAGTGGTGGGGAGCTCGTTAGGAAATGGTAAGATGCTGAGTTAACGAAACTGCTTATACTTAAACAGCATTTTATCAATAACAACTGAACATTTCACGATTAGCAAAATACACAATTTAATATTGAGAGTACTGAAGGGTAGTAAATAAGGCATTTAAACTCAAGGCTCACCACATCAATAAATACTATCGTTGAAATGCATGTATAGGGATCCGTAATAAAGTCACCTCCGTTTCTTGTGAACATAATTTAAACCATGAAACAGCTTCAGCAAGACTTATTAAATGCCATACGGCGTTGGTCGTTAACAGGTTGTTACAGGTCAAGAACTTCAATCGATCATACAAATAATTACACTTGGCAAGTGCACGAACACCTTAAGGCCCAATGATAAATGCCTCTCACAATAAAGCCCTTTCAAATAATTAAATTTTACTCAAAAATTTCATTAAGGAACGAAAGACCTCATTCCTAAAGATCAGCTTGAACACTCACCAATCTTAAGTGGACAAAATTTCACTAGTCAAAAAACGTTAATAACGTTTAAGGCAGAAGCAGGATAACAGAACCAACAGCTAACAGCTCTGGAAACAAGTTTTGCAATGAGCTAATGTGCTTCAGTATTTACACAAAATTTGCCCAAGAATACAAAACGCCCATTAGAAATTATTTTCAGGGACATTAGCATACATCCAAACATGTCTCCAAGGGGGCACAGCAGGAATGGGAAAAACCGACCGCTTAAAACCGCTACCGGTATTTTCCTGTATAAATTTGGTCTTGGTTATAACAAGTGTTGCTTTATTTTCAGAGTCGCGTAAGAAATCGGACCGAAACTAGCGCAACAAAATGAAATCTAAATACATAAAACAAAAACAAAATATTTATGTGGAAACCACGTTTCACAACAAAAATTAAAAGCCTGTCAGCCGACTACGCTTAATGCATTAAAAATCCACGTATATTATCATCAGCCGAACAGAAAAAAGTGTTAGATTTTAATAAGATACAGGAACAAGCTCGCGTTATTTGTGATGAACGAAATTACAGAATGAATCAGTGAGTACAATACACCACCTTACAAACTTTGGGAAAGTTTTTATCTTAATTTCAACAAAAACGTTATCAACAAGTCATTATTGCAATCTATGTTACTTTACTGAAAAATATACTCAACGTTCCTATAAGTTACTAGACTTCGTAAGAACAGTGAGACATTCACAGTTGAACGGGCAATCAGATAAAGTTGCTCCGTATTAGTTGAACTGTTCTCAACAGTTTGAACTAAGCTAAATAACAAACATATTTGTACTGGAGACGCTATCATTTTTGGGTTTAATGTAGACAAACTTTAACAATAACTGAAAAAAGACATCAAGCTTTAAGGCAGAATTGGAAGTGAGTTGTAATTAGACCAAAGTAACGTACAGTGAACACATCAAAAAAGGAAATATATATTTTTTACGTAATAAATCTTCTTCAGCATCCTTGGTTTGATAGGGCCTGCCACGCTCTCCTGTGCTAACATAATTCCTTACCACACCAGTCCACCCAATTTTCCGCATCCTTGTACACCAGCGCACTGAGCGCCAATACGCGTTTAGAATGTAGTGGTGTTATGTTGCTATGGGACCAAACTGCTGAGGTCATCGGTCCCTAGCCTTACAGACTACTTAATCTAACCTAAACTAACTTACACTAAGGACAGCACACACACACACACACACACACACACACACACACATGCCCGCGAAGGGCAAAGGTCCCGACTTCGAGTCTCGGTCCGGCACACGGTTTTAATCTGCCAGAAAGTTTCAGTGTTAAGAATAATTGATAAACTTGAAAACCAGTAGGATTTTTAGCTCCGATTCCTAGTCATTTATTAAACGAAAGTACTTCTCGTTTGTTTTAGATTAGTTTTCAGAAAAACTCTCTTTCTTTGAAATGTCTCATCAGAAACTTTATTTGATTTACGGAGGTTACCGTTGTGGCACTTAAGAAAATACGTCCTACACATGAAATGCACAACTGAATTCGTCTTTAATCATGATCTCACACTTTTCTTCGGAAAAAATTCTGAAATCATAAATGCTGCTTTAGTTTTTGTCTACTAACTCGTTGTGATTCCACTTTAACTTCTCAAATCACATTCCAAATAAACTTCTTCTTACTTTCTTTGGGTTATAATGTCATTCGAAAACGTGACCCGATTTCTTTAACATTTATTTGGCTATTATGAGTCTGAAGTTCGTTGTAAGTCTCCCTTGGTCATGGACAGCAATAGATGTGGATTTTTAACCCTAGGATGCATATACAGGGCCTCTGAGACCCTTACATGTCTTAATTTTTTTTTTAATCTGTAATTTTTTGTTTTATTTCAAACTGCTTTCCAGTACTCTTTCACTAACACTGTGACATTCCTTCTATCAAGTCTGAACGAGATACCTTTTTAAGTTTTTAGTATAATTCAATACGTTTACCCATATACCGTGAATGCATAAGCAGGGCTTCAGAAGCCCTCACACATATATAAATGTTCTTTAGCCTATATTGTTTTCAACATTTGTTTGGGAGCAGTTATTAATTCAACAATAACTGCAGTGGTATTTCCAGCAACAGGAGTGCCAGCAGCAGCAGTAGCTGTAGTGGTAATAGTATAACTAAAAAATAATGCACACTACTTTCACATATTGGCAATGTCGGTGTATTATTGATCTTTTTGCTATGAAATGTTTTATTATTGCATAGTATTGTTATCCTGTGCTGCTCTTGTCAGCCTCATTGTTACTGTAGTTTGTTTGTTGCTGCAAGGCCCATATTGTTACGAGTATGACTCGTTTAGTGCTGCACAAGCTGATGTTCGAGAGAAACGCCTTTTGATATGGCTTCGACACGCAAAGCAAGAGAGTCAGTACGTGCAAATGCAGCTAATTTTGAAAGTGTTGTGGCTCAGTGGTTTGAATAAGATGATTCTTGCGAGGAAGGAAATATTTTTGAAGATGCAAGTAGTGTAGAATCAGCCAATAAACCTGCAGATGTGAATACTGAGGCAGATGACAGTCCTTCCGATAATATTACTTCATCAGAGTCTGAAAATGAAGAGCCATCACAAAAATGTATAGAAGACCACACATACATTAGTCGGAATGGAACGATTTGGAAATTAGATCCTCCTGCAACTTTTCGTACACCTGCCCATAATATCGTAAAGAAGGCACCTGGTCCAGCCCGTGGTCTGAAAACCTGTAAACCTAAGGATGCCTTGGACTATTTCATCTCCAAGGAAATATTAGAGGAAATCATCAACTGCACAAATATTTAAGGCAGAAGAGTGGCTGCTTTACGTGGTAAAACGTGGAAAAACGTTTCGCTTGCTGAAATGGTTTTCTTGCTCTTTTACTGCTTTCTGGTGTTGAGAAGAGTTGGGATGTCCCTATTAGAGAATTATTCTGGGATAAAAAGGCAAATCCTACATATAAGGCCAACATGTGAGTAAATAGAATCGAAGATATAAGGAGAATGATTAGATTTGATGAAAGGTGTACCCGTGAAGCTCGATCTGCAGATGACAAACTTGCAGCTGTTTGCTGTGTATGGGAACTATTGCTTGACAAGTGTAGAAATAGAATGATTCCCAATGATTCGATCACAGTTGACGAACAGCTAGTCCCATTCCGTGGAACATGCAGCTTCACCCAGTATATGCCCTCTAAACCAGCCAAGTATGGCATAAAAATATTTTGGTTATGTGATGCTACATCTGCATACGCTTTAGACGGAATTGTTTACACGGGAAGGAAGCCCCATGAACCTAATCAGAAAAATCTTGGATTGAATATGGTGAAATATCTTGCTAAAAGCATTGAAGGATCATCAAAAAATATTACTGTTGACAACTTCTTTAGTAGTGTGCAGCTGGCAGAAGAGTTGATTCAGAAGCAAATTACAGTGGTGGGAACAATCAAACAAAATAAACCATAAATTCCTAATGAGATGAAACCATCTGCCTCAAGAGCGATTCATTCCTCTTTGTTTGCATTTAGAGGTGACATGGTGAGTTATGTTCCCAAAAAGAAAAAGTCTGCACCACAACAGAAACATTGGTGAAACTCATGCATAACAGAAACCAGATATAATAAAGTTCTATAACTCTACGAAGGGTGGAGTAGATCAAATGGACCAGAAAATTCGTTATTACACTTGCAAGAGACAAACAAGAAGATGGCCATTTGCATTATGGATGAATATCATGGACGTCGCAGCAATGAAGAGTGAAATTTTATTTTCCGCCCAACATCTAACATACCATAGTGGAAGAAGTGATAAAAGGCGTTTGTTCCTAAGAGATTTAGCAGAGGAAATTGTAAGACCACTAATGGAACTTCGTATTCAGATCCCTATCTTCCCAAGAAAATCATTGATGCCATGCGAAGATGTGGTGTTCAAAAAGATGTCATATTGCCGAACCAACTACCTGTTTCAGGAAAAACAACAAGATGCAATTATTGTCCATATAATTAACACAGGAAAAGTGCTATGACATGCATTAAGCGTAATACCAACATTTGTAAGGAACATAGTGGAGCTCTTTGTGCTTCTTGTTTGTCACATGTTGAAAACTAAGGAAAATGCAATTTTGTGTGAACAATGAATAATAACTTGTTGTCAAAATATTGCCTATATACATAATATTGTGAATAATGAATATGATTTAATTGAAGAAATTGGTTGAAATAAATGTTATAAAATGTAAACTGCAACTTATAAGTGAATTAATAAAATTATCGGTATATGTTGTATGTAAATGGATGTAAGTAATAAAAATTCACTCTTACAGTTTTTTAAAAAAATTAATAAAATGTTAATCAGGCCCACCAGATCCTGTTACGGTATCTTAGGAATCTTTCAATAGGACAATAAATTTGACAGAAATAAATTTAACTCCAAGGAATGCTTATATGAAAAGAGGAAAATTTTAAATTAGGGCAGGGCTTTGGAGGCCCTGCATATGCATTCATGTTTATTTTCGGCACTATGCATCCTAGGGTTAAATCGTAGGGAAGACTTTGCTGCAATAGCTGCAGTTGGTATAGAAAGACCAAAAACGTCTTCCAGTCGTCGCTCGACACTTTCGCTTACACAAGTTGTAAGGATGATACAATATTACGAACTCTTTTACTATTCGCATCCAGTGTCTCTTCCGAAAATGTTGAATCCTAAAGCGATACGTAATTGCATAGACGGATGTCGGACCGAAAAACTATTCCACATTCTAAACGCAATCTCACTCAGAGTCAATCCTAAAATACTCTGGATCATTCTGGACGTCCAGTAGCATACTATACACGTTTTAGGATAATTTAGATTAAGAGTCTGGTGACGGCAATCCTTACAAAACACTATGTTCTTGCTCGGTTCACGTATTTTGTAGTACTACAACCACGCATTGCATAATTTTTCTACTGAGAGCCGCACATCTTTTAGTGTTAGTAATCTAAGAAAGGTTTTGAAGATTGAGAGGTTTTGTCAGCTACATTCCCATCATTAGCTGCTGACGTAGATTTCTTGTGCGATGTTAGTAGTGGGAGGGGGAGACGTATTGACAGGTACAGAGACAGATGAGAAGGTCTGAGTCGGTACTGTAGCAGGGCTGTAGCGCACTAGTCAGGACCTCTGCCGCAGCCAATAACATAAAAAAATTACCTATATTGTAACACGCGTACTCGGTCGCTACTACAGCCAGCTGGCTCCACGCTACCGCTTGTGAGAGGGCTGTCTCTTGGGGAACTTGTGTGGTTGCCTTCAGAGTCCTTGCATCCTGAAACTAATTTCGTGATTGTGGACAGCTTGTAGGACTTTGGGAAATTTCCACTTCTGGAGGGACGCACAGTATCTCTTCAAATCTATAGCTGTCTCTTTCTGGTACATTGTTTTGTAAAACATGTCACGTATTTATCACGGCAATAGCAAATTCATGTCGAATATCGACTGGGTGACGAAAAAATCTCCGCTCTACATTTATTTTCCAGAATATAAACCGCTTAGTACGAGACAGTCGGCTTCGAAAGTTTCTTTTTTGTGTTTGTTGAACTCTTTCTTCCATACGGACACATTAAATTTTCATTTGTACCAAATGCCCAGTGTCCGACAACGACGAACGGCATCGGTAGTCTCTTGTTTCGTATGGGGCTATTCTCTGATCTGTAAATTTTTACTAACGAGATTTTCATGCAAAATTAGTGTCATAATAGTAGGTGGGTGACTATATTTTCCATACGCTCCGACATCTGTGTAAGTGAACTTCTCATCCGCTGTGCATAAGGTAAGTAGAACGATGGAAAAATAATTTTAATAATTGTACTAAAGTACGCTTGTTGTGAGAAAAAGGCACTAGGCTGATCGATCACGACTGATCACCAACTGGCTGACTAAATTGCCTGCTCAACATTATTACTGCCTTGTGCATTACAGCTCAAACTGCTGCAGCTGGCCGCTTATAAACAATTTTATGTTTCATTCGTTACGCCTTAAATCAAGTAAACGTAGGTTTAATTTGAAAGATGGTTTCAGCACTGCAGTGTTGTACGGGCATAGTGACTTCCTCCAACCTCTAAAAAGATACACCCAGCTAGACAGGGATCTACTTTTCAACGAATACTCCAAAGCACGGTGGAACTTGAAAATCGTAGGACGAACCGGAGAGCCGGCCTTGGTGGCCGAGCGGTTCTAGGCGCTTCAGCCCGGAACCGCGCTGCTGCTACGGTCGCAGGTTCGAATCCTGCCTCGGGCATGGATGTGTGTGATGTCCTTAGGTTACTTAGGTTTAAGTAGTTGTAAGTCTAGGGGACTGATGACCTCAGATGTTAAGTCCCATAGTGCTTGGACCCATTTTGAACCAACCGGAGATGGAACCAACATGGGATGGAACACTAAGCCTAGAGACAGTCAGCTTCAGGCTGGGTGGGCAGGAGTCGCAACCCGTGGCCTGCCACCCCCCCCCCCCCCCCTTCCCACCTGCCACGTCGCTGTGCTGGTTCCTGGTCCTTCAGGTGGACATTACTCTACGTTGCTTTTGTATCATTTTTTTATTTTGTTGTGTTAATTTTATCTTTATTGTTTTATTTATTTATGAACATAAAACTCGATAGACGTAAATTCCACAATTCCGGGAATGAAAAGAAAAGAATTTTTTTCTCTTGGAATAACGAAATGAGAGGAAGCTTCGTAAAACGGAAAAGAAAAAAACAAAGAAACAAAGCTCTCCAATTCCTTGACGATCAAAGACAAAGTGCAACATATTTGCAAATAAAGCACGATAATGTGGAAACCTCTGCCACTTCCAATGAGCGTTCACCACATACTGGCGAAAAATATTGGGGCCGGGATCGTTAGCACACACCCACCTACGTACTACGAAAAGTGTCCAAGGAGCCATACGATCGAATTATAGTTCGAGACAAAATGGAAATGTACGCTCACAGAAGAAGTTCAATCGAGAAAGCAACTTTAGCTGACTGGTCAAGGAAAGCCAGTTACAGGCGAATCCAGGACCAGTATTCTCGTCCGCAAGAGACAAGCCTGTGTTGTAATGTATCAGGTTGATGACGTGTTTCACAAAGATCAGTCGGACTAAGATCAATGCGATGGAGGCGTTAGTTGGTCGGGATCAGATTGTGAATGACCCTGTACAACGACGAGGTGACTTCGTTCGGGAGGACAGGAAGACTGTTAAGAAACTACAGTTTTCTGGGATATCAATCGCACTACCATTTTCAACTTGGAATAGAGTGATTGTACTCCCGAAACAGAAGGCAAAATGAATTTTTTTATAATATTAAATTCACGTATGTGCCACAATTTAGTGGTGATACGCTAACATCGGCAGGGCGAGTCAGCTTGGACGGTCGAAGAGACGTAAACAAGCGAGATGTAATAAAATGAGTCGTTCGAATACATGTTAAAACGGTACGCTGTATATACAACACTGAATCCTTCACTTTGATACCGGGAAGTCCCAACCTTTTAAAGGGACGGGCCTCGCAACCACTTCATACTGAAGCCGAAAAATATGACTTTTCCAAGGAAACGACTGTTTGCACGTCATCATCGCGGGGAGTGGGGATATTTGTGCAACATAGTACGTTTTGACGAGAATGTAGGAATCTAAGATCAGCGTGCTCACGAATTGCCCCTTGAATTCAGTTCGCCACCTCCTGCCAAGTGATTGCAGCCATTTGCATAGGGCAACGATCCGTGGTAGTCCTCAACGATTTGTGGCGAGAAAAAGTCGTTACCCATGGAATGACAGCGTGTTGAAAACCCTGCACTGGTAAAGGGTGCACTTCCGTTCATTAAAGAGGGCCACAGAGAGAGAACAAAAGGTATTTAATATATCCTTGAGCAAGGATATGTCGTCGATACGACGTAGCAGTACCATAACATCATCCGCGAACGGTCGTACCGAGGTTTCTCCTAATAGCTTCCATACACGTAACTCAGCAATACGGCGATGTAAGGGTTCTAAGGACAAGAAATAATGTGACACTGATAGGGGACTTTCCTGCGGTAAGCCCCGTCCGATGGAGATCAGGGGAGTAAGTCGACCATTCACTACGACACTTGCTTGAATACCAGATGTTAATACGTGACACGCAGTATGATACCGGTCGCCTTTCGCAGCTGCATCGAGGAACCGTGACTGCCCCTGTGAAACGCCTTGTCAAAATCAATGAAAAGCAAGCTCCAGAGCTAGAAGTTGCTGCAGTCACCGTGACAACGTCCCTGCATTCGATTACACAAGTCAGAATCGTGCCCTCAGGCCCACAGATTTGGTGAACAGCAAGAATTTTCTCAAGCAGTATCGACATACGTCTGTTAAACACACGGGCGAAAGTTTTATATCCAAAGTAAGGAGTGTGACCGAGTGGAATTTATCAGTATCTGGACGTCCACTTACCTTCGGAATTAGAACGCTGAAGTTCTTTTGTCAATTATAAACAAGGTTGAAAATTACATTCTGTTCTCATACTCCCTACCTACATTTCTTTAATTTGTTCTGTTGAAAATACGTCTAAATGTTTTGCAGGTGATTGAAAGCGAGCATTAATCCATCACCTGTTATTTGACGGAAATATGCAGGTCCACAAGTCAAACAATGACCTTCAATAAAATTCTATGTTCTGTTATCAAATTAATTTTCGTTATGGTGTGATAATAATTGGTAAATCTCAGGTATACAACATATAACTTCTCACAACACGGAAATTCGGCACCTAAAATGAAAAAGAAATTATAATTTTAACTACATTTGAACGCTTTCCATGTCTATTATTGCCGCTATCGTCTGTCGAAGCTGTATAGGTACAAGTTATGTTTTCTTATCTGCGCGGCAAGTTCACACGGCTATTCCCGCCTCTCCGTGAGCGAGCGCCGCCTGATGCCGAGTGAGTGAACAGGCCGCCGCGTGCTTCCGCGTGCGAATGGGTAGCGAGTGATGTAGGCGAGCGCTGCTCTAATTCAGACGTACATTCTCAGAAATTTCTTCCTCAAATTATGGCATGTGTTCGATGCCGGCACACTTCTCTTGGCTAGGAATGCCCCCTTTGCCTGTGATAGTCTTCCTTTTATGTCCTCCTTGCTTCGTCCTTCATGAGTTTACTTCCGAGGCAGCAGAATTCCTCGACATCATCTACTTCATGATCACGAACTTTAATGTCAAGCTACTCTCTAGTTTCATTTCTGCACATCTCATTATCTTTGTCTTTTTCCGGTTTACTCTCAATCCACATTCCCTACTCACTAGTCCTTTCGTTCCCTTCAACAGATCCCGTAGTTCTTCTTCACGTTATCAGAGGATAACACTGACATCAGGATATCTTATCATTGATATGCTTTTGCATTGAATATTATCTCATTCTTGACCTTCCTTATATTTCCGTTGGGGCTTCCTCGATTTATACATCGAACAGTAGGTGTTAAATACCAAATAACTGTCTTATATTCTACAGTCCAGTAACTTCGTTCTTGCCCTTCCAGAGCTATCGTTATCTCCTGGTCCTTCTACAACTTGTATATTTCCCGCCTTTCCCCATATAGTACTCACATTGTTCCCACAATTTCGAGCATCTTGCACAATTTTACATCATACAACACTTTTTCTAGGTCAACAAATCCTGCGAACATGTCTTGATTTTTCTCCAGTTTTGGTTCCATTATCGAGCGCATCGTTAGAATTGTCTCTCTGGTGCCTTTATCTCTCCTAAAACCATACCGATCGTCATCTAACAGATCTACAGTTTTATTTCCAATTTTTTCCTATATTATTTTTGTCAGTAGCTTGGATGCATGATATGTTAATCTGACTGTGTGATAGTTTGCACAGTTACCTGCCCTTGCTATCTTCGGAATTGAGTGAATGATAATTTTTCCGAAAGTCTGATAGTACGTTGCCAATCTCGGCACAGCAACTTCCGTAGTCGTTTTGTCACCTCTTCCGGAATGATTTAAGAATTTCCGATGGAATGTTGTCTATCTCTCCTGCCTTATTTGGTATTGTCGAAAGCTCTTTAAAATTCTGATTTTAGTAATGGATCCTCTATCTCTTTCCTATCGACTCCTCTTTTCTTCTGTCACGTCATCAGGCAAGTCTTCCCCCTCGTAGACACCTTCACCGTAATTCGCTCCCTCTGCTGCGCTTAACAGTGTACTTCCCGTTGCACTCTCGATGTTACCGCCCTTGCTTCCGTTTCCATCAAAGGCTGTTTTAATTTTTCTATTTGCTGAGCCAGTCCTCTCAACTGTCATTCCTTTTTCTATTTCTCCACACCTTTCCTGCAACCATTTCGCTTTGGCTTTCCTGCACTTCAAATTTTTTTTTATTCCTAAGGAATTTATATTGATGTATTCCTGTCTTTTCCTGAACCTTGTTGTACCTGCTTCTTTCATCGATCAGTTGTAGTATTACATATACTACCCAAACATTCTTCACTGTTACATTCTTGCTACCATTATTTGTGCGTCCAAAATCTTTGATTGTTCTTTCTAGAGATTTCTATTCCTCCTCTGATAGTCCTTATCGCAGTATCCACATCCTTAGCGAACTTCAGAAATATCTCATTATTCCTCATTACTTCAGTATCCCACTTCTTCACACTGATTTTTGTCTCAAACTTCGGTCTACACTTCACCGTTAGCGAATTGTGATCAGAGGCTGTGTCAACACTTGGCTACATTTTACAATTCGATATCTGATTCCGGAATCTCTCCCTGAGCGTGATCTAATCTACCTGGAACCTTGCCATGTTTCTGGATCTTTCCAAGAATATCTCCTCTTGTGGTTCTTCGACAAAGTATACTCTTTTACTACCTGAAATTTACTGCAGAAATCTACAACTGCAGTTGATATTACCCTTTATTCGTTTGGTCAGATATAAACGGCTTCCCTTTCCATCTTGTTAACCACTACTAAACTTAGTACGAGCCATTGAATTTCCTTTTTACAGAGTCTCTAACTTTTCAACTACATTCAGAATTCCGATACTCCGAGTTCCGACTCGTAGAACGTTACCTTTACGTTGGTTATTCAATCTTATTCAGTCTTATTCTGGGCAGCCCCCACCCTCCCCCTGTAGTTTGGAATCTGGAACTAATTAGAAATCTTTAGTTAATGAAAAGATCTTCATTACACTTTCTAATAGGATGCCAAATGTCATGTGCATAAACAACGAAGAAAGTAACACAAACTGGCAATTATGCCATAGATATAGATAATAGCCATTTAGTATATGACAACGGTTCTAAGGCCTGCAAAAGATATTAAGAGGAAAGTAAAACTGGCTTTCATTGTATTCATGAGCTAAAAGAGGTGGCAAAAATGTTCCTCAAATGAAAGTGTATATTCGTTACGTATTATCAGTTTGGACTTATGGTAGTTGCACTTAACTTGTACTATAAACACCATTCAGAAACAGAGGGGCCCAGGAAGGGAATGATAAATTCACACTGAGGACTAAAAGTAGAGACATGAAAAAAAGCAGGGAATATGATTAAAAGAAGACATAATTATTGGTAATGAAAATGAAAAGGCTGTAGACGTACGTAACATGTAGCCAAGTGATTTGATAGGTGCAAAGAGGCACGCAAATAGTTATATAACGAACAAATGAGTGGTGAGTGGATTATATTAGAAGAGATGCAGGAGGAATAAGAATGAAATTGCTGTAAATGATTACATAAGGCAAACATATTATGTAAGCCAAATATTGAGGTACTGAACTATCAAATAAAAAGCTACGAATAGGGTACTCTCAGATTCTGTAACTGAACGCAGTAGTGCTCAAACTGAGTATTTGAACACTCCTTCACGTTGCTGTGTGAAGAAGTATAGAGTAGATCAGCAACCGTGTAATACATTGCTAGTGTGTCAAAAAAATAGGAACCCCAACCAAGAATTTTTTTGCATGAATAGGCTCTGTAACTGTGCTCAGTATTTGTAAATCAAAACTTCGTTATTTGTCATAAGGTCGATGTGCAACTGATGGTATGCACATCTCTTCTGTTTGGAACTGCCAATATGGATAGCTGAAATGTAATATTCAAAGAAACAGATAAGCTATTTACTGAGCAATAAGTTATGCTGTTAATAAAAGTATCCATCTCAGACCAAGTAACTGAAAAAGATTTTCCTGTCGCTGCCAGGTAATTATAGAGTGCTAGGGTGGGTGACATCTCCGGTGTCAAGCATGGGTTCAGGTGGTAGATCTGGATGATGACCAGTGATTGCTCAAGGAAACAGTAATACATTTTATTAACAAGCAACTACAACTCTCGTTCCTACATTCTCCAGCTGCAAGGACCTCCCTGCGTGTGAGCTAAAAACAATTGGTGCAGCAGCGCTGAAGCAACAGGCTGCCATCCACCGGCTTCACATCGGTGGCAGGGCAGGAATGCTGACTCTTTGATCGGCTGCGCATCTATATTATCCCTAATTGATCAAACAACTATGAACAGGATGTGCCAGTGGGCGTGGACACCTGCGGTGATTCTTGTAGTGGAAGGCAGCTCTCTGCAGTAGTGCTCAGCCTTCCGAGGGAAGATGTGCAACATCACTGTTTTCACACAGGCGTAGGTGGTGAGGCACCTGCAGCACCCTGGACTCGGAAAGCTCCCCTCAACTGGAGTAAGCCTGCCGAGCTAAGAGGTGCCAAATCCGTGGTGTTGGAGTTAGACCCAGTAACGAACGGGCCCATCGTTGGTGGAGATCAAGTCTCGAGGTGGCTGTGTGTAGAACTAAGTCATTCCAGTGTATGGCGTGTATGGCGCAGTCCTCCTCTCATTGACGGTGGTGCCAGACTGTGATACCTTTCGATTACAATGATGCGTATTTGGACTGGTTCAAATCATGTACACCAATAAAAGCCCACAGCTTCTAGGTGCAGTAACTAGTCTGCCAATCTAGCAGTCTTCGTAACTTTCTATTTAATCGACGTCACTTTGTTGCCGATTCCTATCTCGGGCCGCCATGTGTAAATCGGCCGGTGGTGTTACTGCTTCTGACATTGGGATGTATCGACCTATTTCACTCGACCCTGCTCACGTGGCCTCTTGCTACAACCGATGAAGCAGTGCCAGCTTACTTAGTAGTGCCGAAAAACATGGAGGAGCTACATAATATACACAGGTCTAAATTTTTATTACTATTAGATTGCGGGCTTGCAAAAAAATTAATGGTGGCGCTCAACTACGTACCCTCAGACTCAGAGTTGAAATATTAAAAGTTTTCGCTGATTTCGTTGTCTAGGAGCTGGGATACATAGTTGCCGCATTACAAGCTTCATACTGCTGAGTCTACGGTACAAAATATGAATATACCTATGAATCGAATGGTCAAAGGTTCCTATCATTCGGTAATTGCGAATTTTGAATGTAACATAGAAATTTATAAATGAAAGATTGCAATTAAATAAAATCTGCAGGTACAATTTTTAACGACTTTAAATGATGAGTACGATAGCAGAAGTACCTTTAAGAATGATGTTTATTACTGCAAAACACTTATTGGTGTCAATGGTCCAGCAATTAAATAAAATGTAAGTAGAATAACATGGAAGCAATAGATTCCCACTTCACCTAATCACTTATGAGCAACAACAAAGCTCGCGAGATATTCCCTTCTAAACACATACTACATCTTCACTGCTGAAGCCACGGAATTTTCATAGGTGCACAAGTTGGCAGTCCGTATGTATCCGCTGTATGGGACCTGTAACTGGAAAAGCGTAACGATGATCTCCCCATCACCAGAAGATTCCGGGCTGTTCCTTCGTTGGATCTCCTGCAGGGGATTGTCAAAGGGTTTTTGGACCAAGAGAAAAAACCTGAATAACCGAGGAAAGGATAACGTTCCACAAGTCGGTACCTGAAATGTAAGACATTTGATCGTGGTAGGGAAGCTAGAAAATCTGAATAGCGGGAAATGCTGAAGCTCAATCGGGTCAGTGACATGAAATGGAAGAATACAAGAACTTCTGGTCAGACGAGTATAGGGTAATATAAACAGCAGCAGAAAATGGTATAACGGCAGAAGGATTCGTTATGACTAGCAAGGTAGGGCAGAGAGTGTATTAGTGTAAACAGTTTAATAACAGGGTAGTTCTCATCAGAATCGATAGCAAACCAACGCCGACATCGATGGTTCAGGTACGCATGCCGACGTCGCAGGTCGGAGGTCAAGAGATAAAGTATATTATGGTATACAATGGGTAATTCAGTACGTAAAGGAAGATGAAAATCTAATTGTTGTGGGGGATAGGAATGCGGCTGTACGGCAAAGGAGTAAAAGAAAAGTGTACGGGAAAATACTGTATCGGTAGTAGGACAGCCCCAATAGAAAGACTAATCGAGTTATGCAGTAAATTAGAGCTACTAACAGCGAGTAATCTGCTCAAGAATCACAAGAGGAGGAAGGATACTTGAGAAAGACCGGGAGACACAGGGACATTTCAGTTAGATTAAATCATAGTCAGTACCCCAGTCCGTAATGAGACACGACTGTAAGCCGTTCCCAGAGGAGATGTAGATTCAGATCACAATTTACTAATGATGGCGCGTACGCTGAAGTTTAAGAGACTAGTCAGGAAGAATCAATAAACAAAGAAGTGAGATACGGAAGCACTAACGAATGAGGAGATATGCTTGAAGTTTCTCAATGCTGTAGATACTGCGTTAACGAATATTTCAGTAGGCATTTTAGCTGAAGGCGAATGGACGTCTGTAAAAAAGGCAATTAAAGAATATGGAGAGGAAAACATAGGTACAAAGAACGTTCTGCGAAGCAACTATAGGTAACAGAAGAAAAATTTAAACTGATCAATGAAACAAGAATTGTTTAGGGAAAAACATCAATACAGAGATACAAGTCACTTAGAGTGAAATAAGCCGGAAGTGCCGAGAAGCTAAGGCGAAAAGGCTGCATGAAAACTGAGAAGAATTGGAAAAAGAAATGATTGCCGGAAGGATTGAGCCAGCATAGAGAAAAGTCAATACAGCCTTCGGTGAAAGTAAAAAAGGAAGGGTGTTAACATTAAGATTGCAATAGGAATTCCACTGTTAAACTCAGAGGAGAGTGCAGATAGGTGGGAAGAGCACATTCAAGGCCACTATAAGGGGGAAGACTTGACTGACGACGTGATAGTTGAAACAGGGGTCAAACTAGGAGAGACAGGGAATCAAGTATTACAATCTGATTTAAGAGAACTCTGGAAGAGTTAAGATCAAATAAGGCAGAAAGGATATATAATATTCCATTGGAATTTTTAAAATAATGGGGGCGGTGAGTGCCAACGTAACGACTATTCTCATTGGTGTGTAGTACGTGTGTGGCTGGCGATATACCATCAGACTTTCGCAAGGAACACCACCCACATAATTCCAAAGATTGAAAGAGTTGACAAGTGCGAGAACTATCGCATAATCAGCTTAATAGCTCAGGCATCCAAGTTAATGACAAAAATAATATACAGAAGAATGGAAAAGAAAGATGATCTGTTAAATGACGATCAGGAAAGATAAAGACACAATAGAGGGGCAACTCTGACGTGGTTGATAAGGTAAGTAAATCGAAAGAAAATTCAAGGATCTGTCGACCTGGAAAACGAAAATCTGAGTACAATATAGATAAGCTATGCGGAAAGACGGAAATAAGCTAAAGCCGGAAATTAGTGTAAGACCAACAAAGTAGTTCTCAGATAAGGAAATGTGTAAGACAGGGATGTAGCTTTTGGCCCCTACTGTTCAATCTGTGTCTTGAAGAAGCAATGACGGAATTAAAAGAAAGATTCTAGACTGGAATTAAAGTTCAGTATGAAAGGATACCAATGATTAGAGTCGCTGGTTATATTGCTATTCTCAGGGAAAGAATTACAGGCTCTGTTGAAGAGAATGAACAGTTTAATGAGTACAGAATACATATGGAGACTAAATTCAAGAAAGACGAAAGTAATGAGAAGTATAAAAAATGAGATCAGCGAGAAATTTAACTTCAGGATAAGTTAACACGACTTAGATGAAGTTAAGGGATCCTGCCACCAAACCAGTAAAATAACCTGTGAGGTAAAGAGCACGAACATAACATGCAGACAAGCACTGGAATAAAGGACTTTCCTGTCTAGGAGAAAACTATTATCAACCACAGGCCTTCACTTGACGACGAAATTTTTGAGAATGTTCGTTTGGAGTACAGCAACTTGTGGACTATGGAGAAACCGAAAGACAAAAGAATCAAATAATTTATGTGGTGCTACGGAAGAATACTGAAAATTAGGCGCTCTGGTAAGGAATGAGGAGGCTTTTCGCAGAATCGCGGAGGAAAGACATATATGGCAAACACTGACAAGAAGAAGAGACAGGATGGTAGGACATCAGTTAAGACATCAGGGAATAACTTCTATGGTAGCAGAGGGAGCTGTAGATGGTAAAAATTGTAGAGGAAATCCGAAATTTTAATACATTCACAAGGCCACTGAGGACGTACGTTGCGTGTGCTACTACGATATAAAGATTATGACACGGGACAGGAATTAGTTGAGGGCCGCAGTAAACCAATGAGAAGACTGGTCACTACAAAAAAGAAAGCTTACTGGTTTTTGTGATAGGACTGCACTCTTAGCTTGATTATCGGCTGGGTCATTTTCTCACACCCCTGCATAAAATTTAATCCAACTGAAGTAAATCTGTTAGTTGTGGATCGGCTATTCTATGATTTATACCAATAAGGTATGGTTGGTCGCATTTAGCAACGGTTTCAATGTTATGTCAGTGCCAATGTGACTTATTAAGTGATTCAAGAGCATTTAGAATGGCAAACTGCTCTGGTAGGTTATTAGAGCATTCGTTGTCCAATTTGGGCTTTAATTGATGAGTAAGCTTATTGTTGTTAAATACTGCTGTCACTGAACACATTCCATCGTCTGATTTACTTCCATCTTTGTATAATTCAACAGAGTATTATTGTCATCGCAGTTCTTAGCTATTTTTGAAAAGTCTGGTGACTGTGGTTAACTTAGGTACTCTACAGTGTTGTTATTGTCTGTCTGGTGTCCTTAGATATGACTATAATATTTGGTCATATCTTCTATCTTAGTAGTTTTTGGCGTAAGACGTACTTAAAAAATTAAGCTTCGTTAAATGTTGTACCATCATGTTTTACTATCTTTAAGTATAGCTGTATTATCGTTTTACCGCTTTGTGCATATCGCCGTACGACAATACGGTTAATACCCCCTCCTTCAGAGAATAATGGCCCTTAGTGCCTCAGAGCGCAGACCCTGATAAAACGAACTAATCTTCAGTGAACATTAATTTAAGCATTACATCTACCTCCTGTGTGTTTGTTAGAAGTATATTTACTGTTGATTACGACACCTAAATACTTTATTGTGGTATAATTCAAGAACATCATGTAGAAACCTGTTCAAGGAACTTGGTATTCTAACCACTGCTTCTCAGTATATTTATTCCTCAATGAAATTTGTTACAAGTAATATATCTTTATTCCCAACCTATAACTCAATATATGATATCAACACTAGGAATAAGAACAATTTACACAAAGACCTAAAACCAGTTACCTTGGTCCAAAAAGAGGTCCAATATTCAGGAACACAGACGTTGAATAAACTGCCAACAACCATTAAAAATTTGTAACAGATAAAGTACGGTTTCAACAGAGTTTGAAAGACTTTTTGATAGACAACTCCTTCTACTCCATAGATGAATATCTTAACAGAGACGGTCAAGCCATCTTAAGTTAAAATGTCTGTTAGATTTCAGTTTTGACAGCATATGGTCACAACGGTCAAGATTATGTATTTTTCACACGATAAATTTATTAATAGTGCTTAAAAATGTTTCGTTCTGTCGGCGAGTTAATTATGTAAATATTAGCTTTTCCAGTTTACCGCACTGTCTTCACCTATTTCGACAAGTCCTGACAAATGATCAGGTTAGTAAGTACTATATTGAAATATTTTATGTTTTTATGTTATAATTGGTTCAAATGGCTCTGAGCACTATGGGACTTAACTGATGTAGTCATCAGCCCCCTAGAACTTAGAACTACTTAAACCTAACTAACGTAAGGACATCACACACATCCATGCCCGAGGCAGGATTCGAACCTGCGACCGTAGCGGTCATGCGGTTCCAGGCTGTAGCGCCTAGAACCGCTCGGCCACCTTTATGTTATACTTTCTGACATGTTTCACACCCACGAAAATCATCTAATTTCTGGGGTCTATGGAACAAAAACTGAATCTAATCTAAAAAATATTATCTAATCTAATTATTCTACTTGTTGAAGTTCTTTGACCTTAAGATAAAAGTTAATTTTTAATGAGTGACATCGCCTTCTCCTCGTCTTGAACATGACGTTAGTGTTATTTTCGTTGAATCAGAGTTTGTCATTATCGGAACAGGATGCATTTTGTAGTGCAGATGTTCTCAGCTTCATGAAAGTTTTCTTTATTTAGTAAAATGCAAAAGCAATTACGAGAAAATGCCTCGAATTATGTAATATATCCCATACACGTGGCCCGAAACAACACCCTTGTGATCATCCTTTTGTTGTTTTTCTCTCTTTTCGATGTTTGTTGACAGCTGACATTGCGGTTCTGCGGCTAAAGTAGCCGCATGACATGACAGCCATAAACGCATCAGACGCGCCTGTTTGCAGGGTTAAACACCCTTAGCTAGTTTGTTAAACTATTGATTGAAACATAGATAAAGATATTTCACTATAAAAATACACCTACCAGCCACTTTTTATTATTTTTTTAATGCGTTTTATTTATGCCAACATGCATTTTGGGTTTGCACCCATCTTCAGCTGGCAAATTACCTATATCTTCAGTTTCTAGAGTTCTACAATATCGACAGCATCCAAACTGCTGTCGATATTGTACCACTGTAGAAACTGAAGATACACGTAATTTGACAGCTGAAGATAGGTGCAAACTCGAAATGCATATTGGCATAAATAAAACGCATTTAAAAAAATTGAAAAAATGTGGCTGGTCGTTGTATTTTTATAGTAAAATATCATTATCCATGGCCACGGAGCTCAACAGTCCAAATAAAATCGACAAATTGTTATGGATGAAGATGATATTTACATTCTGGATGAGAATATGTGGTCTCTGCTTCATTATGTTGGTAGTTGCTAGCGTATAACAGTACTGAGAAAACTAGATATGACTGTTACAAATTTTTCCTCTAAACTGATAATCATTTAACACCGTGAACAACAGCCTGGTAGTTATATCCGTCTATTGGCGGTGCTAGACGTGTACACTTTACTGAAAGTGTCACAAATAAACAAGATTCAATGAAAAGAGTGGGTATTTGTGCAAGAAGGTAATGATAGAAACATTCAGCTTCAGCACAGGTGAAATATTTTCCCTGATCATCACTACCTATACGCCTGTAGTGCGTAGTTTGTGCACATTGGTTTATACCATTCTGATGTGTTATTCGACAAGCATGCAACGGAAGATAACGAAGCCTGGAACGGGAAAACTGTGATTTACTGTCATGCAGGAGAAAAAATTCTCTAATAGATATTGAAATGCAAATTGAAACTCCTTTTCGGTTTGATTTTTGTTTTGATTGAAGTAGATATACTGTGTTAATATGTGTAACTTCGTAACAGCTTTTTACGCTATAAAATGTTCTCATTTACGAGGTGTGAAAATTTGCATCTTATTTTCCTTCTAGAATTGAGCACTACCTCAAATTACACCTTCTTACAAAAATATTTGGTCGGAAGTTTTTGTTACTATAAAACGTTTCCAATATTTTCGAAATTGTCTTTCACGTTTTTGGGTTTACAGACAATTCGTCATTTCCTTTATACGACGTTACGCGAACTATCATATCTGTCTTCTTCAGATGTCGTTTGATTATGAAACATGATTTTCGTCGGGATAGAATTAGAGTTTACTTAAAAACTTATATGTAGAAAAATTTTCATCTCTTGCGTTTGCAGATCATAAACTGACGTACATAATAGTTTCTACGTTGGTTTTACCTTTATGCCAAATTCATAATTTAAGTATAAAAATATACTGAATTGAATAAACGTACTTGTTACGAAGTAGATGCCACAGTACCACGCTTTAGCTCTCGATGTCGTATGTTACCGTCGCAAACGGAGAGATGCAGTCTTATTATTGGGGTCGATGATAGTATCTTCACAGATTTTGTATTTAAAAAGGAACGGGATAGAGAAACAACAAGATAATCTGTGACCGAGTACAAATTTGTAAAGAAGGAGAATAAATTCATGTGTGACCTTATTCAGGAGTTGAAATAATGTCGTGTTATTGTGCTTTTCGCCTTAGATGTTTTTCTTTTATTTTTTTACTGATATTTCGACTTTAGGCCTTTTCCAAGCAAACATACTTTATGCTACGTCGTAGCAGAATTGGGAGACTCATACTGATACTTGCGTCATGTGTTTTAGGAAGAACAGAAGGAAATACACAAGAAGGAAGATTACCATATTTTGTAGATTACGTTGAGAAAGATGGCTCGTTGTCGCTATGAATGTTTTCGTTAGGTGCAACTGAAATCGCATGGCAACTGGATGACAAGGACAATCAGGCCTTCCTCTTTAATTTTTTTCTCTTCCGGTGAAATCGTCAGTTCTCCCTCGTCCGCTTTTTAATGAGTGAACTGGAGAAGCTCAGAACATCTTCATAATATCGATGAGCTCTTCAAACTGTTGGTCATTAATTCGCTGCCCATCTCCCGTTTTCCCCAGTTTAATTGTTTTTTGCTTTGGTACTCTTCCAGATCTATCATTTCTCTTTTCATATACCATTTCACTTCCCAAGGAGTTTAGTACGCCATGAAAACCACAAGAATGGAGGAAGAATGATCATATATAAAATGTTGGTCACCCGCGATCTGCCGGTGTAAACGATAGATTGTTTCCTTTTTTTTCCTAAAAAAAAGAAAAAGAAATGAAAAATAAGTTTCTTGGGTGGTTTTCAAGTGCACTGTTAGATTGTTTGAAGTATTTTCTTCTCAGTAATGCATAGATACACTTAAATGGGCTATTATTCATTGCTTTTTCAATGAGGCGAGCAGCATAATTCTTTCAGAACGAGCGCTACCAGTACATGCTGTTTCCGTGAGGTGGATACCATGTTTCAGAGGTGAAACATAAAGGAATAAGTAGCAAAAGTAGACAGGGAAACTTAAAACGAAAACGAAATATAGTATCCTCTGAATTATTGTTTGTTTAATGAGATACAGTGAATCATTATGTCTGTAGTTGTCAACACTACAGCGGAGACAAATCTGACAAACACGTGAGGGGGGAAGATTAGAGTTTAACCCCTGTTTGATGAAGTCGTGCGAGCCTGACCACAAGCTGGCGTTAGGGAAGGGTGGGGAAAGGACTTGTCCATGCCCTTTTCTAAGGAACGATTACTTGCACTGAACGATTGCCGGAAAGCTCGCGGTACTTAAATCAGGGTAATCGGACGTTAATTCGGATCTCAGTCCTCCAGAATCTGGCATACAGTCTGCTCCATCGCTCCATTTGATGTATTTCTACATATGGTCTAAGTACTGGCACTGGATGTTAACAGTAGTGTTTGTTTATCAGTAGTTAATATATTATTCTCATCAAATTATAGAATGGTTTTCTGAATGTAACTTCAGTCACCCTCGCCTCTCCCATTGGAGACATTTACAACATGTATGAACTCTCTCTATGCCACTGTGCTGTCTTATGTGTGATTATCTACACTGAAAATTTCCTGGTGCGAAACAAGGATTTATCTCGGGTACATGGCTAACTGTCACTTTAATATGTAGCTTGGAAGGCTACTGACAAAAACGTAGTACGGTTGTGGAATTCCCTGAGCAGTTGCTTTCAAAATATTTCCAAGTCTGCCGTGCTGGATACAAGGGAAAAGGTTGTTTATTCTAGCTGTGTTTAAAGAAATGCTCAAGACTTTGAGGTTAAATCATCGATTTCATACGCATGGTTCCATGACAGAAACTCTGTATGGTGTGGTAAATGCACATGTGAAGTGATGTAAGATGATAGTGATTTTATTTGCGTATGATATGATACACTACTGTGGGATAGGAAAGGAATTCGCTGTTGCCCTACAAAGGAATCGTCAATATAATCGCCTTAAACTATTTAGATAAATTACGAAAAACCTGAACCTTCAGACTGAGATTTAAACCACCATTCTCTCGGAAGCGAGTGCAGTATCATACAACTGCTCCACTCCTGCTTGTGCCATTAAATACTGCCTATTACTTAAACTGCACTTGACTATGACAACGGTGAATCAAAATCTAAATTATATAATGTTTTTTACATATCCAGATGGTAGTGACTCTAAACTAATGTATTCACCAGCTCCAGATGCATGACTCGTTAGTCATCCAGTGCTGATAATTCTATTGTGTGCTGTTTAATGGTATTATCCACTGCTGTGATTCATTTAGATGCTTTACGGTTCAAAAATGGTTCAAAATGGCTCTGAGCACTGTGGGACTTAAAATCCGGGGTCAGCAGTCCCCTAGAACGTAAAACTACTTAAACCTAAGTAACCTAAAGACATCACACACATTCATCCCCGAGGCAGGATTCGAACCTGCCACCGTAGCAGTCACGCGTTTCCAAACTGAAGAGGCTAGAACCGATCGACCTCCACGGCCGGCATCTGTACGGTTCTTTCAGTAACAAACACACATTATATGCATTTGTTGGTGATCAGTATCTCTTTTGTACCCTTTTCTATACTCATTATGTGTCCTGACTTGGTCCTGAGTGCAAGCATTTTTCTCATAAACCAACAAATTCAGTAATAGTACAAGGTGTCTTGTTTTTAAAAGTGCAGTGTAAGCTTAGCAGGTGTCAGAATAATATCAGGATGCCTCCCAAAATAATGGCTGGACGGTAATCTATAACAACTAAATGAGATACACATCACAATTAAGTTGATTTATTCCGATAAAATTATTGACACAATAAATGAAAAACAATGCTATCATGAATATAGCATATTTGACATAGGGGTCGGTGAAAAGATGCTAATAATCATGCAATAGAATTAACTGTAATTAACAGGACTGTCGTGATGTTAGCTGAAAACAAAGTACTACAGAAGGGAATATGTTGCACCTGCGGTTGTAGCTAAAAGCAGACTGCTCATTGGCGTTAAAACACAAATCTTCAGAACAACGGTAGAGGTAATCGAATTACTGCAAAATGACTTTACGGTCCCTATACATCATTTCGTAGTTATGGCTCGATCTCACCGCGTTATTGCAGGTTGAGGCTGATGCGACTGCGGAATCAATCATTCGCGGAACCAAAGACCGTCACCAATGGCTTGTGCAGATCAGCTCGCAATTTTTCTATGTCCCCAATACGTCAGCTTAGGTACACGGATTGCCGACAGGGTCAACGATCGCTCTCAGAGTATAAGTCTATCAGTCGTACTATCTTCTGTGCCCTCTGTGGCTCAGATAGATAGAACGTCTGCCATGTAAGCAGGCGATTCCGTGTTCGAGTCCCGGTCGGGGCACACATTTTCAACTGTCCCCGTTGATGTATATCAACCCCTGTCGGCAGCTTAGGGTCTTGACTTAATTATCATTTCATTCTAGAGAGCAGCACGGTCACGTATGGTATCTGTTCATTCGGACACATCCTAAAGAACAGATACCATCTTCATATACAAGCATTTCCACTCGGTATGCAGATTTTAAGTCAACTGTTTAATGGAACTGTGCTCCACCGTCATATCTGTGTAGAACAGTTTGAACTTTCTTTAGCTCCTACCTGGTAACTTGCTTATAAACTTAAATTTGTGTGCTGTTACCTCGAGGGGAATCATCTCTGTGGATGAGTCGTGTCACTCAGTAGTGTGACTCATATCAGGAAATTTAATGAAGCTTCTTGGTGAACAACTGGTCGAACTCGTCACATGTTAATGTCATACACGATATAATGATGCGTCAAAACATTTAGGATTTGAGTTTCAGCGTTACAGCACAATTTTTTCTGAACATGCTGCGAAAAAACGGTTCCTCGATGGAGCATTCGATCCTGCTGAGATTATCCGGCTCTCCTTCACGATACTGCCTATGACCCCCCAACAAGTACTTGTTGGGCATTGTAAGGATGAGCTAGAGGCGTTCAAAGGTCTTATACAGAGCTCGATCTTGCTCAAGAGAACGAAACAGCTTGATGTCGAGAATAAGAGACGAATTGGGCATATTTCAAACAACAGCCACAAAGGAACGGTAATCGGCATTATAGATTTATTTTGGATCGTGGAAGCAAGTTCTAGCCCTACCACAGCTATGGTAATTTCCAACGGTACCATGAGTACCATGGTCGGCCAGTTTCGAATAGACAAGAACGCCGCAGAGAGGCGATTCAAATAGTGGAGGTTGGTACACTGAACCACAGAGCAACGTAAATAATGACCGTCCAGCGCCGTGACAATGCCTTGTGGAAGGCACGGATGCGTTATCCGAGAAGACCAAGTTGATGAATATGAACGACGACGTAGAAGACAAGCAGTGGGACGACGTACACAGCCAATATTCATAATCTAGAGAGCGTGCTTACATGTTTTGCAGTTTAACTGAGATGAGGGAGAGGTTCTTGCACCACTGGTCCAAGAGCGGAGAAGAGTAGCGAACACAGTATTATGAGCGCCGATTACCGATTATTGTGAGCAACGGTAAATCATGTATGGTGGCTAGAGAATTCGAGGACAAGCGGATTACTAGGGCTAATGAAGAAGAGCCAGCTTATTATCATAAGAAAACTCTGGTTTCGAGGGCATTGTTGATGACAGCGTGGGAGAATTTAAATGGCGAATAGTCTGAATCTGAAAGAAGGACCTGACAAGTATCTTTATTAAGATGGAAGAACCCGCTGAGCTCAGCGCTACCTTGAGAGGAAGAAAAGAGGCTCCAGAAGACGATGAAGCTGAGAACGACGACGAACAGTTGTAGGACTGGCAAGACAATGTTCCTGGGTGTGTTACGTGTTCCATTTCTCCCCAAGTGAGGCTACGTCTAGTATTGTGGAACATGATCGTTTTGGTCATCCACTATTATAGTGTGGCGAGGTACAGTGTTGCATGAGAGTTGTTACCTACATATTTGAGCTTGGTACACTCACTACCAATGCAATTGTGACACTTTACTCCTTCCCCATTTGCATCTTTTGAAAGATACTGTATTAACAACGACTCTGTACTATTGCACATATAAGTAATTCTTTTCGTCTGATTTTACGATAAACTTGTGTAATTGATGTTCTGATTTCATTTCTTTTTGTTTCATGCTATTATGTTAAGAAAACTGTAAATAAGTTTCAATGTGAATATTAATGTTTATGTCAAATGTCAAGTAATATTATAATAGAACTGAAATGTAACAAATGTTGAAACTGTTGTAAGATGTTCAAAATTGTAACTGTGCGTCTGGTCCAAACGTAGGCAATGTGTTAGGATACGTAGAATGCAAAACCTCGGGTGAACACCCGGTCTGTCAGGGAGAGGTAAAAGGTGGATGGCAGGCAAGGCCGGCCGGTGTGGCCGTGCGGTTCTAGGCGCCTCAGTCTGGAATAGCGTGACCGCTACGGTCGCAGGTTCGAATCCTGCCTCTGGCATGGATGTGTGTGATGTCCATAGGTTAGTTAGGTTTAAGTAGTTCTAAGTTCTAGGAGACTGATGACCACAGATGATAAGTCCCATAGTGTTCAGAGCCATTTGAACCATTTGGCAGGCGAGCGCGGGAAAATGCACGCGGGCACTGCACGGCACAACGGGCACAGTAGTAGTTGGAGTTTGGCACTGGTTTGAGCAACACCTTTTGGAGCGAGGAGGCTCTCCTGCAAGACATAGCTTCACTGAGCCTCGGGTATGCCGTTCCAACGCCCACACAGCATGGCAAAATTCCATAGGCACCAAATGGAAAAGTATTGCGACGCTAAGAAGAATTGAAGTGCCGATACATCAAGAGCCATAGCTGTGGTTGTATGTGTGCTCTGTGCCTCGCCATCTTGCCGCCCGCCAACCGTCGCATCGATACTAGCAGGTTGAAACTTTTAGTACTATATTCGTATGGATCAGAGAGTGAACTGTGTTTGTTTGGTGCAATAATAATCTAAATTTTACCAGAATATTTCCATCATTTAAGTATCCTCGCAACTAACCTAGACAGGGTCCTTTGCAAATGTTGTGCTATCTGAATGTCCCGAAATGAAAATTAAAAAATTGTGTTAATAATAATTATCTGCCGAACTAGCTATATTAGAATGGTGTTTAAAGAAATGTTTTGTTAATGAACCAGTAAATGAATAGCGAAGGTCTAACGAAGTCGAAAGATAACTTTAGTATTGATATAGTAATGAAGTTTATTATTTCGAGACAGATTTAAAGGCATTTAAATGCGCAGTAAATAAAATGAAAATAGTAGTAACTTATATACTGGAAATCTTGAATTAATAATAAATTCAGCAATCTTTTTTTTTTTTTTAATACAGCGATCATAACAGTTTCAGGGTCCCCCCTGCTTTCATTCGAAGACTGAAGTGTTCTAAATTGGTTTGACCAGCAAAAGTTAAAGTCAATATAAAAGTCAAAATTTATCAGTGTTTTATCTTTATCAAAATTGACATTTTGTGTGTAGTATGAAAGTACAATTTCTAGGGTAACCTATGCCCGATTTTAATGAGATTAATAGACAGTATAAAGTTTTGTAGTAAACATTATAGTGTAGTGTTATGTATTCGTGATTTTCCATATCAGTACAGCACGTGAAACTATCAGTTCAATAGATTTTCTGGTTCTAAAATTCTACTATATTATGCTGTGTTACAACTTGTCTTTTGCATGAATATATACCAACTTGTACAGGGAAGAAACTCATTTAATGCCTAATTAGGCTGTCGACCGCATTATTGTCACATTGGTACCATCCTGACGTGTAATTGCTTTTCGGACGTAGTGGATGTGAGTCTGATTTGCCACCGTTCAGTTACACGCGGTCGATACCTATGCGAAATTCCTTTCTCATAAGGTGAATCCCGCTCACTTACCATAGCACAGGCTTTAACGAGTACTGTGTCAGGTATTACAATACATTTGGCCCCCATTTTCTTTTTATGGATGATAAAGCTCGAAGCACATCGAACTGCGGAGGTGGAGGAGAGCTCTTTGAATGAGAGAGTATTATGCGAATGTACTGCCTTCTCATTCTCCGACTTCCTTCCAAACAAGCACATGTGGTATGGACCAGGGAAACGTACTGCCGCACGTCCACATGCATTAGCTACTATCCAGGTAGTCTTAACCTGGCTAAATATGACGAGACATTGTCTTCACATGCCATGAATCATTAATACAGTAACCATGTACCTATATAACAGATTGTGCCGATTAGAATAGTTCTTTTGAAATTAATTGGACTGTTTAATGATTCATGGAAATTAACAACGGCTCAGCATAGCTAGCCTTTACGATCCATTCGGGCTAAACAGATGATAATGCATACGGTCATATTGCAGCTTTCTGTTGGGTGAATCATCTTTGATCATGTTCCACCCATACGGGACATTTCCATTTATCAGAAAATTTCAAATGGAGATTCCAGTTTCTTAAATCATTAGCACCCATAGAAAATGAAGGTATTGTTAACCTGCTATCTTTGCTGCATGTACGCTTCCGCATACAGGAAATGACCTCCTGGTATGACTTCATATACAGCCAGCGCTGCGGGTTGCCAGCCTGGCAGCGGAACTGCAAACAGCCAGCAACGTGGCAGCCACCCAGGGCGAGTAATCCGCAGGCCACTGAAGCCGCAATCGCTCGCTGCGCGCGGCAGGTGTCCGCGGCTGATGAATGCGGCGTTTATTAACCCGGTCACCGGCATTTGTCCCCCACCCAACAGCGCTTTTACATATTCGGAAACACACAGGCTCCTGGCAGCTGTTCCGCCACACACACACACGCCCGCGCGCGCGCACACACACACACACACATATGCACACAAACAAACACACGGAGAGAGAGAAATAGAGAGAGAGAGAGAGAGAGAGAGAGAGAGAGAAGAGGGAGAGAGGCAGAGATAGAGACAAAGAGAGAGGAGAGAGGAAGAGAGAGAGAGAAAGAGAGAGAGAGAGAGAGAGAGAGAGAGAAAACAAAGCTTACGGTGCAGCAAATTTGGAAACAGACAGGAGCCCTCACGAAAAGAGTTTTTACAGGTATTACCACCAACTTTTGAAAACCTTTCAGACACTTTATTCACCAAAATAAAATCCAAATAAAATTTTAATAACTAATCCTACGTGAAGAACACTTCAAAACTCGTTGGAAATTTGTAAGTGGACAAAATGCACCGAAGAATACAGGGTTTTTCAGAAGTTATGGTCAGTACTCAAGGACACTGCAGGAATTATCATTCGAATCAAAAAAGTAAAGTAAACGCGGGCTCCAAAACGCATACCTTAAGGGCTATGAGCAATTCTTGATCTTCGATACTGTGAAACAAAGCACTTCTACTGCAAGCTCTTTGATTTCCATGTTTTCGGAATTGGTAGTATGGATCAAAACAAGAAAAAAAAGTCCAGTGAACATGTGCTCTAAAATGCGCACCTTAAAAATTACGAGCACATGATCATCAGAAGAGCTGTGGTTCAAAGTAGCGAAGATGAGTAAGTGCTGCCCCTGCCATCCAAGAACAAGTAACGAATTCCTTTAAAAATTCTTTTCATCCTACACCATTGGCCAGAGATTAGCACCAGCCGGACTAGGGAATTACCACCGCTTGCGTAACCACTGTTAACACCAGAACACAAACATTAGCATTTGGGGCGGCACCGCGACCAGGAAGCAAGAACGGCGTTGTGTTCAGTGATGTGCAATATCGCAGATGACCACATTGGTATGGGAGCAACCCAAAGAGAGATCTCATTCTTCCGTTGTTTTTAAGAGACACAACCGCGTTTCTCATGGCGTCATGGTGTGAGAGGTAATCGAGTATGACTTCAGATCATGGCTCGTCGTGACTTAGAGAACGATGATGACAAAATCTATTTCAAAGACATGTGGCTTTCAGTCTGTTGCTTCTCATTTGACAGTATCGTTGTGTCAGTTTTCAAAATGACAGGGTCGTCGACTCATGGCCCTACTCCTGTGACCTGTCTGCAAGATGTTGAGGTACTTCCGTGGTCAACAAGGTCCTCAGAACTGCCCTCACAGAAAATGGGTAGGTCCTGCTTGGATTTCAACTCAGTCCCTGAGCCAGTATCAATGGTATCCTGGACCAATTACAATATTTTTCGACACGCCTCCGTCAGAAGAGGATACAATGACTTTATGACACTCTTTCCATTTGAATCAATCCATGCCTCCAGACCAGAATGGGTGCAAAGTCCCACTGGTTAAGTAGGCTTAGTCTGCCAAGCTCTTTGCGAATTTGATTTCGTGTTACAATAACAGAAATAACATCACATACCCTCTCATCCCTTGATGTTTCACTTCATTTCCTACTTTCATTCTGGCTGCTCCACTTATTTTACCAGGCAACGTACTTGAATCCCCCAAGCACAGCCCAATAGTTTACCAGCCATTGCAATGAAAGAGCTTATCGCAGCCCGTTTTTCCCTGTGTAACCGCTCTTTAGAGACTGGTTATACAGAATCGAGTATTAGATTAAATTCTGTAATACGAAATGACCTAAGAGCCAAAAAAACAGAAGTAGTTTTTCGAAGTAATAGTTCGTTAAAATTTTACAAACTGTAGATATTCGAAATTTAGTAACGCAAAGTAGTACAAAGGGAATCCAAGGAAGACATAACATAGCTGCGTTTTGTTTAGAATGTAATATATAAACCAATGCGCAGCATTGTTAGGTTTCTTGAGTTTTTCTTTTCAGTGGTGGCGAGTGTGTTCGCAGTTCTTCCGTGGTAGTCAGAATTTTGAGATTAGAAACTTAATTAAATTGCATTCTTAGAACTGGATTACACACTGGAGTGGTGGAGAAAAGACTATTTCGGGATAAATTCAGAGACTGAGTGATTGGGTCTACGAACATTGATATTCAAGTGAATGGCGATTGTACGTGTTAAACGAAACGCTACGGTCGTGTACTTACGATTGTGAAGAGATGTATTGACAATACGGAAACTTTTATGTTGAATTAGGACTTAATTTGCTGTATGGGAATTATTAAAGAGTATTGTGACTGAAAATGTTTGGGACCTTATCACACTAGTATCTTTGCCGCTCGGGGTCAAGGTGATTCCGCTAATAAGCGAGAAGTGAGAAATAGTGCCCGTTAAAACCGTTAAAAGACTAAACTTGTGCTGAACAGACATTGAAAGGATTCGACTCATAATTAATATCGTGTCGTAAAAATTGGGCTGAGACATTGTAAGGCCTAGAGACTTATTTATGGTTTATCGGAAATTAATTGCAAAGGGCAGTTTCACGGGAAAGCATATCTTTGGTAATAGGCACACAAAGGAATGTAGTACTGACTGACTGTTATCATACCGAAAAAATACACACTAGGATCAACTCTCCTCTCATCCTTTCATTCATCCCCCAGTGCCATCTCTCAATAATTTAAGAACTTAATTGTGTCAATAAAACAGAAATATACGAGACATTCCCAGTATTTACTAAATTCCATAATCAGCTATTACATAGACTATAATGCCTGTGAACATTCAAGGGTCTTTGGATGGTTGAACGTGTATGAAATCTCCCTGGAAAAACCGCGATCAATTTTCAACTGCTAGTTCACACGAATAGATTCACAACGTGATTCAGAGATGGTTTATGCCCGACCCACACGGCAGGGAATGGTTCTTAACTAGCCGCGACAATATGTATAGAAACGTTTGAGATCAGGACCGCTGTCCGCTGCCGGTGGGGGGGTTGATGGAAACGGCGAAGCGATATTTGAGCAGTCGCGCGACAGCTGTGGGTGTGTGGGCGTACTGGCAGTGAAAATAAAATATACATTAAATATGTTCCCTACCTCGGAAATGAGTAAAGTTCACTGTAGGAACAATGGCGCGTCAGTATTTCTATACAAATAAATGGTCTGTATGATTTATCACAAAAATCACGTGGCACTACTTACCTAACTTAAAGGGTAAGCTGCAGTTAAGAATGAGCCAAGGACGAATTTTATACCACATTTAGTCCAAAGCACTGTTAACCTCAAATTAAATAGTACTACATAGAAATTGTTCAATAACAGTACAAAATACACATGGCACTAAATGACATGTTAAGCTGCTCTTGACAACAAGGAAAGTTCGACCTTTGTACCATATGTACTGCAAGGTACAATGGCAGCCTAAAGTAAATGTTTATACATCGATTTTGATAAGTAATTGAGATGGTTTGGTTGTAGAAATATTTAATTTGAGGTACTGCAGCGGACTAGCTTGGAAACGCCTGTACCAAAACGGAAACTGTAGCACTTAACGATATTTCTAAAGCCGAGCTTCGTCCAGAAGGCATGTCCATGATGTGGCGCCCTCGCTGACTCCCACGCAAAGCTAGCTGTAGTCACCTTGGCTTCCACATCTAGTAATCCATATGCCTGAATTCTCTGGTACCCAAAAGAAGTACACCTCCTACCGTAGCCTTCATAGGCGGAGAAGGGAGTGCTGTGTGATAGTGACATATTCATCTATCGCGGACATAAATTGAGTGGCTGTGAAGGTACTAAAGAGAGTAGGACCAGATATGGAATTTTACAGCAAGAATGAGTCCCTAGTCCTCCAGGGCCGTTAATTCTGCATGTAATTCTGCGGTAAATACAGTAAATCCGGTTCGTAAACGGATATTTTATCCTGTTTAGAGAAAACCATTCAGCAGCCTAGATACTCCCTTCGCTGGAACGTGTCTAGAAACACAGATATAAAGTCGTGGCATTCACTTAAAATTTCTTTAAACTGTGCTCGGTTGGAGGCTAACAATATCATTTCGTACTATTTCATTGTAGTTAGTTTTGTTACACAAAATAGATAAATTTTTGTTTCATATCTTCACTAATGAAAAAAACATTAAAATTTAGGCTAATACTCAAGAGCAGGGATAATCAAACTTTTTTACTGGCCACCCAATTTTTTATCTGTGTCAGTAGAAAAAATTTGTAACCGCCCAACGGATCCTAAAGCTGATTACTAAGCCAGGGAAATAATTTTACGTTATAAATTTTATGGAGTACAGTTACAGCAATAATAACAATAGTAAAAATAATTATAAAATTACTTACCAAGTACATTACGTCAAAACATTATCTATACACAGTGAAAATGTTTTTAAAAGCCCTATCGTCTGCGGCACACCATGAAAGCTGCAACGTCCACTAGTGGCTGGTGTGGACCAGACAATGAAATTCAGTGAAGGTTTCTTTAAACTGGATAGTTTCAAAGCTTTTATTTTTTTGTAAATATTTGACCTGATTACGTGTGGAGGGACTGACACGCCAACTGAAAGATAAAGGACATAGCATCCAAGAATAATTCGACAGTTGACTACTGCAAGTTTGCTGTGCAATTTGGAAACTGATATCAGTTCACATCACTGATATCTGTTCACATGACGCCCCTTAGATCCGCGCCTTATCACAACACATGCCCCTCAACTTATACAGGATGAGATTTTTTATCTCCAGCAAGGGTAAACATCTTGAATCTACGAGTCAGATAAAAAAATAGAAAAATATATGTTCAAAATTTTTAAAAATGCTCTCCGGTGATCCCCCAACCTCACGTCATGTGGGTAGGACAAGGAATGAAACAACATTGAAACCTACAGAAGACAATGTAATTTTTATTGTAGAATTGGGTCCTACGAAAAAAATACATTATTTTTATACATGAAACTTTTTTCGTTTCGTGTTGCATGGAGCTGTAATCGACAAAAAACCGTAAAATGACCCAGTCTTTTGCTGTTTTCTCCGTATAGCTGGTTTGAAACATTCATTCATCATTCATTATTTGGCCCACTGCATGCACGTCGACCCTCATTCCTTAAAACCGTGCCGCGCGGGATCAGCCGAGCGGCAGTCATGGACGGTGTGGCTGGTCCCGGAGGAGGTTCGAGTCCTCTCTCGGGTATGGGTGTGTGTGTTTGTCCTTTAGGACTTTAGGTTAAGTAGTGTGTAAGCTTAGGGACTGATGACCTCAGCAGTTAAGTCCCATAAGATTTTCACACACATTTGAACATTTAAATCCGTAAATACGTTCCTTCATAACATGAATGCTGTATTAGAATGCAGGCTATTACGTCAGGAAAAAAAACAGATGTTTTACATATATGGACAAAGTGGCACGAATGTCTGTAATGCAGTAATCCTTTATGCTCAACGTTTTGTAACACTGGGTTGGATCAGGCGTTTCTTTTGGTTGGGGTATTTGACAGTTCTCCGCTGAGGGAAAGGTACTGCCATGAAAAAAGGAACCGTCAAAGAACAGTTGCTGGAGAGAATAATGAAACTGCGTTATTAGGTGCACTGAATTATAAAGTCGACATAAGCACTCGGCAGTTAAGTCGTGAATCAGGAATTAGACTACAGTTTGTCGAATTATGAAATGTAGAAATTAACAACTGTCCCATATTTCTTTCCATTAGGATCTTCAAGATCTCTAAAACAAAGTAACATTTTGGCAGTGGACGATTCATCAAACACATAGAGGCCCCAATTTCTTTTCTCGAGTATTGTTTCTGACGAGTCGATTTTCACGTACCACGGTACGGATACTCGACACAACATACACTATCGGCATATTAATTGAGCCAAGATGAAAATCAGCATCCGTCGATTGCGAATGTCTGTTCTGGTATAGCCGTTGACCAACTCATTGCGCCATTCTTTATGTATGTCACCTTAAATTGTGATAAACATCGAAAATACATAGAGGATAATCTTCCAGTATTGCTCGCAGACCTTACCTTGGACTTGCTATAAACAATATGGTTCCAAATTATGGCTGACCAGCAAATGGGAAATATTAGATTACACGTACATTCGTCGGTTGATCGGAAGAGGCGGTCCAGTATCCCGGCCTGCTCTTCTCCTGAATATTGTGTTCCGTTATACTTGGAGAGTGAAGTTTAAATGACGTGCCAACAATGCCCAATAAAGTGGGTCAACGTCTTCGCAGTGCACGTTAGCAGATTGTATCGGTATCATTTCTAGTAATTTATAAAGAAAAATCGCCATACAGTCGTATGTTTTCGGAAATCGTCATTTTATGTCTTTTCGTATTTACACGACTAGTTTCGCCATCTCATTGACCATCTTTAAGCCTCTATGCAATCCATGTACGAGAGAATCAGACACATCGATTCATTTTGTATACGCCAGGAGAAACTCAGGTCTCACATCGATTCATTAAAACCGGAGCCATCAGTAGCTGTCTTCCCCGAAAGTTTTGTGGAATGTGTACTTCGAAACTTCAAAAGACGTTAATGAGATGTCGGAACTGGTAGTTTAAATTAAACAATAACTTCTAAATAACATACGGCTGGCTGGTAAATTTTCTTTGGCAAATATACGATCGGCTACTGTCGCGTAACCATGATGGATTCACAGAGACATTTCTCACTCGTATCCAATCATTGCGTGTTCGCATAAAAATGGACACAGAAGTGGGCGGTGAAATTTTTGAGCACTTGCTGTGAAATGATTCATACAAACAAGCATCCCGTTGGTGGGAGGTGAGAGAAGTAACATAAAATAAGCTTTCTTTTTTCACAAATACTGAAACACGTAGTTCCTTTTTTTTATTCAATGCATTTTTCTCGAGATAATAGCGTTTTCGAACTTCATATTGTATTTTTGGCGATTATGACGCCATGTATACGCAGCGAAAAAATGGTTGCATAAAGAAGTTACGTGTTTTCTCCCGTAGAATCCAAATCGGCCAAAGAAATAGGATTTTCCTATTTCAGATCTCAAAGTGCCCCCCCCCCCCCCCCCCCCCAACCCGCACCCAGCCAGTGAGACAGGGTGTCGATATTACCATTGCCGTACAGCATTTTTAAAAATACTGACCACATATTATTCCAATTTAATCCGGAGCGTCATTTTTGAGATATTTCGTTGTCTCAAACGTAAAAAACTAACCCTGTAAGTTGTAGATTACAGTACTACGTTGTACCGAGGTGACTAAAGTCATGGGATGGATGCTAATATCTTGTCGGACCTTCCTTTTACCAGCGTAGTGCAGCAACTCAACGCCACATGCATTCAACAAGACGTTGGAAGACCCACGAAGAAATATTGAGCCATTCTGCCTCTATAAGCGCTCCCAATTTTGAAGGTCCTGCTGGTGGAGGATTTTGCGCACCTCTCGATTATCTCCCATAAATGTTCGATCTGTTGCGAAATCATTTTCTCGAACTGTCCAGAATGTTCTTCAAACCATTCGCAAATACCTGTGGCCCAGTGACATGGCGCTTTGTGGTCTATAAAAATTCCGTCGTTTTTGGGAACATGAAGACCTTGAACGACTGTAAACGGTCTCCATGTAGCCGAAGGTAACCATTTCCACTCAATGATCGGTTCATTTGGACCAAGGCACACAATCCATTCTACACTCCTGGAAATTGAAATAAGAACACCGTGAATTCATTGTCCCAGGAAGGGGAAACTTTATTGACACATTCCTGGGGTCAGATACATCACATGATCACACTGACAGAACCACAGGCACATAGACACAGGCAACAGAGCATGCACAATGTCGGCACTAGTACAGTGTATATCCACCTTTCGCACCAATGCAGGCTGCTATTCTCCCATGGAGACGATCGTAGAGATGCTGGATGTAGTCCTGTGGAACGGCTTGCCATGCCATTTCCACCTGGCGCCTCAGTTGGACCAGCGTTCGTGCTGGACGTGCAGACCGCGTGAGACGACGCTTCATCCAGTCCCAAACATGCTCAATGAGGGACAGATCCGGAGATCTTGCTGGCCAGGGTAGTTGACTTACACCTTCTAGAGCACGTTGGGTGGCACGGGATACATGCGGACGTGCATTGTCCTGTTGGAACAGCAAGTTCCCTTGCCGGTCTAGGAATGGTAGAACGATGGGTTCGATGACGGTTTGGATGTACCGTGCACTATTCAGTGTCCCCTCGACGATCACCAGTGGTGTACGGCCAGTGTAGGAGATCGCTCCCCACACCATGATGCCGGGTGTTGGCCCTGTGTGCCTCGGTCGTATGCAGTCCTGATTGTGGCGCTCACCTGCACGGCGCCAAACACGCATACGACCATCATTGGCACCAAGGCAGAAGCGACTCTCATCGCTGAAGACGACACGTCTCCATTCGTCCCTCCATTCACGCCTGTCGCGACACCACTGGAGGTGGGCTGCACGATGTTGGGGCGTGAGCGGAAGACGGCCTAACGGTGTGCGGGACCGTAGCCCAGCTTCATGGAGACGGTTGCGAATGGTCCTCGCCGATACCCCAGGAGCAACAGTGTCCCTAATTTGCTGGGAAGCGGCGGTGCGGTCCCCTACGGCACTGCGTAGGATCCTACGGTCTTGGCGTGCATCCGTGCGTCGCTGCGGTCCGGTCCCAGGTCGACGGGCACGTGCACCTTCCGCCGACCACTGGCGACAACATCGATGTACTGTGGAGACCTCACGTCCCACGTGTTGAGCAATTCGGCGGTACGTCCACCCGGCCTCCCGCATGCCCACTGTACGCCCTCGCTCAAAGTCCGTCAACTGCACATACGGTTCACGTCCACGCTGTCGCGGCATGCTACCAGTGTTAAAGACTGCGATGGAGCTCCGTATGCCAGGGCAAACTGGCTGACACTGACGGCGGCGGTGCACAAATGCTGCGCAGCTAGCGCCATTCGACGGCCAACACCGCGGTTCCTGGTGTGTCCGCTGTGCCGTGCGTGTGATCATTGCTTGTACAGCCATCTCGCAGTCCGGAGCAAGTATGGTGGGTCTGACACACCGGTGTCAATGTGTTCTTTTTTCCATTTCCAGGAGTGTATGTAGACACAACACACACCATCATGGAGCCATCACTAGCTTGCACAGTGCCTTGTTGATAACTTGCGTCCATGACTGCGAGGTCTGCGCCACATTAGAGCCCTACCATCACCGCATACCAACTGCAATCGGGACTCACCTGACGAAGCCACGGTTTTCTAGCCGTCTGGGATGCGATCTGTGAGGTAATGGGCGAGTTGTGGCGCCCTGAAAATATTCTAAGTTCATAGTTGGTAAGGCCGTACGGGCCGCTCGGCAAGCCGGGGCTCGTGAGCAACTGCATGGAGCCGAACATAAGCCGGAGCAAGAGGGATGGCCCCAGCGCGTGGTTCAGCCTGGCCGCGTGGCTGGAAATTCCATGTCGTTGCTGTGTCGAAGACTGTGCTTTGTGTCGATGAAGGAGATTTGTATGCCGGGAGTGCCAAAAATGGCGGACTTTGTGATAGCATAATGGCAGATATTTCACAGTTCATTTAGAAATGAATAACAGCCAGAGGAATCGTGATACCTTAAAAAGAAACATATACTTTACCATTATTTGCACGACGATTCTGTTGGTGTAATCAGATTTTCAATATCTTTATTAGTTTGAAGTTTAGTATCTGACTGTAAATTATACAAGTAATACCCAGCAACCAGTTTCCAAGATCTAAACCGTTCATCCGATTTTGTCCATCGACATGTCGTTGAAAAGCTATTAGTATAAAACTAAATTGGTATGAATTACAGGCATGTAACTTGAATAGTACATGAGTTATTGGAGGTCAAAGTGGCCGATTACTTTAGATTGTGTCAGGCCATAAGTACTCCACAGTTAAACGAAAAACCGATAGCAGCATGCTTATATACATATATATATATATATATATATATATATATATATATATATTTTGCGAAGGTCCTGCTGGTGGAGAATTTTGCGCACCTCTCGAATATCTATATATATACTACTTATATATATATATATATATATATATATATATATATATATATATTCGTCTATGTGTTTTTTTATACCCGGTATATAACATTTATGAAGAAATTGGTCAAATATTTAGTGTGTTTTAGAAAGCACAGGGACATTTGGCTATTGGCCTACTTTTGTTTCTATTCCTTTGATACACGTTTATTTAATTTTATATTAAAAATGAAGATATTCCTCCAGCTGTATTACAGGTGTCGATTTTATTTTGGCAGCTAGTTTCAACGTCATCTTCAGGCCCATACACTTGTTGACGTCAACTGCATATGGCTGATACTTCTAGTATCAGTCTTCTAGTATGTTCATTTTTAATATAAATTTATACCAGCTGACGTCCCACTGTCCTCAGTTTCAACTACGGATGTAAGAAGGCTTATTTAATTTGTTTATGTATTAAATAATGTTTGTTACAGCATGTTTATAGTCCAGCCACGGGAATACTTATATAATTTCAAGTTATTTAAATGTAAATCCAGTATTTCGTATGCATTTCAATATGTATGTGAGGGTACGTTGGCTTGGAGACATGGCGGGAGCGCTCTAGCCAATCACAGTGCTCATTAATACAGTAGGCGACTACCGAAATCAATGGAGAGGCTGTATAGAGGTGGGGGGGGGGGGGGGCATCGGGTCGCATAGGACACGGGAAGCGCTTCTTCAAAAAGAAACAATGTACACCTACTAAATCAGATTCACAAGAAAGAAAAAATACATTCGCCCGCATACCATTTATAGGTAAAATTTCATACCAAATTGCCAGCCTCTTTCGGAAAACTGGTATCCAAATTTCTTTCAGCCCTATCAACAAGCTACAACAGCACATCACCCACAACAGTAAGACAAACAACCAATGCGACCACATACAGGTATTTACAAACTTTTATATGACAATTGCCCACAGTTCTACATAGGCCAAACTGGAAGGAGTTTCACTATAAGATACAGTGAGCATATGGATGCCTTACGGCTAAATAATTTTAATAAATTCAAAGGAAAGAAAATGAATCTGCTTGAAGAGCTAGAAATTTATATCCACAGCTCACCAGACCTTATTCTCAACGAACAAGTGGAGCTTCCAAAGGAATTCTATCTTCATATATTCCGTGGAATATTAAAAAGGAGAAACTAATTATCCTCTGATATAATAACAAAGTAAATTTCTGCGGTAATTCGATGTAGCAGTCATGCAACAGTCCGTATGTCATTATCGTCATTTGCAATAGTCGTGTTGCAAACACAAACTGTAACTGTCATTATATAATGTGTAATAGCTTTCAAAATTTCATGTGCGTAACATTATTGTACCTCCTAGATCTAAGTTCTCTTACAACAGTGTGGCGTAAAACAGTTCTAGCTGTCATTTTTTAATTTGTAATAGATTTGAGTAATCTCATACATATAACATCATTATACTTCCTAGATCTAAGTTCTCCGACAAAAATGTGAATCAAGAAAATTTCAGATTGTGTATCAAAAAACGTGGCAGTCTGTAATAACTTTTTAAATTTCTATATATGCAACAGCCTTACACTTCCTGTGGTTAAGTTCTCTGACCATAACCTGCAAGTTTCTGTATGAGCAACATCTTTACATCTGAAACTTCCTGGCAGATTAAACCTGTGTGCCCGACCGAGACTCGAACTCGGGACCTTTGCCTGAAATAAAGAGTAAAGGTGTGCCGTCAGGAAGTTTCATATCAGCGCACACTCCGCTGCTGAGTGAAAATATCATTCTGGATCTTTACATCTGCTACATCTAAGTTCTTTGAGCACAGCCCACATCGTTGTATGTAAACACAGTGTATTTCACGAGTGCACATCATAAATATGAATGTGAAAATGACAATAAGTGTGTAAATAAGTGACAAAACTGTCACCACCGCATAGATGTAATAATGGTGCTTCATCTTTATGTAAGTACACATACATTTTCGTCAAATACTGCCTTACCACTTACAATTGTCGCACTTGTATCTCTGTAGTCTCCATGAAACAATTTTTTTGTATTTATACAGTGATCTCCTACAGTATAAACGTGTAAATGAATGTATAAACACCAGACGATGTGCACAAGCCCGAGACCGGACGTGTGACAAATAAATAACCTTTTATTCCTTTTATTGTGAATGGTAGCGGATATTTTTCCACACCCTAGACAGAAATATTCCGTAGTGCCCACTTGTGCACTTGTGAGATTTCCGTGGGTTCTGCAGTGAAGACATAGTATGCGTTTAGAAGTGAGTATCTCGCAAGCTATGTTGTTCATAATTGATTACATGAAGCAGGAGTCTATTGTTTCCCTGTTTTTCAACTTAGATTTTATTTAAGTTGACCAATAAGTGTCTTGCAGTAGTAAACGACATTCTTAAAGGTGCTTTTGCTATCCTACTCATCACTGAAAGTCGTTAATAATAGTACCTGTAGATTTTATTTAATTGCAATCTTTCATTTATAAATTTCTATGTTACATTCAAAATTCGCAATTACCGAGTAATAGGAACCTCCGACCATTCAGTTCATGTGTATATTCATATTCAGCACTATTTGGCGTGTAATGTGGCAACTACGTATCCCAGCCCCTAGACAACGAAACCAGCCAAAACTTTGAATATTTCTACTCTGAGGCTGAGGGTACATAGTTGAGAGCCCGCTGACCGATATGGTCTGGAGCCCAGGAGAGGTGCTTCAAGTTCCATCGTGATGTTACTAAAGCCACTCGCGTCGGTCGTCTGCTGGCATAGCCTATTAATGCCGAATTACGCCGCATTGTCCATCCTGAAACTTTCGTCGTACGTCCCACATTGATTTCTTCTGCTATTTCACACAGTGTTGTTTGCCTGCTAGCATTGACAACTCTACCCAATTGCCGCTGCTCTCAGTCTTTAAATGAGAGGTAATGCCTGAAATCTGACATTCTTACTGTGGTGTCACCGCCAGACACCACACTTGCTAGGTGGTAGCCTTGAAATCGGCCGCGGTCCGTTAGTATACGTCGGACCCGCGTGTCGCCACTATCAGTGATTGCAGACCGAGCGCCGCCACACGGCAGGTCTAGTTTAGAGAGACTCCCTAGCAGTCGCCCCAGTTGGACAGCCGACTTTGCTAGCGATGGTTCACTGTCTACATACGTTCTCATTTGCAGAGACGACAGTTTAGTATAGCCTTCAGCTACGTCATTTGCTACGACCTAATAAGGCGCCCTAGTCAGTAATTAGAATGAATTCTGAACAGAGAATAACGTGAATCATGTACCGTCAAGAGCGACGTTCATAATTAATGGATTAAAGTTAAGTATCAAACTAATTACGTCCGCTTTCTGAATTCTCATTCCTTCTCATGCTCCAGACCTCACGTCAGTATAGTTCTTCCCTCCTCACGCCAGCCTGCGTGAGCTAAAACGCGTGCATTTCGGCCTCCACTAGTAACACGGTGTTGGCTCTTCTGCCAACACAACACTCACCACACACGAGACATTCTCTGCGTCTCGGAATTTGAAATCCGCAACGATTTACGTAATGGAATGTCCAGCGCGTCTGTGTCCAACTACCATTCAGCGTTCAATGTCTGTGAACTGCGATAGCGTTTTGGAAACCGTTTCTCATGAATTATCTGAGTACAAATGACAGCTCCGCCTGTACATTGTAGCTTCATATCTTGTGTATGCGTTACTACCGCCATCTCTCTCTCTGTGTGTGTGTGTGTGTGTTTGTGTGTGGATATCACTATCCTGTGACTTTTATCAGCTCAGTGTATAGTACTCGTATTCTGTACTGTAGCTTTCACGAAGATCGGACACAGCTGTATGGGCGGGTGGAGGGGCGGGGAAGGCAGAAGTCGTTAGGCGCGAGTAACGGCCGCCGCGGGCGCCGCCTTTGTGCCGCGCGGCCCCAGGGCGCAACGGATGCTGGCCACCCGGCCAACACAATGCGTCCGGCCGCCGGCCATTGTCCCTTCCCCGTGACCGCTCGCCCCCAGCCTCAATGGCCGCAGATTGGCTTACCACAAACCACGCCACAAACAATTAGCAACCACCCGCGGGGAAATCTAAGTCCGCATCGCTACTTCCTGCAGGCCGTTACAAATTCTTCTCGCATTTCTATTTAATTGAAAGCAGGCAAGTCACGTACGTCCTGCGCGCTCAGGCCCTAATTGTCTTCATCACGACCAATTAAGTTACATACCGTAGCGAATTATTGTGCCATTTCTTTAATGAATGTGAGTAAATTCCGCGGCTGCACTGCATTTTGTAATTAATGTGATCATCTACAGATCACGTGAAACAATCATCCAAAATTTATTGTTACCATAGCTATATTGTATGACTGGACATGTGGAACACATCAGATTCAGAAAGCACCAGTGGTCTGGCACCTGACGCGGCTCAGGAGACGATTATTTTGTGCTAACTTTTGTAATATGTATGCAGGTATGAAGTCGATTATTATTTCTTTGCTTCTTATGTATTTCGTCAGGCCTACGGTAATCACAACGAACTTCCTTGTAGTTACGCAAGTTAACGAGTGGAACAATAACAAACTGAGAGACAGACATGGACTTAGACACCCCCCCCTATCATCACGACCGCCACCAGAAATGTCATCAGATGGGGTTTGTGACGTCTGCACGGAGACAAATTTGTATGGAGTGGAAATGTGTTGACATTTGCATAGAGACTAGGACGCTATAGGTAGCGGACAGGGTATTCCAGAAGTAGGGTACAACGGCCTGTCCGCCGTTACCAGCGACGTATTCTGGAGAAAGCCAAAGGCCATTTCCTGTGCGAAGTTCCCCGTACCCGCAACGGTTCGTGGTGTGCATGGCTTTCTTCCAGAGTTCGGTACTGCAGTTGACCTCTGAGCTGCAAGCAGTGTTCCGTGTTTTAGCGCTGAGATAATGGAGTTCACCGAGACCACCAAAGGGAAATCTTTACTTATCTACAACGGGTATCAATATGTAGTGGTTAATGCTAACAAACAAGAAGTTTGTTGTTGTTGACTCCACTCGAAGAGATGTCAGCTATTAAATTCCCTTGCCTTGCACTAGTAGTTAGAATCGCGCCGTTCGTGGAGACCTGGAGGAGCTTGGCATCGTGAGTAAACAAAGAAATGATGGGACAGTATCTTCTCGAAGAGCACAAATAAAGAGAAAAATTGAAATCGGAGCTCGAATCCCAATACAGAGCCAATATCTTTAAGATATCACGGTCACTTAAAATAACAAACGGAGGTCCTATGACCTTAAATCACAACTGGATCGTGAGTTAAAATAACATTACTAGTGTAAGAAAGATTACTTTACTAGAGACAGAGGTTCTGCAAACAGTGGCTGTCACCTCTGACAGCCAAAGCTAATCCTACTCTATTCCAGTCAGTAGCGAATGGAAATGTTTAGCGTTGATTTAGAACCACAGCATACTTCTGCGTTATTTTCTTGGCCTTACTGGAGGCGAAGAGGGTGTGTTCGTGGCTGTTAAAATCTGGTATCATCAGTGGGAATCGGACCCCCACCTTAATTATTACAAGCTAGCCTCGGTGTGACCACCATCGAATTTCACATGAATTATAATCTCTCTCTCGTAGTGGGGTACTCAGCAACAGCACGAGAAGTGTTGACGTCCACTGGAGCGGTTTTTGTGAATAACCTATTCGGGGTGTAGTAGTCAACGGTTCGCAATGAGAACACAAAACCGTGATATCAAACCCATCCTTTTCCCTTCGTTTTTAAGCCGTGATCCATCTAAGAGTATCAGTCTGACAGAAGGTCAAAGACGTTTCATTTATTTCCTAACCAGCCAGTAATATATACATCTTGTGGAAACATGTTTGTGAAGGGGCTCACCGGTGTCTGTCATGGTAAGACGAATTTTAGCGCAATCAACCAGCGGACTCTTGAAACAGATCGGTGTCCGTCCAAATGATCCCAGCGCATCGGACATAGGGTCTTCGATCGAGGAGAATGTTCTGCATTCTAATTGTCAAGTATAACATTATCAAACATTGCGTATCATATACTACGTCTGATTTTGTATGGATTATTGCCAAAAGCGTATTTAGATATGGTCTTATTTTTGTTAAAGTTGGAGTATAACTTGCGACATGGAGAATTTAATATTTTTCATTTTTGACGTTATGAGGAGCAGCGTTTATGCATTAGGAAACGGAGTCTATACTGGGGTAAGGTTTAACATTTGCGATACTGTGTTCTGTTTGTGTTTAATAACAGGTTGAAAGCAGTGGTAGCAATACGAAACACCTGTGCCCTAAATGGTGTGAGCGTTGTCGGGAAAGTCAAGTTGTGTCGTTTGAAATACGATCGTTTTGAGATTAATTAGCCACCACTCTTAGGAATACAAACAGAACTTTTCTGCGATTTGCTACTATGGTCAATGACAGTATATCCGATAACTGGCAAGTGTGATGACCAGTTAACCTTTGTGTGACATTTGCCTTAATTAGACATATAGAGGTTAAAAGAAAGAGAAATACAGTACAACGTCTCATGAAAAACGATATTATACGCGAATCAGAATCTCGAAATGACAAACATTGGGAAAGAAGTCTTCTGTGCCCTTTCAAAGAATCGATCGTGGGATTTGCCGTAATAGATTAAGGAGATCATAGTATACCTAAATCAGTGTGGCATGATTGCGATTTTAAGTACCATATGGTAGCTTTATAAGGAGAAAATAGAAGGTAAGTCTTAACAAACATTATTTCAAACAATGGCCTGTATACATGCGCAAATTGTACCGTTATTGGTGTACATCTGAGGGCACAAAGAAGGTGATTTTTTTTATGAACTGCTTCACAGAGATGTCTCCTTCGCATTTACTACAAATAGATGAGATGCTTTGCAACCGCTGACTAACTAATGAGACGTTGAACACAGTACTAACGAGCTTGGTTAGCAAACATGCCTACCGCATGTCTTGCAATCTGACACGTGCAATTGTTTACCTCCTCGCCTGTTATCGATCAACCTCCAAAAATGTTACTTTTAGTTTTCTTTTCCTGGTTTCTGTCTGTTGTCTTTCATCTCAATACGTTATGATAGAAAAGGGCAAGCCGAGTTTCGCACGAGCGATGCTTTCTGAAAACATACTAATTCATGGACCCAAGCTTCTCAGTCTCAAAGGAGGAAATTTATTATATTCGAACTGAGATAAGCTTAAGGATTCTGCAGAAAATAGTAGTAGGTGACATTGGTCTGTAATTCTGCGGGTCCGTTCTTTCACTGCTCTTATATCCTGGAGACACCTGTACTTTTCTCTAGTCACTCGGGACTTTGTGCTGGGCGGGATATTTACTACACAGCTAGGTGGGAAGCCAATGCCGTAGAGTACTCTTTGTAAAATCGAACTGGGATTCCATCCGGACCTGGCGATTTATTTGCTTTCAAATATTTCAGTTGTTTCCCTACGCCAGGTATGGTTATTACTATGTCGTCCTTAAGGGAGTCTGTCCGATTGTCAAATGAAGCTATGTTTACACGATTCTCCTGTGTGAACGAAATCTTGAAAGTGAAATTTAAAACTTAGACTTTCGTTTTGCTTCCTTCCACTGCCACACCAGAGTGGTCAACAAGGGACTGAAAGGAAGCCTTAGACCCTCTCAGCGATTTCACATCCAACCACAATTTTCTCGGATTCTCTGCAGATCTTCTGCTAAGGTTTGATGGCGGTTCTCGTTATATGCGTCGCGCATAAATCTTTCCACAGACCCACGAATCTCTACTAGCTTTTGCTTGTCGTCATTTATGCGTTCCTTTTCTGAACCGAGAGTGAAGCAGCTTCTGCTTCCTCAGCATCCGTCAAATTTCGTTATTAAACCATGGTGGGTATTTTCCATCCTGTATCGACTTCGAGGCACATATCTCTCCATACCCCAATTTCCAATCTTCTTAAACTTTGCCCATAACTCCTCTACATCCATCGCTCTATCTAGCGAAACTACTCTCCTAGCCTTATTAACTTTCGTAATCATAGTTGCTATTTTAACAGCATAATTGCTAATTTTTATACTGACATTATCGATAAGTTGCGGTCTATTTGTACCTACAAGATTAAGATATTTCCGTTGCTTGCGGGCTGCTTAGCTAGCTGCTCAAGACAGTTTTCAGAAAGGTGTCCCACAGAATTTCGCATAGCTCTCTGTCTGTACCCCCCCCCCCTCCCCCTGCAAAGAATCCATGAACATACCAGTGCATACTTGGTATTTATGCACTGTTGACCGTAGACTTTCCTTGGATGACTCAAGAACTGTCACAACAGAATCGGGTGGCCGGTAAAAATATCCAAAAACTAACTTGGTTTTACCTACACCTTTCATACGCCACCAGACGACTTCACCCGTCACACTCAACTTCGACCTAAAGAGAGACAATATATTTGTGAACTGCAATGACACTCCCCCTTCTAGGCCTCTAATCTGTCTCTCCGATATACGTTCCGCGACTTTCTAAATACCTCAGAGCTTCCATTTCGTTTTTGAGTCAGCTTTCGGTCCCAATAATAATCTGAGCACGAGAACTTTCCTGGAGGGCAGTAAATTCGGGAACTTTATTTCAAATACCTCAAAAGTTTAGTGATAAAATTGTGACAGCCGTTTGACATCTGTTGCTGCACATCGACTTGTAGGTGTTCATCAGAGCACCTCAAACTACTGCCTAGCCTATAAAATCCTCGTGTGCGCTCCACAAGTACTCTGCTACCGGAGCAGCTGCTTCCTTTCTTTAGTATACCCCTGACCTATCAAAGCGAGTCCTACAAATCCCCACACGATAACGCAGGTCTTGAAATCTTCAGCCAAGGCTGTCACATAATCGGCAAAGCTTTTGTTTGGGACCCTCCACTCGGCTGCAAACCAAAGAACCGGGATCGACCGAGGAGCAGTGGTTAACACACTGGACTCACATTCGGGAGGATGACGGTCAATCCCGCATCTGGCTATCCTGACAGGTTTTCCGTGATTTCCCTAAATCAATTCAGGCAGGTACCAGGATTGTTCCTTTGAAAGGGCACGGCTGACTTCCTTCACCATCCTTCCCTAATCCGATGGGACCTATGAACCTCGCTGTTTGGTCCTCTACCCCAAAACAACCAACAAACCAAACAACCAAAGGACCCCGAGCAACTCTGGGAACAATGCTGCAAATCGCGAACTTTGCTTGCACCCCGCGATCGGGGCCAGAATTCTTCACCATCTCCACCAGAAGCCTGTACGAACTGAGGGTCGCTGTAGAAACCTTGTGAGAGGCGTCATTGGTGACGACGTGAGCCATGACATGCAGATGAATGAACCTTGCACGTTCGACAGCCACAGGTAGGGTCGCCTCCACATCTCGTATGAGACCCCGTGGCAGACATACCGAGAGCACATTAGCTTTTCTTCCAGCCCTGAACGCTGTCTGCCTAAGCGGCTCCTTAACGCGTCTAACATTCTAGCTCCCACTAACTAGTAATGCCCTCCCGCGTGTGCCTGCTCGGACCTTTGTGAAAGGGCGGCTATCTGAACACTTACAAGGTGAATGGGTGAAGCCAGGCGGCCAGTCTCCACATTGGCCCTCCGCTTCGAGCGACGCAAACGCGTTACCACCCGACACTCACACTGCTGTGAGAGTGCACTAGGAACTGCTTCGGAAGCAGTACCCGTGGGCAAACAAGTGACACATATGACGGGCCTGATTCTCCTGCACCGTTACACCCTGAGGTGGCAGCCTAAAGGTGACTGACCGTAGCCAAAAGAACATTCAGCTGTTCGTGAACTGTGGCCAGCTCCACCTGCGTCTGCACACAGCATGCACATGTCCTAGGCATTGTAGCAAGACTACTGAGGAAGTTAACTATGACAGCAGACAATTACAGGTATTCAGTTTGCTACCTTCTTGATGTGTCACCAATGGACGCTTATGCGTTAATGAGCTACGTAGATGGCTGTTTAGTGAGCTACTTTTGCCTCGTAGACCGAATGAATTTACACTTCAAAAAACGCGAGATTAAACCTCTTAAATAGAGAAACACGCACGAAATTTAATAAATATGCTTATTCCGAAAAAGAAACAGAAAAATCGAACTCTTAATTCGCCGCTCTGCTGATGTACATCAGCTATCAGCTGAGAGCTGGAGTAAATACGACAATGTGGCTGTAAGAGTGGTTACTGAATGAAACAAACTTAACAGACTATTCAGTGATACGATTTCATTACTAGATTTGTTTATTTTAAGCAGCAGTTCTGCAGTATTGTATGTTTCTGTCTTCTAGATCTTCTGGTTACTTACGTACCGAGACATCATATGATGACAAACTTTCTGAAGATGTCGTTCTTAGATCGATGTACCTGTTTGTAGCTCTGTCACAGAGGAGATATGATGTTACTCTGAACCACTGTCACATTATTTCTCTAACATTTCACTCTCAAAAACGCGTGGAAATAATGAACAAGTGAACTTTATCGTGGAAGAGCTGATGTCTCGTGTCAGAATTGGCATGTCTCCTATGTATGTTGGGGTAAACAAAACAGCGTGGCATTTAGCGGAGGAAGTTTGCGATTGGAATTTAGTGAATAACACCTCTCCACAATGTAAAATGTCTACAATTCAGTGCTTTCCATCCAAACTAGTTTGCCTTATATGTAACACAATCTCTCCTGTTTCGTGAGAATACAAAACGAGCTGTTCTTCTTTGAACTTTTTCGCCGTCTTTCGTCAGTCCAACCTCATAGCCATGCTGCCCAAGAAGACTCACGAAGAGGACGGACAAGTGTGTTGTGGGCGGTCACTTTAATTGATTTGTTGCATCTTCTCTCTGTTTTACCATATTATCCATATGGCGGTTCCAACGTAAGCTATTCATGATTGTCGCTCCTAGATATTTGGTTGAATCGACGACTTTTAAATGTTGCTAATTTGTAGTGCGAGCCAACTTTAACGGAATGGTTTTGGTATTCATGTGGAGAATTTCACACTTCTTATTGTTTAGGGCCAATTGTCGCTTTTTGCACAGCGAAGATATGTTTCCAAGATAATTTTGAAATTCGCTTTGTTGTCCTGAGGAGATTGCAGCATTAATTGACACAAATATAAGAGAAATATTGATTATCATCTAAATAGTTTATAAGTGTTAGAATCAGCAGAAGATCTACATCGCTTTACTTGCGGAATTACGCTCATCACTTCCATTTCAATGGGTGACGTCCCGTCAGTTACTGTGAACTGTGACCTTTCAGAATGAAAATCAGTCGCACAACTGAGACGATAGTTGATCGGAAAAGAATGCGGTTGGAAGCCGCCCTTGAGGAATGAATCAAAAGCCTTTTCTGAACTCTCTTATTACGGAATCAGTTTGAGAGCCCCTCTATGCAATACGATGTCCGAATAAAGTTGCAGCTGTGTCTCACAAGACTGATGCTTTCCATATACGCACGGGTTTGATATCAATAGGTAAATTATTTTGCGGTATTTCATAACGCTGCAACAGAATATTAGTTCGAAAGTCGATTTGAATGAAATGGATCTGTAGCTCAGTGGATTATGTTTATCTTCTTTCGTATGTATTGTGGTGGTCTGTGCAACAGTAAACACCAGAATACGCCGTAGGAAAAGTGATCAAGCCGTGGCATCGTTGATGCGCTCCTAAATTATTAGCCTGCTCAAGAAAGACTTCTCTGTAGAAACATGATTGTCCTGCAACGACATTATAGCTTCAAGACAACGTAGTGGAACATGTCCGGTGACGCTGTGATAGTTTATTTACTTGCTGGAATGACAGAGAATTATCAGGTAAGATTCTCTTGATACATTCAAGGTATACCAATCAAAGAATCTGAATGAATTCCACTTTGGTGTGTCATCGAGTTATGAATAGATGTTTGCAGACAGGGGGATTACTTTCACACAGCAGCTACGACTGATCTCATTACATTGCTAATTACCTGTATCAGCCATCACAAGGGCAATGAGGAAGCGGTGAACGCTGAAGTTGCTCAATTGCTCCAGGGAAATATCGACACCCCGTTAAGAATAAGAGGCTGCAGCTCTCAGTTCCAAACTGGCGCAAGAGCAACATTTTACCTCTTCTGCGACGTTATACAAACACCTATATCGAACTGAGAACTCCATCTTTAGAAATTTTGTTACCATAAGACGTCTCGCTACGCAACCAATAGATGAAGTGGTGATAAACATAAAATACTGTGGAACTGCTATGGAATATACAAAGATCTGTTAATGAAATCGCATCATTGAATACTCTGCTAACTGTGTTCCTTTCAGCAACTACTGTCGTAGCCACATTGCCGTATTAACGTTATAGGTCCAGTAAAGCTGCTTCGTGATGACAAAACACTTTATGTTTAATTAAGATAGCCATTTATTGTATGATATTATGATGAGGCACCACTTGTACTAGAGCAGTGCATATTAACGGCGTTTCTCGTTGGGTTATTGAGAAAAATAGACACAAATATCAGAGAAACGGTCAACAATATATTCCATCTCGTTATCGAAAATGTGCATCACGATGCGCAAGTAGTGTTTCAGTCCCACGCATATAGCGTCTTGATGATTCTGAGTGAAGCCACGTTAAAACACAGTAGCAAAAATTAAAGAAAAAAGAAAAAAAGAAAAAAGAAAACAGGAGCTAACTTTTTTGGTGGTTGATAGATAAGGGTTGAGAAAGGTAAGCACATGCTGGTGCCAGATTCGAAGACGTGCGATAGGCGTGTTTTCCAACGAAGCTCCTTGGTGCTGTCTTCCACGTCACATTTGTTACTCTGTGACTGAAAAGAATCTCATTTCTTTGCAACAAATGTCACCTGCGAAGGACGCATCCCTAAAAAGCATTTTCTAACAGAAAACACCTTCTTCATCCCACCGGATATATAGTAATAATAATACACTTTCCAGGCTATATAGGCCATTGCAATAACATTTGTTATGGCTTACTCACTATTTTCTCCTTATGAAATTACCATACGGTACTTCAAATCGCTAACAGGTCACACTGATTAAGGTTTATGGTGACCTCCTTAAATCTACACTCCTGGAAATTGAAATAAGAACACCGTGAATTCATTGTCCCAGGAAGGGGAAACTTTATTGACACATTCCTGCGGTCAGATACATCACATGATCACACTGACAGAACCACAGGCACATAGTCACAGGCAACAGAGCATGCACAATGTCGGCACTAGTACAGTGTATATCCACCTTTCGCAGCAATGCAGGCTGCTATTCTCCCATGGAGACGATCGTAGAGATGCTGGATGTAGTCCTGTGGAACGGCTTGCCATGCCATTTCCACCTGGCGCCTCAGTTGGACCAGCATTCGTGCTGGACGTGCAGACCGCGTGAGACGACGCTTCATCCAGTCCCAAACATGCTCAATGGGGGACAAATCCGGAGATCTTGCTGGCCAGGGTAGTTGACTTACACCTTCTAGAGCACGTTGGGTGGCACGGGATACATGCGGACGTGCATTGTCCTGTTGGAACAGCAAGTTCCCTTGCCGGTCTAGGAATGGTAGAACGATGGGTTCGATGACGGTTTGGATGTACCGTGCACTATTCAGTGTGCCCTCGACGATCACCTGTGGTGTACGGCCAGTGTAGGAGATCGCTCCCCACACCATGATGCCAGGTGTCGGCCCTGTGTGCCTCGGTCGTATGCAGTCCTGATTGTGGCGCTCACCTGCACGACGCCAAACACGCATACGACCATCATTGGCACCAAGGCAGAAGCGACTCTCATCGCTGAAGACGACACGTCTCCATTCGTCCCTCCATTCACGCCTGTCGCGACACCACTGGAGGCGGGCTGCACGATGTTGGGGTGCGAGCGGAAGACGGCCTAACGGTGTGCGGGACCGTAGCCCAGCTTCATGGAGACGGTTGCGAATGGTCCTCGCCGATACCCCAGGAGCAACAGCGTCCCTAATTTGCTGGGAAGTGGCGGTCCGGTCCCCTACCGCACTGCGTAGGATCCTACGGTCTTGGCGTGCATCCGTGCGTCGCTGCGGTCCGGTCCCAGGTCGACGGGCACGTGCACCTTCCGCCGACCACTGGCGACAACATCGATGTACTGTGGAGACCTCACGCCCCACGTGTTGAGCAATTCGGCGGTACGTCCACCCGGCCTCCCGCATGCCCACTATACGCCCTCGCTCAAAGTCCGTCAACTGCACATACGGTTCACGTCCACGCTGTCGCGGCATGCTACCAGTGTTAAAGACTGCGATGGAGCTCCGTATGCCACGGCAAACTGGCTGACACTGACGGCGGCGGTGCACAAATGCTGCGCAGCTAGCGCCAATCGACGGCCAACACCGCGGTTCCTGGTGTGTCCGCTGTGCCGTGCGTGTGATCATTGCTTGTACAGCCCTCTCGCAGTGTCCGGAGCAAGTATGGTGGGTCTGACACACCGGTGTCAATGTGTTCTTTTTTCCATTTCCAGGAGTGTACTTTAATTTACAAGCATTATGGACTGTCTCATCTATAATAATGTATTTTCAAATATTTGTTATATTGCGGTATTATTTTTCATCTGGACTGACTACCATAATGAGCAATCTTCTCTAGTGGTCTCATGTGGTAACCATTTACGTATAGTCGATCTACTATATATGATGTCGGTGTTTAGAGGACCTGCGACACTTCTGCGTTGTGTTGATTGCATCCAGCAGTGACCCACTTTTTAGCTATCAAGTGTACATCCGAACCATGACAGACTGACTGTGGATCAATGTTTGGAATTCTCTCCTCCAAGTTTCACTTTCCAGTCGTTACTACTAAGAAATCATTTCCTCTCAACAAATGCTATTCATTTTAAACTAATAATCCGACTTCTCATGTTCGGCCATCTTAACAATTTTGGGTCCTGCTGTCGATTGACTGTGTTTCATTTGTTTCTCCCTCAGTGACAAGTTTTTAGATACATAGAACTTTCCTCACTGGGACAAAGCCCCAAGTAAACTGAATTTAGATATAACTGCATTGACAGAAGAATATTACAAACTCATACAATTTTTTCTTGTAGAGTTTCATTTACATAAGGAAAAACAATGTAAAAAGAAGGTTAAAAGGCAGATAAATACATACTTCCAGTAAATTCATGATAGATATTAAATACTTGAGAGGTTATTGGGTAATCACAGAAGGGGTTGAAAATATGCCAATTATAACGTCTTTACTGATGTCCAAGGATATTCAAACAGAGATTAGTAGGGAACAGTCGTTGTTCTGTTGTGTTTCACCAGCTGTCATGGTCTCTGTACAGCTGGTCACTCGTACATTCTATGCTGCATTCATTGTTGAAGTTTATGGTTTGGGAGCAAAGATAAGCACAATGTCAGTGTGATCGTTTAATGATGCTCCAATCACAGCGTCTTCATCAAGCCATAACTGCAGAAAAACACCAAATTAGGGAATGTATTACTTGTTAGTAAAAAAATATAAACTAAAAGAAAACCTGAAAATTATCAGAATGCAGGTGAGAGACAACACCTATCACTGTTACCTTTCTCTGCGTTAGATGCGGACATTTCCATCCCTACATATTTCCAAGTTAGCCAGAGCCATAATAGAAAGATAGCAGAATTGGCTTTTTAAGGAAACTTCTATGTTGTTGCCATCAATGGCTGTGTACTCACTGCGAATGCCAAAACAAGGAATGAAAAGAGGGGAAACTATTACTTAAATAAAATTGTATAAGAAATCGAAATGTAATGTTTGTCATTCATAGTCACCGGTACAGTCGTTAAAGCTAAGTTCGCGAACGGCAAGGTCTCATGTTCATCTCCCCGTCTCACGTACAGTATTTCCGGAATATTCCATTGCACAGCATACTTTCATTTATAGGTTATGGACACAAACGTTCCTTATTCATATATAATGTTACGTATTTTTTGATGATTTTTAGACTAGATATGAAAGGCACCGAAGCTGAATTTAATAACATTATTCCCGCAGATTAATAAAAGGACCTACATAGTAACATCATTTGTAGGTACCGTGGCTAATGAAAAAACATAAATGAAAGTGAGAAACAAAGCCACGGCTGCACGATTGAAAAAGCAATATAGCGATTGAACCTTTTTTCCCATTCAGAATTTTTTTGTTTCTCCACCGGTACGCATTGGCGTAGGAGTTGCGGATTTTTTTTCTCATATTTATTTTTGTGTGGGAGGAAATCCTGCTGGACACTGCAAACCGTGCCGTAATCCCATACCTGAGTTCCTAAGGGCTTAAAACTGAATGAGAATCGGCTGCATACATTGCGAGGCCTCACTCCATATTTCATAACTTAGGTGAGGTGGGTGGCCAAATTAAAAAAGAAAAATTCGTTTCCCACCCGTGAATGCCGTTCACGGCGTACGATAAGAGACAGACGGGGAAATAAGGGTACTGTATACAGCAGCACTGTCGATGCTTCGTCGATTACTTCTGAATGAAAAATTGCGAGAAACGCTGAAGGATTATGAGAAAGATATGCACAACATAGGAGGGCAAATTCTACCAGCCTATGAATAGAATTAGCGGCTGCTTCGGAGCTGTTTCTCTAAGCAGTTAGTACGTATCATGAGCATATCCATTAATACTTGTCGATTATGAATGTCCGAAGGAGTGTAGTTAACCGTTACTGTAATAGTTGGTGCGCGTGTAGCATGAAAAGTTCGTAACTTGGTAAATGAACAGTTTGCGCCATACGTATCGATGTTGTCGCATGAAAATGAAAACCGCTTTAACAGTGGGTGCGAGGGCTGGTGCCTTGTTATAATGACGCAAAATTTCGTTTACATACTGTTAGGCACCCTGCTAGTACACTGTACTGATCAGGTCACACACTAAATTTACGTAAATATTCACTTACCGCAGGTTATATAAAGAAAACATATTATTATTATTATAATTATAATAGGGAATTAAAGGTCACAATGTCTATTTAACTAATGTGCCGCTTGATGAAAATGAATTTTAGTAGAATTATTGTATACATAGTATATAATAGAATTATTATATAAAGAAAACATATTATTATTATTATAATTATAATAGGGAATTAAAGGTCACAATGTCTATTTAACTAATGTCCCGCTTGACGAAAATGAATTTTAGTAGAATTATTGTGTAGATAGTATATAGTAGAATTATTATATAAAGAAAACATATTATTATTATTATAATTGTAATAGGGAATTAAAGGTCACAATGTCTATTTAACTAATGTGCCGTCCGTAGCTCGTGGTCGTGCGGTAGCGTTCTCGCTTCCCACGCCCGGGTTCCCGGGTTCGATTCCCGGCGGGGTCAGGGATTTTCTCTGCCACGTGATGACTGGGTGCTGTGCGGTGAGGTTTAGGTAGTTCTAAGTTCTAGGGGACTGATAAACATAGATGTTAAGTCCCATAGTGCTCAGAGCCATTAGAACTAATGTGCCACCTGACGAAAATGAATTTTAGTAGAATTATTATATGAATTCATGTTATTCTTATGTCTATTGTAATATGTATGGCATAACTAAGCTAAGTCTACATGATTACCTGCACTGAAGAGCCAAAGATACTGGTACACCTGCCTAATACCGTGTAGAGCTCTCGCAAACACGCACAAGTACAGCAACACGAAGGGGCATGGACTCGACTAATGTCTGAAGTAGTTCTTGAGGGAACTGATACCATGAATCCGGCAGGGCTGTCCATAAATCCATCAGAGTAGGACGGGGTGCAGATCTCTGTATGTTGCAAGGCATCCCAGATATGCTCAATAATGTTCACGTCTGGGGAGTTTGGTAGCTAGCGGAAGTGTTTAAACTCAGATGAGTGTTCCTGAAGTCTGTACCAACTCTAAATGTGTTGGATGTCTCCATGTCAGCTGGAATTTCCCAAGTCCGTAGGAATGCACGATGGACATGAATGGATGCAAGTGAATAGACAGGATGCCTACGTAAGTGTCACCTGCCAGAGTCGTATCTAGACGTTTCAGGGGTCCCATACCACTCCAACTGCAGACGCCCTATGCCATTACAGAGCCACCACCAGTTTGAACAGTCCCCTGCTGACAAGCAGGGTCCATCGATTCATGAGGCTGTCTCCATATCCATGTAAGTCCATCCGCTCGATAGAATTGGAGACGTCCAACCAGGCGACATGTTTCCAGTCGTCATCAGTCCAATGTCGGTGCTGACGGGTCCAGGTGAGGCGTAAAGCTTTGTGTCGTGCAGTCATCAAGGGTACAGGAGTGGGCTTCCGCTCCGAAATCCCATATCGATGATGTTCTGTTGAATGGTGAGCACACTGACACTTGTTGATGTCGCAGAATTGAAATTTCAGCAATTTTGCGGAAGGGCTGCGCTTTTGCCACGCTATATGATTCTCTTCAGTCGTCGTTGGTCCCGTTCTTGCAGGATCTTTTTCCGGCCGCAGCACTGTCGAAGATTTGACGTGTTACCGAATTCCTGATATTCATGGTACACTCGTGAAATGGTCGTACCGGAAAATCCCCATTTTATCGCTACCTCGGAAATGCTGTGTCCCATCGCTCGTGCATCGACTATAAAATCTCGTTAAAACTCACTTAAATCTTGATAACCTGGTATTTTAGCAGCAGTAACCTATCTAACAACTGCGCCAGACACTTGTTGTCTTATATAGGCGTTGCCGGCGGCGGCGCTGTATTCTGTCTGTTTACATAACTCTGTATTTGAATATCCATGTCCATACCAGTTTATTTGGTGCTTCAGTGTGTAGGGTTATCTAACTGTACAATTGGCATTTTCTATAACTGTGACATGGTTCTTGGTTGTATCGTTTTGCAGTGACGGGATTTTTATGTTTTTTCGTATTTACTATAGTGCTGACGATAGCTACGATCTTAGCTGAAACCTAGATCGGCACTAAAATACAGGTGACATACGGCCGATGCTGACGTTCCTGTCCTAAATTAAATCACGGCTGTGGTGCACAATTATTCCCTTGGAATCAAAGCTAACTATAAATTTAAGTGTTATGAAATCTTTTCTGAAAGTACGTCTCATTAGTAGACCTTTCTACGGACGTAAAACGTTGACTATGGAAAGTTCATGCGTGAAGACAACAGAAACACTTGAAATATGGGAACACATTGGAATGATGAAAATTAGACTGTTAATTAATGTAACTAATTAGCAGATGTTGAGTCGAAAAGGGAAAAAGAATTCAGTGCGCAACTTGACTAAAAGAAAGGGTCGGCTGAAGGAACACATCCGCAGCCCTCACAGAAATGCCTGTTTGGTAGCAAACGAATTTGTGGAGGAGAGGTTGAAGTCCAGATGGAGAGCAAGTTTTAAGTACAGTAAGCATTACAAAAGGATGTAGGGTACAATAGTTATAAGGAGAGGCTTGCACCACAGAGACAAGCGTGGGAAGGGGCTCCTGACCAACCTTCTGTGTGGAGAACAGCAGAACTGCTTATGCTGTATCACATTACTTTTGTGTGGCGCAGACGTTTACTTTGCTACTTCCTGGATGAACATACAGTACTCTGAAATAACTTTATAGCAGCCCTATATTTCATATACATAGCTATTTTCTCTGCAATAGTTAGCATTCATTCAACAATGTTACAAATATGTAGTGTTCAGGTCAAACAAACGATCGAAATAATCTGAAAAATATTCCTAAGATACAGTAAAATACAGTAAAACTTTTAAGGCTGACTACAAGTTTAACTAATTACACTTATGTCCAAATAAATTACGGGAATGTAGCCGGTTGAAGACGTCGACAACCGCCGATATTACGAAACGTGCGCATCATGCTGCAAGTAAGCATTGTGCAAGGGAATTTAAAACCTCAATGATGCGTAGAACTATCCAACACACACACACATACACACATACGCTGTAGACACTAGCGACATCACAAAGAAAAAATAACCGACATCAGAAGTTACCGATTGTGAAAAGTAATAACCAGTTGGTGAGGAAGCATTCACTGTGTGTTTCTATTTTCTGAGAAGGGAGAGAGCAGGATTCTAGGCAAAATGTAAGCAAAAACCTCCTTATGTAATTATAAGTTTGCTTGGTAATTGAATTCCAGTTGGTTCCTTAATAAGATCATCCCAGTAGTTGGAAATGTATTTCAGAATATACGATTGCAGTCTTTCTCGGCGTATTCCGCTGATGAACTCTTCTCGGGTTATCAGCCGAGTGATGGCGCCGTCTTGTCAAGTCAAGACGACCCCACCAATCGGCTATTTCAGAATAGTCTTATTGTTATATTCCATGGGATGGGTGGTGTCAAGATAACGTTCTGGTATAGCAGATTTTCTCAGCTGTTATAAACGTGTTTGATGCTTATTTCCGTTCACTGGACTTCCACAATTCTCATAGTCTGACCAATATATAACATGCTACAAGAACAAGGATTACGGTACGCCCCTCCTTATTAAAACCGAGACCATCCTTTATGGAGCCTAAAAGCAACATAATCTTAGAAGGTGACCTAAAAACACATTTAACATCATATTTCCGCAAACTACGACCAACTTTTTTAGAAACTCTCCCCGCGTAAGGCAAAAAAGGCCGTAGACTTCAGTGCGACCACGGATATTGTCATCACTAATCCAGTACACGGTTGGTCGATACCGCAGACGCAGCTACTGAGGAGCCAGTGAGTGTGTTGGACCTTCCATCGAGCTACAGACCCCCTTGAAGATGTCTCCCGCAGACGGGGACGAAACGTTGGGATTTGACAAAGAATTCACCAACCGACCACGGCATAACGGCCCTGATAATTATGATGGACATTACATTTCTGACCGTGAAAGTCTACATTTTAGTATCAATTGGGACTTTGTGCGGACGCTTATGACTGCGCCGTTGAGTAGTCTTTGCATGTTGACAATTCTTCTGGTTATTGATCATTCTCTAGTGTAGCAACTACACTTCATCAGTCACAGCAGACTCCCAGTAGACTGGATGAACTGGAAGATCGTACTAGTTTTATGTTTCCCACAGAGAAACATATATGGGAAAATTTTGTAGTTTACTCTGAGTCTGTAGTATAACTGACGTTTACTGGGGGGAGGGTGGGGGTGAGGCAGTTCTCTTGAAGCTACGAATTAGGCGAGGAATCTTCTTGGTTTCAATCTTTCAAAGACACTAAATAAGGATAGCTGTAGGTAACAAGTCACAGTCGCTTAGCTTATAACTGAAAGGGAATGCCACCAATTCCCTTCAGTGTCAAACGATTGTGGCAGAAGTGTATATCGATCTCCATGGTGAACATTCTTGCAGATGGTAGATGTAGGTCGTCTTGAGAGTATTTTGTTGACAGATACAGAACAAGCTCCAAATACACATGGGGACCGACTACAGTCCACTGGCTAGCAGCTTCTCGTATAACGACATATGCTGCTTCTTTGTGCAGTAGACTATTTACAAATCAGTAACCCATCCACGTACAAAAGGGTTACACAGGGTGTCCCAAATCTTTAGCGTTAAAGACAAACACAAGATGGAGTATCCTACAGTGCATGTTTTGAGATAAAGAACCAATGTTCGGCAAGGAATGATTGGTGATATTTGTTGACCAATGAATATGCTATGAATGTTCGTAGTTTGTTAATGTTCGATAATAAATTATTGCCTGTAACACATACTTTGATACCGCCGTCGTAGCAATGGATGCACATTTGTCTTTTATTTATCCACAGTGGAAAACACCACTCAGTGTCCATCTTCGATTGACAAAGATAAAATATAAGTTTATCTGTTACAGGGAACTGGAGATATGCGTTTAATGTGTGTTTCTACAGGATGTACTACCCAAAAGAACCTTCAGATTTACAGAGGATATTTTTGCAAAAGTTGTAATCAAATTTGGAATTAATTTTATGGCCGTTATCTTACCAGAAGCGTGATGCATCAAACGACAGAGAGGTGACATAGGAGAATTGTCTGCTGAGTAAAGTTTGGAGAATAGTTTTTGAGTAGGAGAAGGTTGTTCAGTTACCGTCCATCAGTGTACAATTCGAAGAATGTAGTGCCGAGAGTACTTGTGGAGCAACACCTACATCACTATAATAAACAATGTATGCAATTTGGTGCCAAATGCGTTGGAACCCAGATTCCCAGTCTGTCAATGGATTATCCAGTGCTGTTCTGCCATGCTGAACTTCCTGTGGCTTATGTTTTGTGCATTAGTCGTGTTTAAAACTGCCACAATGGACATATCACGTGTCAAGCAAATTGAAATGCCACTTTCGTCTCATAACAGCAGCAAAGATCTATAAGCCTGTAACAGTAATTGAATAAGTTCAACTAATGAAATCTCATGAGCTACAAGTTACCCAGTTTTATTACGACATGTGTTGAGATAGATTTAACTGCTTAAAACTCTGGACAAGTACCAGTTAAACCACGCCTTCTAATCACGAAACTTCCCTGAAAGCAACAGCAACTAGAGTGGTTTGAGTCATCAGTCTTTTTACATCCACCTCTTATAACTGTAATACATTCAGGCACCTCATTTATGTCTTATAGTGTATGTATACGTTGCACAAATCAGCGAGTTTATATGCTCATAGCATTCAATATTATGTTAACTCGCATTAGTCATTCACTGTATGGATGTTTGTGATTAATGACAATGTAGTGTAATCTAGTACAATACTTTGATGTACATATGATTGGTACCACTGATAAAATACTTGCAGTATTACTAAATCCCTAGACACTGTCAGTTTACTTAAGATTGTTCATTATGTCAGCATTTTTCTGAAGAAATTAGAGGATCCCTTTATTGTAGCTCCATACTGCATGGAGAAAAAAACATCTCAGATTTCAGAGTTACTTCGTTGTTAACCCACTTCCTTTTAATAGAAGTATTGTTTATCTCCCCGGTGGATTAATGTCGAGGTTCAGTGTGCCGGCCAGTCTGTGGATGGTTTTAAGGCGGTTTTCACCTGGCTCGGCGAATGCGGGCTGGTTCCTCTTATTCCGCCTCAGTTAAACTATCTCGGCGATTGCTGCGCAAACACTTTCTCCACGTACGCGTACACCATAATTACTGTACCACGCAAACATTGGGGTTACACTCGCCAGGTGTGAGACGTTCCCGCGGGGGCGGGAGGGGGGGGGGGTAGGAACAGAGGAAGAGGGGGTCCACTGGGGGGCCGAACCGCACGAAAACCAATGTTCGGTATGGGGCGGCGTTGAGGTGAGTTGACAGCTGTAGCCTGTTGTGGGATTGTGTACCCTCGTCTCTATGTCCACAGTTCAATACAATTGCTTAAGTCTAATAGCTCTTTCGCAAATAATGTGCATAGTAAATAGGAACTAAACCAAACTCCGTCCGAATCGGCTATGAAGACCCAACGCTACCGACCGGCCGCCGTGTCATCCTCAGCCCACAGGCGTCATTGGATGCGGATATGGAGGGGATGTGGTCAGCACACTGCTCTCCCGGCCGTATGCCAGTATACGCGACCGGAGCCGCTTTTTCTCAATGAAGTAGCTCCTCAGTTGGCCTCTCAAGGGCTGACTGAACCCCGCTGGCACTCGGCAGATCCGATGGCGACCCATCCAAGTGCTAGCCCAGCCCGACAGCGCTTATCTTCGGTAATCTGACGGGAACCGATGATACCACTGCGGCAAGGACGTTGGCATATTAAATATGGGAAGAGCTTATACAGACGTATACACAAGCCGTTACTTTCCTACATTTATTACTGTCAACACAAATATTCTTATAATATACGTCATTTGCTGCTGTATACAACCTGAGTAATATTGAGCTATTGCTACTGTCACACTAACTCATAGTAAGATATATATATATATTTAAGATACCTGTCACCAGAATCGTGCTGCAGCTATCTTTGTATGCAGAGCTCAAGATCACCTTTGTTGCGAATGGTAAACAGTAGTCAGCTGCGCATTCGGGAGTATGTAGAGTGCCTCTGTCCGTGATATTAACACTGACGGTTAATACAACATGAAAAAGTACATTGTTTTGCATATTTTTATGACTGACGATGTAATTTTCCAATCACTACCAACAATAAATGTGAATAAATACTATGCACCTTTCTTTTTCGCGATGTGTTATGGGTGTGTCCGTTAAGTGATTCTTTGAGTCGCTACTTTTATGTCCGGTTACTGATATATGAATTTTTTGTCTCACACAATTAACTTTATCGCCTGGTAAGATGTTGTGAATGTCTTAAGTGGGAATGTGACATTTTATCACGCATGTTATTTCGTAAAATATACATGAGCTTATGAGATGGCGAACCCAGTTTTATAATGGTATTTCTATGGTTTGTGGTTTAGTACACAGGAACATAATGATGATGGACTTTGGAGCGAAACTGATTATTCAGTTAAAAGAAATTATCGGCAGCTCATAGTGGTAAAGCATGACGTTTTTCAAGTACCTACAAACATTTTGGCAACTCACATGTCAGATTAATTTGCACTAAGTTCTCAGTGTCTGAGTCAGTTTCCTGTATCCATTATGGTTTCTAGTGCTGCTTAACTTTGTGACTGCCCTTGTTTCCATACTGTAATGGATGGCCTTTCTCTTCGTCCACCGTTTAATATACAAAGGATTCGAGGGTGTATGCGCCATATGACTTCGACGTCCTAATATAATTTGGGCGTCAGCCCTGCAGTCTAATTACGACAGACAATAGATGGTGCACGTGCATTGAGCGCCAGTGAGTGGCTGCTTTGGCCTGTAGAAGAGACAATAGTTGTGCCTAGACCACCGGGTGGTACTTTGAGCTGGAGAGATAATTAGATAGGATTCGAGGAGCAATAAGTGGTTTAATACGCTCTGAGCGTCGCCTGCAAACCCTCAGGTAAACACGAGTGCAGAGATAAAGCTGCAGGCTGTGAATTAACGGCATGCGACACCACGTCGATTCGCCTCGGGATGGACGAGTCACACTGACAACACGACACATCACTTTACTTTCATGCACCAACGATCATGTTACGTTATAAGAAAACAATGGTTAATCCTCCTTTGCACATGCTCCATTACCGAATCATTTATACACCCAATGAAATCTGCCCTATGAGGTTTGTATCTATACTTCATGGATAATAGTAACTATAAATATCGTTACACCCTTTCCCTGCTTTATTGCCTGCCATGGTGGCCGAGCGGTTCTAGGCGCTTCAGTCAGGAATCGCGCGACTGCTACGGTCGCAGGTTCGAATCCTGCCTAGGGCATGGATATGTGTCATGTCCTTAGGTTAGTTAGGTTTAAGTAGTTCTAAGTTCTAGGGGACTGATGACCTAAGATGTTAAGTCCCATAGTGCTCAGAGCCATTTGAACCACTTGAACCTGCTTTATTCATCTGCATGTACGAGACATTATCTCTCAAAGTAGGGGGCATGACCTTTCCATATGTTATACGTTGTTTCAGCATGATGGTGAGTCACCCCACGTTCGTATTAATGTTCGTGAGAAACTAACAACGGATGCCCTCGTCGTTCGATTGGAAGGGACCAAGCATGATGTCCGTATCGTATCTCACAGAAAAGGCTATTCTCCAATAGTTATACGAAGTTGTTATTGTTTTACATAGGGAAGAAAGAGAAATTGACGTGGTTAGTAGCGTCTTAGCAGCTGTTGCAATGCAAAGAGGTTTTGTCATCTGACATTTAAAAAATTGTTGTAAGCGTCTACAAAAAAGTGTAAGAATTCTTTAAGATGATTACTTCCTTATTCATAGGTTCCAGTTTACATTTCTCATCTATCTTAGCGAAGGAGCGCATCACTTACATGGATGTACCAGGCATCTCATGTTTCTCCCACAGCTGGAGTTTCTGTTGTTGTTCACCAAAGGGTATAGTTCCATTTTAAACTCAACCGAATACAAACAAGTTTTCTTCTCCAAATTAAATTTTACGATATAATAAACGGTTTTAAATTTTTATGTAGAGACCAGTTGGTTAGAGTGATCGCCAACTCTGTGCGGTACTGTTCCTCGATGCGTCTTCAGAATCCATTTGCAGAAATAATTTACAGTCCAGAATGAAACTTTCACTTTGCAGCGGAGTGTGTGCTGATATGAAACTTCCTGTCAGATTAAAACTGTGTGCCGGACCGAGACTTGAACTCGGGACCTTTGCCTTTCGCAGAAAATTGCTCTAACAAGAATTCTTTTTCCGCTATTGATCGTTGTACTTGTTCGGCTCTGTCATCCCATGACCCTTTTTCAAGTTCATCGTTGATCCACTCACTCAGGTTTTTTATTACAGAGGGCAGCTAACCCTCTGACTTAACACGCAGAGCTACTGTGCCGGTGACTGTGCTACCTATGCACGACTGACTATCCGCCCTTACAGCTTTACTTTTCTCAGTACCTCACCTCCTACCTTCCAAACTTCACGGAAGTTCTCCTGGGGCAAGTAAAGCTGTGAGGACGGGTAGCTCGCCCGGGTTAGATTCTCGGCTGGGTCGGGGATTTTCTCCGCTCAGGAGCTGCGTGTTTTCTTCATCGTCATCATCTCATCTCTATCGACGCACAAGTCGCCGAAGTGGCGTCAACTCAAAAGACTTGCTCCAGGCGACCGGTCTACTCAATGGGAGGCCCTGGCCACACGACATTTCATTTTACCGAAGGTTTTTTGAGTACCATGTATGATGAGTCTGTCCTTCCGACTATCATTCCTTTTAAGTCGGCTCTCAACCGTGTTGTGAAGCGGACTTGCGCGAGACTCTGTGCGGCGCTCCGCAAGCTGGCCGTTGTAACTCGCGCGGGTAGTGGGACCGCATTGTACATGGATCACCTCGAACGAAGATGGCGCTATCTTATAGAAAAGCCATGATTAAATTAACGTTCAATGCACAGTACCCAGTGTGGTGTCACCGCCAGGCACCACACTTGCTAGGTGGTAGCCTTTAAATCGGCCGCGGTCCTTTAGTATACATTGGACCCGCGTGTCGCCACTATCAGTGATTGCAGACCGAGCGCCGCCACACGGCAGGTCTAGAGAGACTTCCTGGCACTCGCCCCAGTTGTACAGCCGACTTTGCTAGCGATGGTTCACTGACTACAGACGCTCTCATTTGCAGAGACGACAGTTTAGCACAGCTTTCAGCTACGTCATTTCCTACGACCTAGCAAGGCGCCATATTCAGTTACTATTGATATTGATATTGTAAATCATGTACCGTCAAGAGCGACGTTCATCATTAATGGATTAAAGTTAAGTATCAAACTACTTACGTCCGCTTTCTGAATTCTAATTCCTTGTCATGTTCCAGATCTCACGTTAGTATAGTTCTTCCCTCCTCACGCCAGCCTGCGTGAGCTGAAACGCGTGCATTTCGGCCTCCTCTAGTTACACGGTGTTGACTCTTCAGCCAACACTACACCAAGACCTAAGGCATACGAATTAGAGCGTTTGCTGCGTGAAGTAATGCACGTCGATCCACAGGAACTTCTCCGCACACATCTTTCGATCCTCTCCAGCACAGATTACCTGAAATTTGTCAATGAAGCAGCGTGTGAACAGCTTATTCGCCATTCCACCGATGGATATCGTTTCCACCACTCGGACGCGAACGTGGTTGGAGTGACTGTCGACCATGCAGGACTCTGTGTACGGAACATCCGAATCTTCGAGCTGCCGTTTGAAGTTCCAGCAACTGTTGTCGTGGAGTCGCTGGGGCCTTACGGAAAAATACTAAGTCACGTGGAAGAAAAGTGGCATACGTTGGAGACGCGTTCTGTAGTGAATGGAGTGTGTCAGGTGCGAAACGAACTGCTCAAACACATCCCATCGTACGTGACCGTCGCTGGTTGTCGAGCGATCATCATTTATGACGGTCAGCCGCGTACTTAGTCAGGTTGCGTCAAGAAGGGCATGTACGCTCTGAATGCCTGCAGCGATGCCTCGTCAAGAAACCACGTGCAGACACAACGCCTATATCGCAACCGACAACAAATGGTTCAAATGGCTTTGAGCACTATGGGACTTCACATCGGAGGTCATCAGTCCCCTAGAACGTACAAGGGAATGGTCAGACTTGTCATGTCGAAACCTGTGGTTTTTTTACCACTGTGAGTTAACATTGCAAGAATCTGTATGCAGAATTTTAGCTGCCGACATGACCTGGAAGTCTCTAAACAATTTTATGAAGTAAGACATTATTATCGCATGGTTTCCGCATTTATAACTGTCTCTTGTACAACCCTGACCTCTCTCGCTACGTTATACCAACGCCATCTAGGGACAAGGTGGCGTTAGCTATGCGCCGCTCTCTTGCCACAGCAGTGAGAGAGCTGATTCCCCTAGTGAAAGCGATCGTATAATAATTAAACTTTCGTTGACAAATGTGGCTGATATGTTATCTACAACATTCTTTCAAAAAACGCTATGAAATAGACACAAATAAATATACGGTTTAGAACACGTCCAAATTTTATTTCTTGTATTACCGCAAAAATGCGAAATATTGATAAAATGTTCAAAACTTAGGTTTTTTGTGCACTAAGAACATACAAGCAAAGACGACATATGACAGCCCTGCGAATCACAGACGTTGTTAGATGTCCGTAGACAAAACTGGGCTGGTGTTACGAATTAATCAGGCCTAGTATCAGTATATTTCGAGGAGTGCCACGCATATTAATCAAATTCTGAAACCGTGGGGAGGAAAATTGATAATCTTCTACTGATTTCAGCTTGAGAATATTGTCATGGTGATAGACAGGAAATTGCAGTGATCAGCACACAATAATTTTCTCTGTTAGTTTTCTGTAAAATGCCTTCCACTGTCGAAAAAATTCTCTGTCTAAAAGTTGAATTACGTTCGTCGTGCCGGGTGGAATCAGAAGTATCTCTACTTTTTTGTCAGGGTGGGCTCGAAATACAGCTTTTATTGAATCAGACCTTTTATGATCTGACCACGAACCTAGAAGGAGAAGAGATTTGTTCCCGCAGAACGGAAGAAAATCATGACGCATGAAAAGTGTAACGTTTTCATTTCCCATTTTTCCAGACTTCGATGCGTCTACTACAAGACTGTTTGCGTAGAACATTGTTCTTTTGACACGTGGTCCAAAACGTCCAGTTGGTTCTTGAAGACACACATACATTTTAGGCAGCAATGAACCATCCAGACTAATTATGGGCATTGTAGTGTAGGAATGGGTGAGTGCAGTCGTGGACTGCGCAATCGCCTCAATATGTTTTTCCCCTTTGAATGACAGTGTTCATTTCGCACGCATTTCTTTTTGAAACCCTGACTGATCTGCATTGTACACGTACGATTCACCAAAACTAGCGATCTTATTTTTTGCATTCGCAAGAAAAGCTTCTATCATTTCGATTTGTGTCACTTCATTTTTCGACCTGTTTCTCGATACAAATTTTGTTATTTTTCTTGCCACAATTTTATGTGATCTTTTGAAGCGACTAATCCAACTTTGAGAAGCTGTAAATTCTTTATCGCCTATCGCGTTAGCAATCTCTAATGCCCAATCACGCAAAGTTGTATCGCTGACACTAAATGACTGTTGTCTGGCATCGGTAAATAGCTCAAAAAGTCGCGCATTTATCTCTGTCGCAATTGCCAGTCGACTCTTACGTCGTCCAGCGACTTCCTTTTTCCATCTATACAATTCACGTTCAGAATGGACAAAGCGATACTTATTTTGAACAGTACTGACACGTAGGCGTTTCTTACCACTTTCGTTCAACCAATACGTCACCGCTTTTTCTTTGTCTGACAAGGTAATTGTAGTAGCTGGCGTTACTTTCGGAGATAACTGATGATGGTACGTGGCACTATCACTCGAAGAGTCTTCATGAGTGCAACTTTCGTCGGTGTCTTCGCCGTCTGTAGATTCACAGTCTGCAATACCGAGTGTTTCAGTTGTTTCTAGCCACATGTCTGCGCCATTTAGATGCTCGTCTTGAAGTTTAACAACCATGTCGCACAACACATAGTCTTCACGCGTGATTTCTGTTGATTGCTTCATTTGACGTCTGTGGTATATCTCCATGGCAAGCAGCAAAACATTTACAGGGTTCACCATCACCTGTGAGGGGAGATTGAATGTTCACCGTAAAGTGGCTTGCGGAGTATAGATGAACATGTACAGAACATCTTTCTCATCTCTAACCACTTTCAGGACGGTATGTTTCGAAATACGTGCATGCCACAGAAACGAATATTCGTTTTCCCTTTCCACCAAAACCGTGCAGCGATATTCCTCTTTAGTGAACGCCGCGATAAGACGGCCGCACTTGCCGACCATGCGTACAACGCTCGCGACTCGCCATTTAAAGGGGTGGCCAGCCGTCACTGCAAGCGCCAAGCAGGAAACAGCCATGTTCGTGATTTTTTTCAGGTCACTTACAATTCATGTCAGCAGCTACAATTTTGCATACGGACTTTTTTCACAGTTAAATAACAGTGCTAAAAAAGCAATACATGTTTCGGCATGACAAGTCTGACCATTTCCTTGTTAGAAATACTTAAACCTAACTAACCTAAGGACATCACACACATCCACGCCCGAGGCAGGATTCGAATTTGCGACCGTAGTAGTTGCTCGGTTCCGGACTGAAGCACCTAGAACCGCTCGGCCACAGCGGCCGGCGAAAGGACAACACTGCCTGTTACATACATCGAGGCAGCGAGTAACATAACGGTCGTGGACGTTGTTCCGTACCACTTACCGACCCCGCGGGCCCGATTTCCGCGACCACGATGACGCAGCCGCCATCGGAACCCTCACCGTGAGCGACAGCAGCGACCATGTCTGCACTCCAGCCGTGTGAGGAAGGAGAGCGCCAGAATATAGATTCGAGCTCAGACACGGAGATGCGGGAGGTGCCTACTGTTTGTCGTGATCCATAGGACGCGGACACGCGTTGCCGCAAGCAGAACTCGCCCAAGCGACGAAAGAGGAGGCTGTCTGCAGGAAATGCTTCGCGAGATGGTGACACGTTGCAGGAGGGTGAGGAAAGTCAACCTACAGCCCGAGCTGTGGACCTCTCTCCAACGGTTCCTGGTTAGTTGCTGGCAACATCCGCCCAAGGACAAAGCCAAGCTGACGATGCTCAATTGACCGACGAGTCCCCCGGTGATTTTGCGGCTAAGACACCAGATCAACGTCGTGCGTCGCTTAACGTACCACCTTTCAAGCTTGGTATAAGGCGAGGGCGAAGGGGATGGAAAGAATGGTATCAGACTTGAGCCACAACCAGATGGCCGCGGATGGCGGATTCCCTGACGAACATCTTGCCTCAGACGATCAATAATACATATGGTGCGGGTGGCAGGGACGATCAGACGGGCGACGTGGCGCTTACTGGCTTAAAACAATGCATCATACGTCATCGTACTATCAAATGACGGATGGGTACAGTGAATGTACTGTGTCCAGACTAAGCGCCTGCAACTCTCGCTTCCCGCGAAGCAGACCGGTACAGCGGACCCCGGACCGAGTAGGGGTCAACCTGGCCGGTCGTCCCGGAAACGCTTCCCAGAGACCACCAGGAGGCGTCCACGGCGCCGCAAGATGTCGCTACAGCCGCGGACCTCATTCCTTCCGCTCGGCACGTGACTGCAAATAGAGCCAGCCATATCCATGCGCCAAGCAGTATTTTGGCTGGCACAGGAGCCTGGAGAGGCAGTTCACGTCGAGCGAGCCCACTGGTGTCATCGTAGCCGCCGCGTCATCGTCCACCACAGCCAGCGTACCGGAGCCATCCTCGCAGGGCCTCTACTCGTCCTCGGACTCAGGTGACGGCAACATGGACTCCGCGCCGCTCTTCACGAGACGTCCGTGGCTTGGTTTGGTGAAGTTGTATGGTTACTACAGACAGTTTATGTTTGGAACAATCTCTGATTTAGTTATTGGTAGGCATGGGGAATCAGTCCTACCTCACGAATATTGTTTGTAAATTTTGAAGAAAGACTTCAGTTTAAATAAAAACGCTATAACTCACACTCTGAGATTTTCCTATCCGCGGACGGCAGATATATTACAATGTCAATGGCATTAGTTCCACGATCAAAACCCAGTTGTTAAAGCACATGATTCCGGCGGCGGACATTGAAATCCTGTTCTTTCAAGATGTACGGCCTGATGTGCTCCTGGATGTTTATGGATAGGCGTCTTATGTCAGTCCAACTTCCGACGATGTTGGTGGTACGGCCATACTGCTACGCGATGAGATCGAATCAACAGATATTCAGTATTTGCTATCAGCGAGAGGCATTGCGCTCTCCATCGGCGCAGTCCACCTTGTGAATTTGTATGCCCCATCTGGTACTGCGAAGCGTTTAGAGCGAACACTCTATTACTTCACTGAGGTAGCTCCGCTGTTTCAAGGGGCTACAGAGCACTTCGTGGTGGGCGGTAACTTTTAACAGCTTCTTACTCCCTGAGGATCGGATCCCACACGATGTCCCATGTCCCGCCCTTCGTGCTATGGTCAGGGATCTTGTTTTGCATGATACATGAACACTAATCCACGGTGACCGACGCGGATATACTCACTTCACCAGCAACTCGGCCAGCAAGTTGGACAGGATTTACGTCTCCCGAGGTGTGCGGGCAGCTACTGTCGGTGCTGAGCTTTGGATCACTACATTCACCGACCATCAGGCCTTCATGTAGCGCCGTGACTCTGCCACGACAACAGACGACTCATAGTAGAGGACCTTGGACTTTTAACGTCAACATTCTCCGGGAAGAGGATTGTCGTGTAGCCGTCACTGCTACCGGGCACAAATATGTGCTACGGCGCCCTACCTATGGTGGACATACTGCGCCACACCACACACTAGGTCTTCGCCGCACGCTCATGTTGTGTGGACGAGGTAGGGCGCTTTGGCTCTGATCGACCACTGAGTTTTACTACAAAGTCTTGCGAGAACTAGCATCGCCACAAACTTCGCCGAAGGCCAAATGGCCGTCCACCGGACACAGGCACGGCTTCTGCAGATCACGGCCGACAGATTGGGAGGCACGCGGGATCGATCGAGACATCAAGATTCCATCCCAGAGGAACGTACTTCTCTTTATCACATCGTCAGAGAACGGAGACACCGTAGGAGAAGACTCATCACAGCAGTTGTTTCTGTGGACGGGCAACGCGCGGAAACACACAACGCCATCTCCCGTGTCCTCACAGATTATTAACGCACTCTCTATCTAGCACATCGAAGGCGTGACAATGACATTGATGACGTCCTGCACGACCTGCCACCTTCGGGTAGGGCGCTAGGCGACACCACTTTCTTGGAATCCGTCACGTGGGAAGAAATGCACATGGCCCTGTTGAGGGGTGCGAGAAAGTAATCCCCTGGACCTAATGGTCTTCCACTTGAATTTTATAGCAGCTTTTCTGACCTGATGGGGGAAATTTGGCGGCAGATGTGCTGCGAATTCCTGGATCCTAAATTTAGGATCCCCCCCCTCCCTCCCCTAATTTTTTGAGGACATGGTCATCCGTGTGCCAAAACTAAATGGGGTGTGCATACCGCAAGACTTCGTGCCGTTGACTTTAGTGATTTTGGATTAGAAACTGTTCGCCCGCATTCTTCGTGCTCGCCTCCTCGCTACTGTCAAAGATACCATTCATGCCGAGCAAACATGCCTGGAAGGTGGCGGTAATATAAAAACGGCGTTAAGCTCGTATAGAGATGTAGTGCCCTTCATGTCGGCGCCCTCGTTGCAGTTGACCTAGGCCACTCATTTGATCGAGTTGAGTACCATTTCTTGCAGGCTGTCTTAAAGAGAATGGGTTGGTTCAAATGGGTCTGAGCACTATGGGACTTAACTTCAAAGGTCATCAGTCCCCTAGAACTTAGAACTACTTAAACCTAACTAACCTAAGGACATCACACACATCCATGCCCGAGGCAGGATTCGAACCTGGGACCGCAGCGGCCACGCGGTTCCAGACTGTAGCGCCTTTAACCGCTTGGCCACACCGGCCGGCAAAGAGAATGGGACTGTCTCCAGTATCGGCAGGTGTTGTTCTCCGCCTCATCCACGGAACCCCTTCCACAGTCCTGGTCAATGGCTACTGCTCACCACCGTTCACTATTGAGAGCTCAGTGCGCCACGGATATCCTCTGTCAACCTTTCTCTTCGCCATTGCCCTCGAGCCTCCACCTCATGGTTTACGAAAGCGATTGGAGGGAATTGGCCTTCGCAATATGCATTTTAAACGTTGTGCGTATGCGGACGATATAGTTTTCTTGGCGAGGTCGGCAGAATATATAAGTGCGGCGATCACCTGGCTTCAGCGGTACGGCGAGGTGGCCAGTAGCCTTATCAACCTACTAAAGTCGCACTACATGGATGTGACTAGAGGACTAAATATGAATACGCCAGTGCTCATTACCAAAGTCCCGGTGATGAAATGTTTGGAGGTGACCTAAGATGGGAACGTGCAGCGTACTACAGCAGATACGTATCGCAGACTACTTAATGTGATCCGCACGCAAGTTCGTCTTCATAACTTTAAGACACTTGATCATACGGATACATTTTGTCAACGTCTACCTCGCTCCGAAACTTAATCAATACACACAATATCTCCCAATGGCCGCTACGGTAGGTGCCAAGTTTTAGGGAGCCTTAGGTCATTTCGTCAGCGAGTGTAGGGTGTTGGGGAACCGTTGCGAGTCGCTAACGTTGCCCACACATGCAGGCGGCATTGGACTGATAAACGTACACAAAAGGGCGCGCGCTGTGTTCCTGCGGACGATGCATCGTCTACGTACTTCCGACAACGACACCCTCCGTGGTATACTGATTAGGAGGAGGTGCCTCAATCCCTCCAGTTGCCGATTTCTGTTGGACATATCATTCCAGAATTGTGTCACATTCGCAACATGAGTTATCTGTTAGATGTCTTTCCGACCACGCGGGATCCTAGAACCAAGGACTTCTACCACTACTGTCAACGGACGCTGCCTGTTAATTTGGTTGAACGCCCCCATCCGGCAGTTGGCTGGAGGCGGGCGTGGAGTAACATACACTCGCCTTTCCTTCCCACCATGGTCAGGGCGCTGTGGTATGTGATAACGACTGGAAAAATTCCCCACTCGATAACGCTTACACACGATACACCTTGCCGAGGATCCTCTCCGCCCCAGACGCACCGCTGTCGTCACTGACATGCACCTTTTCGTTTGTGGTACTTCTGCCGACTGCTGGCTCCTCACAATGATGATGTTGGCATTGTTGCCACGACGGACGCCTCAGTCCGTAGAGCCCACCGAGCTGACCCATCCCGACGTCCCTTACTTCCCTGCTACTCGTCACAACGCCACGATGTGTGTTAAGGGTATGTCATTGTCATACTTTTTTAGTGAGAGCGTTGCAGGTTGTTAGATTTTTGGCATTATTTAACGTGCCACTACACGGTTTTATGGCGCAAAGCGTCGTACGGTTCGCTCTTTGCGAATTACTTGGGGTCGTTTACGCGTCCTTCAGACCACTGGGATTTATCTGATGTGAGAAGAGACTGATATATAGCACATGATGGACTGATGAGAGGCATCAACGATAATTAAGGGTGTTTGACCCTCGCTGAACGAGAAAACGACCAGGACATCCCGCCGTTTGACTGCTGTGAACAATCCCGAAAGAAGATAAAAAATAAACAAAAAAGAGAAACGATAGAAGAAAGCAATTACAAATAAGAACATAATAAACAAATGAAAAACAAATTAAATATAATAAAACTATTCTACGGCGTCCATTATCATTTTCTTTTTTAATAGAACGGTCAGAGGTATATTTAATTTTTGTTCGTGGGTGGAGCCTAAAGTGATGGCGATAAACCGTCCTAGTTAGTTATTAGGGTGAAAAAAATGTTGTTCAAGCATTTGTCCATACAAGGCAAAGGTCCCGAGTTCGAGTCTTGGTCCAGCACACAGTTTTAATCTGTCAGGAAGTTTAATAATTTACAGTCTCTTTCGCTATGGACTGTGCAATCGTGGAGAAACTATAGCTAATGAGAAGTGATACTTGCGTGTATTTTTTCGTTTACTACCGATTCGTGCACTGCTGTGTAATCGATCAAGCACTTGGACTAGAAGTCAAAACTGTCCCTAACATCGAGGAAGCTTACCACTTGATGTAGTCATTGCAGGCTATGTTATTACGTTACACAGTTGGCGGTCTGGGAATCTACAGCATACAAGTCACTGATACCTTGACGAGAGAGATTCTTCCATACGAGGGTAGTAATAAAGTTTTAACTCTCATCTCGAAATAAGCAGGAAAGTTGGCGATAGTCCTTTACATACGCAGTCTTCAATGTGACACAACTTTGCCAATGATGGATGACTTGGTGGAGACATAAGTTGTAGAACTCTGCAATTCTATTGTTCAGGAAACGCTCGCTCCCAGAAATTCACATCGTCATCGTTCTAGAAAGATCGGCCATCAAATGATTTCTTCCTCCCTGGAAAGAGCAAAAAGTTACTGAGTGCCGTGACTGCGGAGTAGAGGAGATGAGGCAAAATTTGATAGCCCGAGGAAGCTGGAACGTTGTCGTGGAACAAATACATCCACTAAGGAGTCCTTCCATGATATTTCGTTTTGATAGCCTCCCACAAACCTTGCCACGAGATTTAGGTAGCATATTCCTGAGACTGCTTGCCCCTTACGTTCAAAATCTGTTGCATCACGCCATGGAAATCCCAAAAACACAATATCTCCAGTCCGAAGGTCGTTGAGTTATTACCTTTTTCTACACTGTTGCCTGTACATGCTTTCCACTGTTTGGTCATCTCTTATTTCTTGGGATTGTTGTGACACACACAGCACTCATTCACATAAAGCGGTTAAGGATGTCAACTGGATTGGCCTACTACAGCTGCTACATTTCCGCTACTGCTTCGGTACCGAGATCTTTTCGAATTACTGCGAATGGTCGTAGAGATCAGTGGGTGGTGACCTTTCTCATGTTCAGAATGTCGTGGAACATTTTGAAAACTGATCCATGTCAGGTTTTCACTATTTTCACTGTCGCTTCGATATCAAACACTGTTCTCTAAAGACAGAGGCCTTCTTCGTCTTGCAGGCTTGTGAGACCACACTGAAAGTGGCTGCGTCCGCTACATATGATGGTGTCTTGTTACAGTTCATTTCCACCAACTAATCATTGATGCACCGTTGTTAGTGCAACATGCCCGCCTTGCATAGAGTTAGAGCGCTGTTGAGCCAAAACGTAATGGTCAAATAAAAAAGCAAAAATGAAGATGCAAAATAAAAAAATAAAAAAATATTTGGATGTAACTGGTAAGACTGTTTCATGTGGGTACCTTGGTTCTGCCGGCTGCCTCCACCCAGCAGCGAAGAAGAGATGCTGCTTTAATAACCTGGTTATTGACCAAAGTAAACTAACATTCTATTCTCCCATTCCGACGAGATCAATAAATTGATGTGCAAAGAGTCATGGGATACCTCTTATATCGTGTCGGACATACTTTCGCTTGGCGTAGTTACTCAACGCGGCGTGGACTAAACAAGCCGTTGGAACTCTGATGCTGAATGCTTCAGATGGCTCTGAGCATTATGGGACTTAACATCTGAGGTCATCAGTCCCCTAGAACTTAGAACTACTTAAACCTAACCAGCCTAAGGACATCACACACATCCAAGACCGAGCCATCCGAACCTGCGACCGTAGCAGTCGCGCGGTTCCAGACTGCAGCGCCTAGAACCGCTCGGCCATCCCGGCCGGCTCTGATGCTGAAGTATTAAGCCATGCCCCCCCCCTATAGCCGTCCATAATTACGATAATGTTGACGGTGCCGGATTTTGTGCATAAAAAGACCTGGATTATGTCTTATAAATGTTCAGTGGGATTCATGTCGGGCGATCTGGATGGCCAAATCAGCCACACAAAATGTCCAGGATGTTCTTCAAAACAATCGTGAACATTTACGGCCTGGTGACGTGCCACGTTGTCATCTTTAAACATCGTTGTTTGGGAATATGAAGTCCATGAATGGCTACAAATTGTCTCCAAGCAGCTGAACATAACCATTCGCAGTCAATGATCAGTTTAGTTGGACGAGAGGACTCAGTCCATTCCATGCAAACATAGCCCATACCACTATGGAAATATCACCAGTTAGCATAGTACTTTGTTAGAACTCGGATGCTTGAATTCTTGGGGATTGGGCCACACTTGAATCCTACCATTAGCTTTACTTTATTTTTACTCATGTATTTATTTATTTGAGTCTTTTGGTTGATTTGATGCAGCCTGCCACGAATTTCTCTTCTGTGCCAGCCTCTTCATCTACTTCGTGACCATCAACCCCGATGATAAGTTTCTCGCTGTTCTCATTTCTGCCACTTCTTATTACTTTCGACTTTCTTCGGCTTACTCTCAATCGATATTCTGTACTTATTGGACTGTCCATTCCATTCAGCATATCACGTAATTCTGCTTTACTTTCACGCAGGACAGCAATGCCATCAGCGAATCGTATCATTGATATCCTTTCACCTTGAATTTTATTTCCACTCCTGAACCTTTGTTTTATTTCCATCACTGCTTCTTCGATGTACAGATCGAACTGCAGGGCAGAAAGACTACATCCCTGTCTCACAAACATTTTAATCCGAACCCTCTCGGCTCTTGTACATATTGTATATTACTCGTCTCTCCCTATAGCTTACTCCTATTTTCCTCAAAATTTCGAACATCTTGTACCCTTTTACATTGTTTAACGCTTTCTCCAAGTTGACAAATCCTATCAACGAGTCTTGATTTGTCCTTAGTCTTTCTTCCATTAACAACCTCAACGGCAGAACTGCCTCTCTGGTGCCTTCACCTTTCGTAAAACCAAACTGATCATCATGCGACGCACTCTCAATTTTCCTTTTATTCTTGTGAGGAACTTGGATACGTGACCTGTTAAGATCATTGTGCGGTAAGTCTCGCACTTGTCGGCTCTTGCAATCTTTGCAGTTGTGTGAATGATATTTTTCCGAAACTCAGATGGTATGTCGCTGTACTCATACATTGTACAAACCAACGTGAATAGTCGTTTTGTTGCCACTTCCCTCAATGATTTTAGGAATTCTGATGGACTGTTACCTATCCCTATTTTCTCATTTGATCTTAAGTCCTCCATAGCTTTCTTTATTTCTGACTCTAATAATGGACCTCCTAACCCTTCAAAATTAACTCCTTTTCTTATGTACATTAGACAAATCTTCCATCTCATAGAGGCATTCATTCTTCTCTTTCCACCCACCTGGTCTCTCCTCTGCATTTAGCAGTGGAATTGTCGTTGCACTCTTAATGTTAGTATACTCCTTTTTTTTTAATTTCACCGAAGGTTGTTTTGACTTTCCTCTATTCTGAGTTAGTCCTTCCAACGATTATCTCTTTTTAGATTTCTTCACTTTTGTCATGTAGCCATTTCATCTTAGCTTCCCTGCACCTCCTATTTCTTTTATTCATCAACATGAAGCACTCCGTCTTCTGGCCACAAGTGGCCCATCGGGACCATCCGACCACCGTGTCATTCTCAGCTTAGGGTGCGGACAGGAGGGGCGTAGGGTCAGCACACTGCTGTCCCGGTCGTTATGATGGTTTTCTTTGACCGGAGCCGTTACTACTCAGTTGAATAGCTCCTCAATCGGCATCAGGAGGCTGAGTGCACCCCGAAGGATGGCAACAGCGCAAGATGACCCGGCTGGTCACACATCCAAGTGCCGGCCACGCCCGCACAGCCCTTAACGTCGGTGATCTGACGGGAACCGGTGGATCCACTGCAGCAAGGCCGTTGCCCTTTTATTCCTCAGCGACATGTAGTTCCGTATCCATGAATTTCCTCGAAAGTTTTTGTACTTCGATCAACTGAAGTATTTCTTCTGTTACTCCTAGTTTCTCACCAGTTATCTTCTTCATACCTATTTCCCTTTCCAGCTGCTATGATTGCTCTTTTTAGAGATATTCATTCCTCTTTAACTGTACTACCTACTAAGCTATTCTTAATTACTGTATCTACAACCTTAGAGGACTTCCAGCGTGTCTCTTCAGTACTCATTTTGATTCTCTTCATCACTACTAGATTGTGATCTTGTCTGTAACTACTCCTGGATAATCTTTACGATACATTATCTGGTTTCAGAATCTGCATCTGACCATGGTGTAATGTAACTGAAGTCTTCCTCTATCGCCCAGCCTTTTTCAAGTATACCTCATCCTTTTTGAACAGAATATACGATACATGTAGCTGAATTTTATTACAGGCCTCAATTAGTCTTCCTCCTCTCTCATTTCTTGTTCCAAACCCATATTCTGTAACATTTCCCTCAGCTTTGTCCCATACAAATGCATTGCAGTCCCCCATGAATATTAGATTTTCATTTTCCTTTATATACTGTATTACCCTTTCAATATCTTCATATATTTTATCTCTTCATCTTAATCTTGCGCAGTCGGCATGTTTAACGGAAGTATCATTGTCGGTGTCGGCTTGCTGTTGATTGTGATAAAAACAACGCTTTCACTGAACGTTTCTCAGTAACAATATCTTTGTCCTGCCTTCCTATTGATAACGAATCCTAGTCCTATTATAACAATTTCTGTTGCTGTTGATATTGTAGCAGAAGAAGCTAAGTAGCACAGTCACTGTGGAGTAGTGGTTATGATACCAGACTACTACACGGAGGATCACGAGTTCAAAACTCACCTGGAATGTAAAATATTAATTTCTATATTCGGTTCGAATACATTCTAGAAGTATGTATCAAGCCCTGTAGCTGCATGTATCAAGCAATACTCCTGAAGGAGTTTTCGACAGCAGACGACTTCATAAAATGGTGTCAGTATATGGAGACAGTGCATCAAAAAAGAACTGCACACAAGAAGTTCGCGCGGCTTCCAAACGTCGTATCGATGTCTGTGATGGAGGAAGCAACTAATTTCACCAGTGTTCTTCGTCAGATAGTGAGAGAGGAAGTTCAGAAGGCACTTGGATTGCATTGCGAGCAAAAAACTGAGACGCTACAAGAGGTCATAAGGGAGGAAGGGGAACAGACACTGAACCCAATCTCTCGTCCTTCATTTCCATTTAAAACGGTGAAAAAGTCGAGACCCCGGCGGAGTTACGTTCCTACAATCCCGCTTGAGGAACCTCTTTGAGAACCAAGGAAGACAGACGTCTGGAGGACCCAGGATAACCAACCAGTATGTTTCCACTGCGGACAGCCGGAACATGTGGTGCGCTATTTGATGGCGCCCGCACCAGAAGACAGCAGACCGAAATTAGCCGATGCCAACTCCGGGACGACGAAGATGAAAAAGAAGATGTGGGTGCAGGACGACGTAGGTCACCGTCACAGCAAGCTAGCCGCTGGAGAGGACGCTCCCCAACATGCTGATCAAGATCTCCATTGCCGTTTAGAAGCTTCAGCCGATCACCTAGCCGCCGCAACCCGGAAAACTAAAGGGTAATACCTTCCTTGGAGGTGAGGCCGTCGAAGAGGAAATTTCTCCGCCGTCGATCACTACAAAAATGATAGGAAACTACGTCGATATCGTCATGGATGGCCGAACAGCCCAAGCTTTTGTGGACTCCGGAGCATCATATTCAGTCATTTCTCAGAAGTATCGTCACCAGTTGCAGAAAACCGTATTCGTCGACAGCAAAACATCTCTGCTGAATGATGGCTAACGGGAAATATGTAAAACCTACAGGAAGATGTGTCATTCGTGTGGGTATAAGTGGCCATACACAGCCCTTAGAATTCATCGTCTTACAAGAGTGTAGTCATGACGTCATTCTCGGATGGGACTTTTTGAAAGCTTCTCAGGCAATTATGGATTGTGGTCGCTCGAAGATTATGCTAGAGAAGATGAGATACTGTGGAACTGTGGACAGGATGATGCGCTTGCGAGTGTATGGGGACTATGTGTGCAGGATGTAGTGATCATTCCTGCAGTCAGCGATAGAAAGTCAAATGTCACGTGTCATGCCCTGCATCAACCCAAAGAGAAGCATACCACTGAAGAATGACTTGGTCATCCCAGCCTCTGTCGCCTCGTTTCAGAACGGATTCGGTGAATTGTAGACAGTTAACTATCGCCTAGAACCGCAGATCCTTCCAAGACGCATGTGCGTAGCAAACGCTGAGCCGTTAATTGCCCAGCTGAGCGCCATAGAAACCTCCCATGCCGAGTCTGTGGGCGAAATTGGCGCAAATCTTCTAGCTCGACTATCACCAAGTTTCACTAAGGAACAACAGAAGAAGCTACTAGCCATTCTTCAAGAGTTCTCTGAATGTTGCAATCCACAGGTGAAGAGAAAATTAAACAAGTCGACGGTGAAGCACCGGATCAGCACTGGAGACCATCGACCAAAAAGCTAGAGAGCAAACCATGTGTCAGCAACCGAACGTCGAATAATTCGCGACAGGTAGAGAAAATGATGAAGAATGACCTTATTCTACCTTCGCAGAGCCCATGGTCGTCACCAGTGGTTCTTGTCAGGAAGAAGGATGGCAGTTGGCGCTTTTGTGCTGATTACAGGAAGCTTAAGAAGATAACTAAAGGGACTTTTACCCCCTTCCACGAATTGTCGGTACACTGTCTGAAGGGGGCTAAGTTTTTCTCAACCAAGGACATGTTCTCGGGATACTGGCAAATCGAAGTAGATGAGGCTGATCGTGAGAAAACTGCATTCATCACCCTTGAGGGACCGTATTAGTTTAAGGTAATGCCGTTTGGTTTGTGTAACGCACCAGCAACTTTTGAATGGATGATAGATAATCTTCTAGTGTTCTCAGAGACATTTTATGAACACGTAAAAAGACTGTGTGTTGTTCTTAAGTGTCTCCAACAAGGCGGACTGTAACTTAATCCAAGAAAGTGTCTCTTTGGAGCAAAAGAAATCAAAATACTTGAACACCTTGTGTCAAACGAAGGTGTGCGACCAGACCCAGAAAAGGTGAGATCTATAACGGAATTTCCTATTCCTAAAAGTATTAGAGATGTGAGATGCTTCCTCGGATTATATTCTTTTTACCGTCGTTTTATGAAAGACTTTTGTATCAAAGACAGACCACTCCAAGAGTTATTAAAAGCGGATGTTAAATTTATCTGGGGTGGTGCTCAAAAAGATTCTTTCGATGTGCTGCGGAAAGCTCTGATGACTGACATTGTAATTGGTCTGTATTATGAGAGAGCACCTACAGAACTACACACAGATGCCAGTGGGTATGGGATCGGTGCTGTTCTGGTGCAAATTTCGGATGGAAAAGAGAAGGTTATAGCCTATGCTTCTATGACACTTACAAAATCCGAGAGAATGTCTTGCTATGACCAACGCCATGTGCAAATTTCGACAGTTCTGTATGGAAGGCCGTCATAGTTGTTACAGACAATCATTCAGTTTGTTGGTTGACAGGCCTTAACAATCCAACAGGACGACTCCCCAGGCGGGCACTACCTCTTCAATAGCATGACATTACCATAGTGTACAAAAGTAGAAGAAAACACCAAGATGTCGACTGTCTCTCAAGAAATCCTTTGCAAGACCTTTAAGACTTATATGAAGATAGTGACTGTCTCGCTGCACTCCAGAATCTCTTTTCTGAACAGAAGAAGGACGCCAAGATATCTCAAATTATTCTTCCTTTAAATCAGTCAGAGGATGTGAAAAGGGTAATTTAAGGTAGTTAATGGATAACTTTGCAAAACAAACTTTGATCCGTTTGGAAAGACGTGGCTACCAGTGATTCCTAAACACATGTCCTTAGATATTTTACAGAAATTCCATGACACACCTGAGACCGGACATCTAGGATTTATTAAGACATATGATAGAATCCGTAAGAGATTTTTCTGGCCAGGTTTATTTAGGAGTGTCCGTCACTATGTGTCGCACTGTCGAAAGTCCCAGAGGAGAAATGCAGTTCCTCCGAAACCACCTAGTCGACTCATTCTAATTCCACCGCATTCGGGAGGACGACGGTTCAATCCCGCGTCCGGCCATCCTGATTTAGGTTTTCCGTGATTTCCCTAAATCACTCCAGGCAAATGCCGGGATGGTTCCTCTGAAAGGGCACGGCCGACTTCCTTTCCGATCCTTCCCTAATCCGATGAGACCGATGACCACGCTGTCTGGTCTCCTTCCCCAAACCAACCAACCAACCAACCATTCTAATTCCACCATCTGAAATACTGAAATACCTTTCCAAATTGTTGGGATTAACCTCCTCGAACGATTTCCAACGTCTGCTAGTGGCAATAGATGGATTATTGTTTGCACTGATTGTCTGACACGCTATGCCATTGCAAAAGCCGTGAAAACAGCCGAAGCATTCGAAGTACCCAAATTCATCGTGGAAGACATCGTATTAAAACACGGTGCCCCAAGGTCGTTAATTACGGATCGAGGGAAAGTTTTTCAATCGAATCGTGTGACAGAGATAAACCGTCGGTACAACACTACTCATCACATGGCGACTGCCTACCATCCGCAAACTAACGGGCTTACTGAACGCCTTAACAAGACGTTGGCCGAAATGGTGTCAATGTTCGTCAATGTTGAGCAGAGCAACTGAGATGAGGTGCTACCTTTCCTGACGTTTGCATACAACACTGTCAAACAAGACATCACAGGATTTATGCCATTTTTCCTGGAGCATGGGCGTGAGCCGACGACGACGGTAGACACTGTGCTTCCGTTACATCCTGATGACGTGGACGACGACGACTGCATCGGCCAGGTGTGAACCAGAGCTGAGGAAGGTCGACAGTTAGCTCGACTCTGCACGCTGCAGGCTTAAGAAAACGATGGCCGAACGTATGACGCGAGCCACCAACTTGTTGTCTACCAGAATGGTGACCTCGTCTGGATCTTCACTCCTGTTTGGATGGTTTTCTGAGAAGCTCATACTTTGGACCTTATAAGGTTGTAAGATAGTTGTCTGATACTACTTATGAAGTTTAAGATTTCTACCTCGACACAAGACGGTCGACGTCCTTCGAATGAAACCCTATAAGGATCCTGCAACCCAGGGTAGATTCGAAGCTCCAGCGACAGGCAACAAGCGGAAAGGTGACGATGAGCGTAGTGGCAAAGGAAATTATAAGAAGATCACCACCAGGGCTAACATCAGTCATCGGGAGTCGGTGTATGCAGGACCGATGACTCGTTCCCGGACTAGGTGGACGTAACACTGAGACGCCGTTGTCTTAAGGGGGGAGGAATGTCGTAGAAGCAGCTCAGTAGCACAGTCAACGTGGTGTAGTGGTTATGATACTTGACTTTTGCATGGATACTCATAAAATTCAAGAATCATTGTACTGAAATGTTCTGTAACTGTGTATATACAGCATGTGCGCTGGCCGGATCTAGTTCGCTCGGCGCTCTTGTATGTGCAAGTGCTGAATATACCTTTGTTAAGTGAAGTTAGTGTCCGTCATTCATCTCATTACATCTTCTTCTACGTGAAAATATCACTCTATACTGTCCGCAGCTCGCGGTCTTACGGTAGCGTTCTCGCTTCCCGAGCACGGGGTCCGGGGTTGGATTCCCGGCGAGGTCCAGGATTTTCACCTGGCTTGATATGACTGGGTGGTGTTGTGTCGTCTTCATCATCGTCATTCATTCCCATTATGGTCGGAGGAAGGCAATGGCAAACAACCTCCTCTAGGACCTTGCCTAGTACAGCGGTGCGGGTCTCCCACGCTTCCCTGTGCTCTGTCAAGGAGTATGAGACTTCGTCACCATTATCATCATCATCACTTGTCTTCTATCTGTCTCACATCACTGACCCCTATTATGTCTAGACTGAGCCTTTGCATTTCCCTTAACAAGTGCTATAGCTTTGCTACCACGTTCAAGCTTCTGACATTTCAAGCCCCGACCCGTGGAACGTTATCATTTCGTTGATTATTCAGTTTTTTTTATCATGCTTACCTCGGCCTTGGCAGTGCCCTCCCGGAGATACGAATCTTTTTCCAAAGGCGAGATCATCATGAAACTTTTTCAATTACAGGCTATATATCTTGTGTGTACATATTATGTGTTTTTAATGCAGTGACTTCCAGTGCCTTCTGCATCCTCATATCGTTGATCATTGCTGATTATTTCACCTTTAGGGGCAGTTATACACCCCAAGGACAAGAGAGTGCCTTTAACCTCTATCCGCTCTTCCGCCCTCTACGAAAAGGTCGTTGGCGGAATGAAGGTGACTTTTTATGCAGGAGGTCTTCCCCCACCAATGCTGAGTATTAATCAAAATTTAAGTGCTGGTGGGTTCCGAACCCGACACCAAGGACGTTTTGATTGCTAACTAAAGACGCTACTTTTTTTTTCAATTATAATAACAGAAAAATATATAAGAGGAGAAAGACAAAAAGCCGAGAACATAGCCGACAAACCAACACGAAGCTTGTATCGTGCGCGTAGAGCACACAATACTGATAACAGCCTGTACTATGGTAAGTGAGTGGGGTTCACCTTACGAGACAGGATTTTTATATAGATATTGACCGCGTGTACCTGAATGGAGGCACAATGATACGTCAAATAAGTCCGAAATGCAACTACACGTCAGGACGGACAAAAAGCAACACAGAAGATGCTACCAATTTGATAATAATACGGTCGCCAGCCTAATTAGGCATTAACTGAGTTTCTTCCCTGTACAAGTTGGCAGATATTCGTGCAACGCAACAAGTAGTAACACTGCATAATATAGTAGAATTTTAGAACCAGAAAATCTATTGAACTGATAATTTCACTTTCTGTACTGATATGGATAAACCATAAATACATCACACTACACTATAATGTTTACTACAAAGCTTCGTACTGTATATTGATCTGATTTAAATCGGGCATAGGTTACCCAAGAAATAGCACTTTCGAATCACACACACAATGTCAATTTTGATAAAGGTAAAACACTGATAAATTTTGACCTTTATATTGACTTTAACTTTGCTGGTCAAATCAGTTTAGAACACTTCAGAATTCAAATGAATAAAAAAGGGGGGGGGGCCAGAAACTGTTATGATTACTGTATTAAATAAATTGATTATTGAAATCATTATGTGCTCAAGATTTCCAATATATGAGTTACTACTCTTTTTATCTTATTTCCTGCTCATTTAAAACCATTATATCTGTCTCGAAATAATTAAACTTCACTACTAAATCAATATCAAAGTTATCTTCCAACTTTGTCAGACCTTCGTTATTCATTTACTAGTTCATTAACAAAACAGTTCTTTACACACCATTCTTACATAGTTAGGTCTGCAAGTAATTATTATTAACACAAAATTTAATTTTTCATTTCGGGACACTCGGATTGCACAACATTTGGAAAGGGCCCTATCTAGGTTAGTTGTGAGGATAATTAAATGATAGGACAGTTCTGGTAAAATTTAAGTTGTTATTGAACAGTATGGAACAAAAGTAACACTGGTCCATACGAATACAGTACTAAAAGTTTCAACCTGTTTGTATGGATGCGGCGGTTGGCGGGCGGCGAGATGGCGAGGCACAGAGCACACATACAACCACAGCTATGGTTCTTGACATATCGGCACTTTATTTCTTCCATTTAGTGCCTATGCAATTTTGCCGCGCTGTGTGGGCGTTCGAACGGCATACCCGAGGCTCAATGAAACTACGTCTTCCAGGAGAGCCTCCTCGCTCCAGAAGGTGTTGCTCAAATCAGTGCCAAACTCCAACTACTACTGCTGAGCCCGTTGTGCCGTACAGTGCCCGCGTGCATTTTCCCGCTCTCGCCTGCCATCCACCTTTTACCGCTCCCTTACAGGCCGGGTATTAACCCGAGGTTTTGCATTCTACCTATTCTAACACATTGCCTACGTATGGACCAGACGCACAGTTACAATTTTAAACACCTTACAATAGTTTCAACATTTGTTACATTTCAATTCTATTACAATATTGCTTGACATTTGACATAAACATTAATATTCACATCGAAAATTGTTTACAGTTTTTTTAACATAATGGTATGAAACAAAGGAATGACATCAGAACATCAATTACACTAATTTATCGAAAAATCAGATGGAAAAAATTTACTTCTATGTACAATAGTACAGCGTCGTTGTTGTTACAAGCTCTCCTGATATGTATCAGCGATTGTTGTTATTGAGTTTTTTATATTTCAGTAATTTTGAATTTTTTATTTTGCATTTTTTATATATATTTAGTTTTTATACGCGATCTAAAAGCAGAAGGACAACATATGCCCCTGCCGGAATCCAACATTTCCACCTCAGCAATAGGAATGCTTTCGCGAAAGATTAAGGCGGTCCCCGTAGAATATTCGGATGCGACAGTAAAGACCATATAAAAACCGGGTAAGGAGAAATTGCTAAATAAGGCTGCCTATAAGAACACTATGTCCGCACATGAATCATAAATGAACTGACGCAGCGAAGCCAGTCGCAACTCTGATTCCACACGATTAACATTTAAGGAATGGAACGTGTAGGCTTGGGTCATTGATCACAGCTATATAGGGATGTACGGAACGTGTCGAGCAGAATTAGAGAGACGGCTGAGCGTCAAGGTCCATTGCAGAGTTTACATCGGGGGAACTTTGCCCTTAGATTTCTTACGTGCCACCGCAAGGTCAGGTTGTATATGCTGTTTCAGTCGGCTACGTGGCATGGTGGCCTCTGCAGACGGATGTATGGGAGGGACCACAGGCATAGCTTCCTGTCCTTCAAAACAAGGGACATCTAATGTCGTTCCAGTCACTAAGGTGGTAGCATTCTCTGGAACTACCAATGCAACAGGTGATACTTGTTCGCTAATTTTATTCTCCTCGGGAGTTGCAGTAAGCGGAAAAATTTGGGAAACCTTCGGTGGGTGAAGACGATCGAAGAAGCGGGACAATACTGCATTGTCTCAGACTGTAACGGAGGACACAAAGACGAAGGAGAGGCTCCGCTCCGACTCCGCACACAGGCATCTCGGAAGGAGCCACTTCGCGAGCAGGAGGGATGCTGGAGATAATTTCTTCGCAACTCACCGTACCACGGACGGGAGGTACCGTAGAATCGAGAGGAGCAGGGGGCACAATCTATGCGGAGGATGATGGGGCAGAAGGTACAGCCTAATTCCCACCCTCAACATCTTGAGTTCGACGTCGTTTGTTTGTCGCTGTTACAAAATGGTTCAAATGGTTCTGAGCACTATGGGATTTAACTTATGAGGTCATCAGTCCCCTAGAACTACTTAAACCTACCCAACCTAAGGACATCACACACATCCATGCCCGAGGCAGGATTCGAACCTGCGACCGTAGCGGTCGCGCGGTTTCAGATTGTAGTGCCTAGAACCAATCGGCCACCCCGGCCCTGGGGGCATTAGGATTCTGAACCGGTTGCGGAGGTAAAGGCGGAAATTCATTTACACGGTTATCAGAACTGACTTTTTGTTCAACTGTAGCAGAAATAGGTCCGATGTTGGAACTGGAAGTAACTAGATCAGCAACCGTCAATTGGCGACGTTATATTATTGACGGCTTTAGTACAAAAACCCTCCGCGGCCGTTTTGACCAAACATGTCCACTTTTATTACCTAGGAAGCAGGTTCCGTCTTGATCAGTATACATGATATAAACGCGGTAATCACACACTTTTATATGTGATGGGATATTACGTTTGGCATGCATTTCCCAAGAACGAATTCCACTGTAACACTGTAATATGTGTTGAGTAGACCAAAATTCACGACGGACGTTTCTCACGTTACCATAAGGAATCAATATGTGCTTTAGAAAGTTGTCATCAACCGTCGGCCGAAGTGGCCGTGCGGTTAAAGGCGCTGCAGTCTGGAACCTCACGACCGCTACGGTCGCAGGTTCGAATCCTGCCTGGGGCATGGATGTTTGAGATTTCCTTAGGTTAGTTAGGTTTAACTAGTTCTAAGTTCTAGGGGACTAATGACCTCATCAGTTGAGTCCCATAGTGCTCAGAGCCATTTGAACCATTTGTCATCAACCTCCGGCGGGAGGTTGAACACTCGAACATTGGTATAGTCTATTTCAGCACCTGCGAACGACACCACACTAACGAAATTATCACGATGCTTGAACGGGTCTTGCGAACCAAGTCGCGACAGCAGTCTTTCGATGTGAAGGAGGTCTATAATTTCACGTAAAAAAGGTACTTGTCTGCGTGAAAACTGAGCGGTGTAGTCTTGATCAGAGTTCACATGAATTGCATCGACAAGCCAATCGTGGGTCTCTAGAGGCTTGGACTGCACGTGTCGCGTTAGTTTATCGAAATTAAAGCGCACAGTACCTTTCCGTGGAATACACCTGGAAACCATGATAGCCATAGCGGAGTGGCGGACGCCGTTGCAAGTAGACGAACACAAACAGACAGTTAAGCGGAGCGGAGGGGCTACAACTCACTCGGCAGACAGAACAACACTAACGAGGTAAACTTCACGGAAGCGACGCTGTGGCAAGTGAAACAAACCAGAACCTCCCCTCTCGGCCCTCGAAGCGGAACTATTAGACCACGGGTGTAGTTGAGCCCTTACCAGCTGAAACGGGACTCATATGAGCAATCCACGGCTTTTACAGTCGTCTAGGGCTCAACCGGAATGATCGCGAGTCCAGGACATGCACTGCAGGCGATATTGTGCTGTTAGCAAAGGTTCTGGGGTCGGTAGTTAGCTGCCATCGTTCATTAACGCCAGGTTTTATTGCGCTGTCTCAATGGATACGTTCGTCGTAGTCCCACACTAATTTCTGCGGTTACTTCACGCAATTTTGATTGTCTGTTAACAGCGATTACGCAAGCGCCGCTGCTCTCGGTCATTAAGTGAAGGCTGTCGACCACTGCGTCGTCCGTGGTGAGGCATGATGCCTGAAATATGGTATTTTCGCCATACTTTTGACACTGTGGTTCTTGGATTATTGAATTTCCTAATGATTTCAGAAATGATATGTCCTATGCGTCTAGCCCCAACTACCATTCTGTTTTCAAAGTCTGTACACGCCAGCCGGAGTGGCCGAGCTGTTCTAGGCGCTTCAGTCTGGAACCGCGCGACCGCTACGGTCGCAGGTTCGAATCCTGCCTCGGACATGGATGTTTGTGTCGTCCTTAGGTTAGTTAGGTTTAAGTAGTTCTAAGTTCTAGGAGACTGATGACCTCCGATGTTAAGTCCCATGGTGCTCAGAGCCATTTGAACCAAGCCAAACCTGTTCACACGAAACCGTCGAGTACAAATAACAGCTCACTACCCTTCTCCATCTTGTGTACGCGATGCTTCTGCCATCTGTATATGTGCATATTGCCACCCCATGACTTTTTACATCTCAGTGTGTGTGTGTACTGTTTATAACGTAAACCTTTCAGCGAAACAAATTTAACTACTAGTATTTTTGGTGCCTTTTACCCAGCATCTGCGCAGGGTGTAAATGATTATGAATGGGTTTTGCATGGTTAATTGAAGTTGTGGCCGGAGGCCCTTCGTGCCGGCAGCTCGTTACACGTCGGGGTGTGGGTACCCCAACTGTCTGTCTGTAGAGTAATTCAAGTGAAGGAGTTTGAGAGTTTTCTCAATGTTCGCGAATTGTGTAAGAGAAGCGGTACTTCGGTACTAGCCCACTATTCACGTACTTGGATGTGCAGCCGCCGCACATTCCCGTCCCAGAAGCAGCGCTTTTAAGCGCCGCGCTATCCAGGAGAGTAGTGAAATCAATTTAGCTGCTTGTGTTTTACACCTTCGTATGAAGGCTTGGCTGCCGTCACCGACTATAAATGAATGAATGTGTCGGTATTTTCAAAATTTGGAGAAAATCCAAATAGTTGCGCAGGCAGTGGTTGTTGCAAGTTGTAACAAGTTTTCTTACATTATGTCCCCTTGGCCACAAACCATATCAGATACGTGAAACTTAGCAAGTGCAGTATTTCTAAGATAGAAAATGCACCTGACACACTCTAATTAATTGTGAGTGACCTATAGGCATTTCAGTACAGAGTTCACCTTTCCGCTGTTAATCGGCGATGCAGCCACCTAAATATCCAAGAAGAAATTGACAGAAATTCAAATGCGAAAGATAGCTTTGGCAGAAAATTTAAAAAGTGGGATATGGTGAAGATAGGAAATTTAAAATTTCAAGATGTTGTTGGTGCAAAATTAAAAGCTTCAAGATGGCAGTGTTGGGACATTTAAAAATAGAATGTGGCGTAGCTAGCTCACAAATTTTTTGTACGTAAGCTGCATCTCAATTGCGTCAAAACAGCGCCAAGTTAAAAAATAAGCAGTATCTGCTAAAAAAAATTTAAGTTTCACTTGAACTGGCTTCAGTATCAAAAATATTCGCATGAAATGGTGTTATGGTCAGAGACATTATCCTAGGAATTACGTAAATCCGCGTCACCATAAACACACCCAAACACTTTTCTTTTTCACTTCTCTTTTCGTTTCCATATCAACATGTGACTTCTGTCTGTCTGTTTCTCTATCTCTCACAATGTTCCGGTAATTGTCTTGTGTGTTTACCAAGGCTTTACCTCCTTCCTCTTTCTTATTACACACACACACACACACACACACACACACACACACACACACACACACACACACACATCCTTTTTCAGCTATTTAAATTATTTATATACTTTAAACAAACACACATATTACATTATTTATATTTTCTCAGGTATGTAAAATAAAGTTAATACTCTTCATCGTTGTTCATGTGACAGTGACCCTAAGGCAATGTATTCACCTTACGTGAACGTATATAACGGTTATAATTTGATGCATGTTAACATAGTTTGGATCCAACAATCGAAAGCAAATGGTGCTTTCATTAAATTACATGGTGCACAGTCTTATCAACTTCCGAAAACAACACGCATTCATTGAAATTATCGGTACTTCATCTATTAATAGAAAACGGTTTTGTACCCATTTCTCTGCGTATTAAGCATCAAGAGTTGGTCTACAGTGCATACATTTTTCCTCGTATACCAACAAATTCCGTGAGAATTTCTCTATTCAATATGTCTTTCACTAATACAACCTAGTTTATCTATCGGTGGCATAACTTTCTATTATTCCTAAGGAAACCTGAGGCATCAGACCTTTTGTGGACACATTTACTGATATCTTCATAGACATATGGACTATCAGTGTGACAGATTAAGACATCTGTGTCAATGTAACACATGTTTGCACGATTAGCCAGAAATTACTATAACATGTATCCATTATGCAAGCCGGTTAGAACGGTTTTCGAAATATCCAAAACGGCTGTTCGAGCTACATTGGGTTTATAACAAACTGCACTGAATCGCCAAAGAAACCGATTCAGACTTGCGTATTCAAATACAGAGATACGTAAAAAGGCAGAATACGGCGAAGCGGGTGGCAACGTCTATATAAAACAACAAGTGTCTAGCGTAGTTGTTAGATCGGTTACTGCTGCTACAGTGAAAGCTTATCAAGATTTAAGTGAGTTTTAACGTGGTGTTATAATCTGCGTACGAGCGCTGGGACACACCATCTCCGAGGGTAGCGATGGAGAGGGGATTTTCCGCACGATCATTTCATGAGTGTTCTGTGAATGTCAGGAATCCGGTAAAACATCGAATCTCCGGCATCGATGCGGCAAGGAGAAACATCCTGCAAAAAGGGGACCATCGACGACTGAAGAGTATCAACGTGACAGAAGTGTAACCGTTCCGCAAATTCTTCCAGATTTCAGTGCTGGGCCATCAACAAGTGTCGGCGTGCAAACCATTCAATGAAACATCATCGATATGGACCTTTGCAAGCGAAGGCCTACTCGTGTACCCTTAGTTACTGCACGACACAAAGCTTTACGCCTCGCCTGGGCCCGTCAACACCGACATTGGACTGTTGACGACTGGAAACATGTTACCAGGTCGGACGAATCTCGTTTCCATTTGTATGGAGCGGATGGGCGTACACAGGTATGAAGACAACCTCGCGAATTCATGGACCCTGCATGTCGGCAGGGGACTGTTCAAGCTGTTGAAGGTCTGTAATGGGTTGGTGCGTGCAGTTGGAGTGATATGGACCCTTGATACGTCTAGATACGACTCTGACAGGTGACAGTTTCTTAAGTATCATGTCTAATCACCTGCAACCATTCATGTCCACTGAGCGTTCCAACGGACTTGGGAAATTCGAGCAGTACAATGTGGCACCCCACACGTCCAGAATTGCTACAGAGTGGTTCAAGAAACACACTTCTGAGTTTAAACACTTCCGCTGGTCACCAAACTCATCAGACATAATGCCTTGCAACGTGCTGCTCAGAAGAGATCTTCACCCCGTCTTACCCATATGGATTTATGGAAAGCCTTCCAGGATTTATGGTGTCAGTTCCCTTCAGCATTACTTCAGACAGTCGAGTCCATATAGCGTCGTGTTACGGCTCTTCTGCGTGCTCACGAAGGCCCTACACGATATTAGGCGGGTGGACAAGTTTCTTTGGCTCTTCATTGTATATCTATTCTGTATATAGACAAACTTTCGTCAAAAAATAATGCTCCTTTGAAAATCTGATTTGGCAGTTAATGTAGAAGTTTTATATCTATCTCCCCAGCATATCGCTAATCTTATTTCCCACATCTTTCACACATTTTACAATGTTTCTTCAAAGATACTAGTATTCATGAGTTTGAAAAGATTCTTCTCGAAATCATTTCCTGCAATCTTACTTTTTTGTGCTTTAATCTTAATGTGTGGCTTCATCAAAAGAGCTTGCCTATATGATCAATTCTACGAATATTTAAAAAAATTACATAATGTTGTAAACATTGTTTAAAATTTCTGTAGTAGATAACTAATAATTTTCAGCAGATAAAATTAGTACAACTTCATCATTCACGTCGTATATATAGTGATGTTGTTTTAACTTTGTATTTTAATAAAAAAGTTTGTTAAACTAACCCTTTTTGCATTTTCGGATACGAAAATTGCTGTTTACCTATCTAAGTCCGAAATGAACGAGGTATCTCCTTGAAAATCTCTACCATATGTTTTTACATAAAAAACCATATTTTTTCGTGCTTTTGAAATTTTGGAATAAGTGGATTTTTGTGTAAGCTAATCAGCGAATCTTGCTCAGATTCACGACACTCAACTCTGGCGTAGTTGGAATTAATGCGCAATGTTTTGCTCGTTCTGCACGACATGCGTGATGGGCAGGGAGAAAATACCTATCTCTCACCACCATAGACGTACAGATGCGGTGCTTGCTTCCCCACAAGCCCATACATAGAATTACTTGCCAAAATATAGCATGCAGTGAAACGAACGGTAGTGATCTTCTATTCAAAAACAATGACGACACTGAAATCAACGCAAATCCTGGTGGTCTCATGGACATAAAAATGGCAGGACACAGTTCTTCACAGGGGGCATGAAATGAAATGAAAAGTCGTATGGAGGGGGCCTACCGCCGGGTAGAACGGTCGCCTGGAGCAAGTCTGCTTAACCATAGCCACTACGGCGATTTGCGTGTTGACGAGGATGAGCAGACGATACAGACGATAACCAGTCCTATAGCGTAGAAAATCTCCGATCCAAACGGAAACCGAAACCGAGCTCCTCGCATGGCTCTCTCTCATGCTGACCACTCAGCTATGGATGCAGAGACGGGAAGCACAATCACCACAGACAGAAATACGTGTTCTTCATTGTGCCCCTTCCCATCGTTCAGTATCCCACGTTACAAGAACTCTTCCACCTGTACCTTTCGTTGCTGTCGCTCATCGTCAGCAAATGGTGCAAATGGCTCTGAGCACTATGGGACTTAACAACATCTGAGGTCATCAGTTACCTAGACTTAGAACTAATTAAACCCAACTAAACTAAGCACATCAGACACATCAATACCAGAGGCAGGATTCGAACCTGCGACAGTACCATCAGCTTGGTTCCGGACTGAAGCGCCTAGAACCGCTCGGCCACTCACAAGTACAGATAATACTGTTTAGTAGTAATGTTTTTACGTCGTCCCGCTGCTTTTCTATGAGCCATTTTATTCACTCTCGATTAGCGAGTGGAATGCACGAGCACTGCCAGCCTGCTAAAAAAAATTTCCCGACATGGACTCCATCTAAAATTTATGGGAAATGATCGAGAAGTCAGTTCGTGCACAAGATCCTGTGCTTGGAACACTTTCGCACATACGGAAGGTTCTAGAGGCAGGATGGCTCAGTATTTCTGCAGGGGACTTCCGACGACTTGTTGAGTCCATTCCACGTCAAAGTGCTCCACTACGCCGGTCCAAAGTAGGTGCGACACGATATTAAGAGGTAGCCCATGACTTTTGTCACCTCAGTACGGAATGATTCTTTGCTTTACTTTCGTATACTTAAGGGTGTTACGTAAATAGGCTACCTCTATGGACCTAAACCTTCTAGGTGTGAAGACGGTCAGTTATAGACCGAAATTAATAACTTATTTACAAACAATGTCACCCAAAATTGATATTATTATTATTATTATTGTTATTATTATTATTATTACAGGATTAATCAATACAAAGTTTATTTAATGACAACATCTTGTTGTATTCCTGTTGTCCTGCGCCAGGCCTTTTTGTCCTGCGCATCTTCCTTGTCGATGCTACGATGTTCCATTACTCCATTTATGTGGTCTGTCCAAGAACGTCGTGGTCTTCCGCGCTTACGTCTGCTGTGTGGTTTCCATTCATAAAATTCTTTGGTCACCAATGACCTGGCATTCTCATCATATGTCCGTACCATGATTTTCTTTCAATTCTATCTGTCACTGTATCATTTGCCTTAATTCTAGCTCTTAATTACTAGTTTTCCTTTAGATTCTTGATATTCTGGCACTCCTACGCAAATAATCCATTTCCATAGCTATTAGTCTTCTATTGAGATCCACATTTAAGATTCATACTTCTGATCCACAGCATAGCACTGTTTCAACCATTATCTTACCTATTCTTATCTAATTATTGTTAGAAATATTATTATCCCACTAAAAAGAATTCTTTGACCCTAAAACTTTTATGCTTTGCTGTATTCCATATTTTACTTCTGTATCGCGCAATCCAATTTTATCAATATGTACCCTGAGATATTTAAATTTCTCTACCTGTCTCATAACTGCATTGTCATTGATATGTACTTCCTGTTTGGCATCACTGTTCACTACCAGATACTCTGTAGTTGTTAGTCTCATTTGTAGTCCCCATCTGTTGTATTCCTGATATAATCGTGGTATCATTAAGGTCGTAATCATCTAGTACCACAACAACTTGATCGTCAGCAAAACTTAATGAAAACTTCTGACAGTGATTTCCATTCCTCTACAGCTTTTCTTCCAATTTCCCAACGGACTCTGCCTTATCGAAGGTATTTCAGTACCGGGTGGGAGGGTGTGCGTGCTCCAACGGAGCTGAGAGCTATGCCCGCGGTAGCCAAGCTACTGGCAGGGTCACCCACAGGCCTCAACGGAGGAGCCAGATGAATTGTATTCCAACTAGGTAAGGGGCGTCTCTATAGGCGTGGTGAAGCCAACCCTCCTAGGGGAGTAAAACCTGATATCATATCATGGTCCTTCAAGTTGGGGGTTGGGTCGATGGGCCAGTACCCCATCATTCACAAAAAAATTCTGCGAGCTCGAGAATCTAAATCGGAGCCTCGGAAATATGATACAAACTCTTTACGACAGTTATCGGTATGAAATTATAATAAAGGAAATATTTCCCTGGGTTGCTGTAAACTTTTTCCTGACTATGTCACAGCTTGCTATCTCTAGCATTGTTTTCCTTAGTGTTTTCTTCTATGGTTGTCTCTACATTAAATTTTAATGTTGAAGCTTCATTAAAGTAATCATTTGGATAATGAAGCATATGTGAAAATATTGGAGGTAGTGTTTTTATTTTGTGTGGACACTCGCGTGAGGGGAAATTTGATGATTAGGTAGGGGTGGATAGAGCTACAGATGAAACTTACTGTGGTACATGACTCATGATGACGGCGAATAAGCGGAAGTTGTATGGGTACAAGTGCGGTAGGATATTTAACGACAAAGCAGTACAGTCTTGGCAGGGGGGTGGGGGGGACGTGAGTGTGTGTTCTGTGTGTGTGTGTGTGTGTGTGCGTGCGTGTGTGTGTGTGTGTGTGTGTGTGTGTGTGTGTGTGTGTGTGTGTGTGTGTTATTTGCATGTGATGGCGCCAATTTCCGCAGTTCAGAGTCAAATATTTTTTAACTCAATGCCAGCTTGCGCAAACATTATTGAACAACACGGCTGTTGAAGTTACGCTTCATTAATTTTCTCTGAGATGCTACATATACAGGATACAGGGTGATTCAAAAAGAATACCACAACTTTAAAAATGTGTATTTAATGAGAGAAACATAGTATAACCTTCTGTTATCATAATAAAGAGTATTTAAAAAGGTTTTTTTTCACTCAAAAACAAGTTCAGAGATGTTCAATATGGCCCCCTCCAGACACACGAGCAATATCAACCCGATACTCCAACTCGTTCCACACTCTCTGTAGCATATCAGGCGTAACAGTTTGGATAGCTGCTGTTATTTCTCGTTTCAAATCATCAATGGTGGCTGGGAGAGGTGGCCGAAACACCATATCCTTAACATACCCCCATAATAAAAAATCGCAGGGGGTAAGATCAGGGCTTCTTGGAGGCCAGTGATGAAGTGCTCTGTCACGGGCTGCCTGGCGGCCGATCCATCGCCTCGGGTAGTTGACGTTCAGGTAGTCACGGACAGATAAGTGCCAATGTGGTGGCGCTCCATCCTGCTATCAGGAGGTTTAACACCATACTTCGTTCGAAATGCACGCTGAACAACTGTCGTCGATTCACTGCTGCCGTACCCAATAACACAAAAACTTTCTGTTGAGCGGTCGCCATCTTAGCATCAACTGACGCTGACGCCTAGTCAACAGCGCCTCAAGCGAACAAATGTACAACTAAATGAAACTTTATAGCTCCCTTAATTCGCCGACAGATAGTGCTTAGCTCTGCCTTTTGTCGTTGCAGAGTTTTAAATTCCTAAAGTTGTGGTATTCTTTTTGAATCACCCTGTATATATCCGGACAGCCTGTCTAATTTTAACTCTGTGTTGAGACTGAATAAAACAGGGGTAGGGATGGGGAAATGGGGTATTTTCTGCGAATGCACCTCAGCACCGCCAGCAGCGAAAAATGCTACTGTGGACGTAGTCTATTAGCCGGAAAGGATAGCACTTCACTTGCACCATATAGCACTTGCATCCTACACGAAGCTTAATGCTTTGGAGCAGAGGAGCAGTTATCGAGTAAATAGATGGGGAGAAGATTCATAAACATCAGTGTCTTACTGAAGGAAAGAACGAAACTCATAGTACGTGACTTTTCGAAAATAAACATAATATTATTAATATTATAGTTGATATCTGCGAAAGCACCGTACACAGATACGTATCTGTTATAAAATCTATATTTTGAAGTAGAGGGATATTCTTCAATCGATGCTGTTTCCAATTGAACAAAACACTTCATTACATCTACCAATAAATCTTCAACACTATGAATACTAAACGTTTTGTCAGCCATATAACAACTGCACTGTAATTCAAAACAGCACCTAATGACAATTAACGAGGTCACACTGCAACTGTGTAATCACTCTGATATTTTTGGTGCGTAAATTCAGTGCGCTTCACGCCTACTGAACATTTGTCTCATACGGATAATGAATTCTTCTTCTTTTTTCTGGAAAGCGTATTTGCAACGGCAGACGATAAATATTTCATGAGTACGTCTCATAATTCATGTTAATTCTTTTTCAATGCAGTGCGATAAATGATTCAAATGTTTCAGAATTGATGATTAATGCTTAATAACAGCCAGAATTTGCAGTACAGCTGTTTCTGCAGTATTTCAGTGTTGGCCGAAAAACAGTTGTTGTCATACTGGATCCTCGTTAATTTTCTCATAGAAATATAATTTGGAATTTTCCGAGCACAGCGTAAATATGTACTCGACTTTATCGGTCTCCGTACTGCCCGGTCAAATACGAATTGTGACGGGGCGCTTTTAGTTGACTGACAGTGCGAGATTTATTTTTTCGTTGAAACCCCGGACGTTTGGCTACTGAATTCGAGGTGTTTGGAGAAGGACCATGTACACAGCACGGGTAACAGTGTCTGCTGTATTATGAAATACGTGCCCCTTTTTCTGACAGTTAAAAAGATAACTGTGCTGCCATCTGCACTTCGTATGGCTTTATTTTCCACAGCTAGGCTACCATGTCTCGATTACAGACTTCAACTAATGTATTTTCGTCACACTCTATAGCTGTGAAGTGAAAAGGTTCTCTGGGTCAACAAATGAAAAGCATTTATCAAATGGTTTAAATGGCTCTGAGCACTATGGGACTTAACTTCTGAGGTCATCAGTACCCTAGAACTTAGAACTACTTAAACCTAACTAACCTCAGTACATCACACACATCCATGCCCGAGGCAGGACTTGAACCTGCGACCGTAACGGTCGCGCGGCTCCAGACTGAAGCGCCTAGAACTGCTCGGCCACACCGACCGGCGAAAAGCATTTATCATCATAAGTTCACCAGACATAACCTGACGGCATTTCTATATCTACTAGCCTGCCAGTGCTGCACTGAAAATGGCGTGAGAAAAGGACGACGAGCAGTTTCATTCTAATTTCATATTTTTCCCGTCTTGGCCATCTCGCTTATTGTGAGCTAAAGGAAGTAATATGCCGCGAAGAAATTTTCACTCTACACCAGAGTGTGCCGTGTTACGAACCTTCTACCAGATTACATATATGTGTCGGACGGAGATTCAAGCTCTGGGCCTTTGCCTTTCGCGGGCAGGTGATCTACCGATTGATATACCCAAGCACGCCTGACGAACCGTTGTCACAGCTTTACTGCCGTTCGTGCCTCCCACCTTCCAAGAGCTTATTCTCATCAGTAAACCAACACGAATAAGAATAATTCAGCCACATACATCTATAAGCCAAAACCTTATGGCCACATGCTTTGTAGCTTGTTTGTCCGGTTTTGGAACGAAATACATCACTGAATCTGAGTATCAGGGATCCGACAGTTTGTTGATAAGTTTGGGAAGAGGGTTAGGTAAGGTTGTTTTGGGGGAGGAGAGCAGACAGCGAGGTCATAGGTCTCTTGGATTATGGAAGGAATGGGAAGGAAGCAGGGAGTGCCCTTGCAAAGGAACCATACCGGAATTTGCCTGGAGGGATTTAGGGAAATCACGGAAAAAATAAATCAGGATGGCCGGACGCGGGATTGAACCGTCGTCCTCCCAAATACGGGTTTGAGAAGAAATGTGGCATAGATGTCTACGCACAGGCCATGTAATTCGCGTAAATAACGGGCCGCTGATTTGCGCAAGCTGTGATGGCACCCGATTGCCTCCCTGATGGGTTCCACAGGATCTATATCAGGCAAATTCGTGAGTTCACTGTAATGCTGTTCAAACCACTGTAGCGTTGTTCTGCATCAGAGACATTGACAATTATATTGTTGAAAGGTGACATCAAGCATGAAAGGATGCAGGTGATTCGCAACTGTCAGCGTGTCTTCTATTACTATCACAGGTCCCATGCAAAGTCAGGAGAAAGTTTCCCTTAACATAATACTGCTCACACCAGCCTGCTTCCGTTCATCTCGATGACGGTGTTTGTGGAGACAATCATCGACCTAATGCAGCAAACATACGATTCACAAAAAAATGGCTCTGAGCACTATGGGACTCAACTGCTGAGGTCAGTAGTCCCCTAGAACTTAGAACTAGTTAAACCTAACTAACCTAAGGACATCAAAAACATCCATGCCCGAGGCAGGATTCGAAGCTGCGACCGTAGCACATACGATTCACCCAAGGAGACGAAACGTTTCAGTTGACCGACGGTCGAATCCCGATGGTACCGTACCCACTGAAATCGTAATTTAAGATGTCGTTGGGTCTACATGTGAACACGTAGAAGTTGTCTGCTCTGGAGACCCACGATGATGAGCGTACGCTGAACGGTGTGCTCCGAAATATTTTTGCATGCACAAGCTTTTTTCCTCTTTCGGCAGAGATGCCACAAATAACCATCTGCCCTACTTTACAGAGAACACAACCGTGCGAACCTCACGTTCTGTGAAGGATCGTAGACGTCCAACCATTTAGCCCTTAGTTGTAATTTCACTGTCCTAACTCCTTCCGTAGATTTTCACGATAGTAGCACTTGAACATTCGACCAATTTCACCGTTTTCGAGATACTCGTTCACAGGCTCTGGGTAATAATAATCTGCCCTTTGTCAAAGTCCCTTATGTCTATGGATTTCCACGTTTGCAGCCCATATTTTCGCTAGGGAGATCCCCCGACCGTGTCTGCTCCGTTTACATACGTGCCCACAACGCCTCAAGGCGTCATCCAACGTCACGGTGGGCAGTGGACATGTTTTGGCTTGTCAGTGTATACTGACGTCACAAGAAGAAGATGAAGCGACAGACAGAGTACAAGAAGCGCGCTCAACGTATCACTCGGTATGAAGAAGGAGTCGCAACTGTTGGTATAGTGATAAAATGCGTGCCTAAAAGCCGACAGCTCGCGGGATGGAGCCACGGACGGACCTAGGACTATATCAGTCTACCTTTAATCTTACCTTCACCTGTCAATGATCTGAAGACTCATCACGAACGATACGTAGATTCAACATTGAACAGAAGGTCCCTTTTCCTCGCTAGGATTACTAGGACACGAAAGTAGCCGAAGTGGCAACCAACTGAAAGACTTGCACATGGACATAGAGCGCACGGAATTGTTATATCAAGAGAGATGACAATTTAATAATCAACAACGATTTGACAACGGTAGTAGTGGAAGGAATTGGGGTTATAGAACAATATGGCCTTGATAGTAGAAACGAGCGGAAAGATTTCAACCGATAACAGCGGATACAATTTTTGACAATCACAAGAGGACGAGGTATACTCGAAAAATATCTGGAGACACGGGAATGTACTATATGGATTACATCATACTCAAAAATTCAGAATTCATATATTGGGATGTAAGATGTATCAATGAGCAGATATAGTCTGACGATAATTCAGTAATTATGAAGAGTAGAAGAAGTTTTAAGAGACATTTCAGGAAATAGTGAGATGCTGAAATGCCTATGAAGCATGATTTTTGGTTAATGTTATCTGAGGCTGTGGGTACATCGGTAATGAATACCTCAGTAGGCCGTTCAGAGGTGTAGGGAAATGACTGGGAAGAAAGCTGCAGTAGTATAAAAAGGCACTTCAACTGATAGACGTAAAAGTCAGGGATAAAGCTATATCAACTTAGTAAGGAAACAAATAAAAAGTGCAAGGAAGTTAAGGCTAAATGGCTGCAAAGAAATCTGAGGGAACAGAAAGAGAAAAGGCAGGAAAAAGGGTAGATTCAGTACGTACATTAAGGGTACAGGAGGAATTCAGCTATCAGACCCAGAGGAGAGAGAGAGAGAGAGAGAGAGAGAGAGAGAGAGAGTGAGATGGACAGAACTTTGAATGACTTCCGATCAAATAAGATAGAAGGCATGGACAACTTTCCTCCGAAATTTCGGAAGTCATGGGAGGAATTGTCAGTCAAACGACAGTTTCGTTCACACAGTTCCAGAGTCAACACGAGCAGGTAAGTGTGAGAATTTTCGCACGAGCTGTGTAACAGCTCATGCGCCCAATTTGTTGGCAAGAATAATTTATCGAAGAAAGGGAAGAAAACTGGCTTTACAGTAGGTAAAGACACCGGAGAGGCAGTACTGACCTTGCCCTGCAAGATGCGTACTTACGAGTTGACGATGTAGAAAAAGGTTTCGCGATGTAAAGTGGTGCAAGATGGTCGAAATTATGAGAAAAGTAAGTGTAGAGTTAAGCTATCGGAATAGACGGGTAACTTACAATATGTATAACATCCAAGAAGGAGCAACAAGAACAGAATAACAAGAACGAAGTGCTCTGAAATAAGTGTGTGTGACAGTGAGGCAGTTCGTTCTTTTCATTAAAGAAGTAGTAATGGACACAAAGGATATTTTCAGGAATGAGGTTACAGTTAGTAATGAAAGATAAATGGTGAGTTTCACTGATGACACTGTAATTCTCAGTGAAAGCGAGGAAGGACTGCAGAATAAACGAAATGAAATGCACAAAGAATATAGACGAATATAGAATAGACATGGAAAAACTTCAAGAGAGACGAAAGTAATTAGGAATAGCTGAACTGAGAATAGCAGTAAATATAACATAAAGAACAGACGACCATGAATTTCTGGAATACTGCTACCTTGGAGTCAAAGTAACACACCCAAGAAAAAGCGAGGAGAACGTAAAAAATAAACAAGCATAGACAAGGAAGTCATTACTGGCAAAAAGAAATCTGCTCGTATGAAACAACTACAATAAAGTGAGGAAGAAGTTGTGGAGAGTGTGCGTTTGGAGCACATCCTTATATGGAAGTGAGTCATGGACTGTGGGAATACCGTATTAGAATAGAATCGCCGGATGTGAGGTGCGATGCTATAGAAAGACGCAGAAAATTAGAAGGTCTGGTAAGGAATGAGGATATTCTTCGTGGAATCGGCGAGGAAAGAAATGTTAGGAAAAAAGATACACCCTGTGTTCATGTTCACACACTTTCTCCCCTCCCCCCATCCTGCCCCCCCCCCCTTCCCGGTTGACTTCAGATGAGCAATGTGGCTCGACTGAAAGCGATTTGGTGCCGTTATTTCACCGTGTTACAGAAGGAATTGTGCGCCTCGACAGACTGTCAGTCTGTTACCGTGCAGTATCAATGAAACGAAGTGACTAATTCTCGGGTATTATGTCAAACAGAGATAGTAAAATTATGTTTACGACTTCAGCGAGATCATCCTTTACCAGAAATGTCTCTCTTTGATTTATAGCCAAAATTCTGTCTCATGTTCTGTGGAAAATTAGCTGAACGTAATCGAAATTGGAGAAGAAAATGTGCGTCATCCAAAAAAATTTCACATTCGAGCATGAGACATTCTTCACATAAAGTTACAGCGACCATTCACAACCATACATCTAAACACAATACACACACACTATATCTGGAGGCACCACCACGTTCTATTTGTAGGGGCCAGCCGGGGTGCCCGAGCAGTTCTAGGCGCTACAGTCTGGAACCGCGCGACCGCTACGGTCGCAGGTTCGAATCCTGCCTCGGGCATGGATGTGTTTCATGTCCTTAGGTTAATTAGGTTTAAGTAGTTTTCTAGGGGACTGATGACCTCAGAGGTCAAGTCCCATAGTGCTCAGAGCCATTTGAACCATTCTATTTGTAGGAAATATTTGGTCCCTTCCTTCTTCTTTCTCAGAAAGAACTTGTATAGGTGACATGTCCATGTGACGTTTTCTGCGTTACTGTCACATCTCTGAAAATTGAGCATCCCTTTTGGAACACACTGCATATACGTAAAGGAAATTTTCCTCCAATAGGTAATGCGTGTACTGCCTGCATTCATATTACATACTTACTTTCAAATAAAAGAATATAAATAGAATCCCTGTTGCTTTGTAAATTGGACGATCGTTAGTTTAGATTTACTGATGAATTTTGATGTAATTCAATTAATTTCTGTTACATATTTATAATACTCGGACATATCAATATGACTCTTGAAATACTACCAAATCTCAGGCAGTGACGACGTACTTCAACATTGTAGTCCACCCCACACAATCTACACCGATACAAAACACTATTTTATAGGAAAATTACTGTTTTCAAAAAAGTTAAATTAGTGAACACTCTAAGTTGCAGTCTTAGAATTTTGTGATGCTGCTGTCATCCAAAGCCGTAATCTAGTGGAGAGGTTGATCGACTGCAACAATGGTCCGGAACCGCTCCATTTACTAAGTTTGTGACAGTTCATTCATATTGTGCAGTGACATGAAGTGTTGTCAGAGATTTCTGCTCTGTCCATTGCACACCTATGAATGTCAAACTTGCGAGGATGTCTCGTCCTGTTAACTCTTGCCTCACTAAATGCACGGGCCTGCACTACGCACTTTACCAGACCGCCTTGCGGCTTACCAAACCTCTGATAACCAAGCATCCAAGCATCAAGCGGCTGAATTGCTTCTCCGTGGCCAGCGGAAGCACAGCTACGAAATCAGTATTCGGAAGACTCATACCAGTGCTAAACTTTACTGTTCCCTTTGGCCTATCGCGACACAGTGATCAGTAGAGTAATTCACTAACATCATAAGCACAGATTTTTTTTCCTATCCATAACGCATAGGAAACGATAAGTCAGATTATATTTCTTTATATCTATGAAATAAAAAAAAGTATGCATGACTGAGACTGTGTTATGGCATTACAAAGAAATGCGTTTCGTTTCATTTATCATACCCATTATATCTGGAGCTGTGTTGCACTGAAATTATCTGCAAAACGTGTTAAATTCGGAGGTTTTATGAGCTGTGTGTCATGTTTGGAAACAAAGTAGTTACATTTACTCATGGTTAGAAACGGGATTATATGCATCATAAAAAGTCTTAAAATATCCACGAAAATATGTATGAAAAATGCTGAAAAATGCATGAAAACTGTCAAAATAAGTAAGACAAAATAATAAGAAAACATGGTAGTTACTGCGTGCATTATATCTCAAAGTCTAACCTATGCATATCTATTACGAGAAAAAGAGCCGGCCAAGCGGAAAATCGGAACATTTAGAACGCTGATGTTATTTTCTGAATACATTCTAGTAGAGGTCAGGATCGGTGCCTTTCTGGGACTGTTTTCTAAAAATTTGCAAAATGGAGACACGTATAGTATTTCAGAATTGTTCCTTCTTTGCTATTTTTGTTGGTAGCATGCGGATGCGATGCAAGTGAGTCGCAGCGAAACAATCTATACGAACAGGACCAACTTCGATGTGTATCGGACGCAGAGGGCACGCTCAAAAATTCCGTAATACTTTGTTTAAAAAACAACAAACAATCATGAATTTTTTGAACAGCATTAACTTTTAATTAAGACCGTTGGACCAAAGCATCATTAACAATTTATTTTACATTTTTTATTCTGTTGCGAACATAAACGACCAAGTACTGTTCTGAATTTTCGGTAGTAAGACTGTGTCCTCGGTCACCCAGAACATTTTTATAAGCAGAAAAGGACCGTTGTACATCAAATCTCGGTAACTGGGCAGTATTGAATTTGGGTACTATGTTGGCACTTATTGTTTCTGGTAAAAGTTCACCAATACCATTAATAAAACTATCAGTTGAGCACAAAGGTTCAAAGCTGGGTTATTGTTTAAAAGGTTTTCAGTGTTTTATTTAAGTTTTCTTGAGAATACCTCCGGCAATGAGGAGTTCACTAGAATAATTTTATTCATCAACTGAATAGATTCATGCAATGCCAAACCTTAAAAGTGAATGCTAATCACAGCAATGTCTTGCAATGTCTTTTTTTTTTTTAATACCAGAATCATTAGTAGCTTCCTTGCACGGGCAAATTGCCAAATCCTCTGCACTATTGAAGTCGTTTACAACCCTTCTAATGGCCTGGAAATGTTCATTCTAAAACAACACAGTTTCAACCCACGCACCACAACGAGCTACCACTGGTTCGGGAGGTAAAGGCATATTTTGCAATTTTTCTTTGTAGGTCTTGGCGAGAGCAGGAGCCTTTAGAAACACATTCTTTGTGAGTGAAATCAGTTTATTTGCAGTCACAAACTTGGAACGTACTTCTTTGAAAAGACTATGTACTTCTAGAGCAAAGCGCTTCACATGAATCAAATTGGGATAAAGTACTCGGAGGGCTTTTCCTGCTTTGATCACATAGGGAGCAGAATCTGAAATAAACACAAACACCCTTTGATCTGCAGAAGATTCTGGAAATATTTTATCTAATACCCTCATTCACAAGTCTGGCAATCGTAGAATGATTTACTTTTTCAAGTACTTTGCAGACCTCTAAATAGGAAGAAGAAGGCTCTTCTTTTAAAGCACCAGCAATTATGTTTGCAATGTAACGGCTACAGGTGTCTGTAGTTTCGTCAACCGAAATCCAGATAATGCTGTCCTTGAGTTCATTGCGTATTTGTTCCAGAAAATTTACATAAATTGTCGATATGTAATTTTTACGCAGCTTTGATTCATCTGTTATATTTTGATTTAAGCAATATTTGAGGATAGGAATTGTAAGTTTGTGAAGAGGAATATTGCTTGCAGTGAATGCTTCACATATATCTATGTTAGACGGACATTTTTGGTTACCTTTAGAGCAATCCCTCCTACTGCAACTTGCTGTTGTCAGAAATAGTTGCTGTGGTCCTTTCTTCTGCATTCCTGCGATATGACGACTTGTCTTGACATGCTGCTCTATTTAAAACTTGTCTTGCATGAAACGTTTTTCTCGCAAACTCGACAATATAAAACAATTCCGTCATATATAAACGTTCCAGGATGATCAGCTATCCACGAAACAGCGTTTCTTTGTTTGGGCAACATGTCGCACAAGACGTTACACGCTACACGTCGTATACATGTTCAACTGTTTGCAAGTAAACATAAAGTAAAGTTAAACAACGGACGAGTGACTGAAACATTGCGTACTCTAATTGTTCCCGACGCGTACGATATGACAGCGGAGGGGATTAACCGAGGGCGTGGGCGCAGAAGCATTGACTGTGTCTGCCTGTTCCTGTTCCTCTTCTGTAATGATTTCGCTAGGCAATGGCATCTCGGTTCGCAGTTCTAGCTCGCCGTCAATCTATGAGACGTCGCCGGCCGGGGTGGCGGAGCGGTTCTAGGCGATACAGTCTGGAACCGCGCGACCGCTACTGTCGCAGGTTCGAATCCTGCCTCGGGAATGGATGTTTGTGATGCCCTAGGTTAGTTAAGTTTAAGTAGTTCTAAGTTCTAGGGGCCTGATGACCTTAGAAGTTAAGTCCCATAGTGCTCAGAGCCATTTGAACCATATGAGACATCAAAACTTGATCGAGCTAGAGATCATCCATCTAAATTTTCAAAATATTGTAAACATAGAGCGAAAATATGCATTGTCACTAGTTTTTAGTTAAAATACGCAATAACCGGCGAAAAGGAGCTAAATATGCAAATGCATACGCAACGTGCAAAGGCATATAATCCGGTCTCTACTCATGGCGCTATAGACATCTGTAGTGCTCAGCTCTAATCTTCGCCTTCAAGCTTATATCCAACACTGGTAGGTTATGTTTCAGAACTGTTTCTCCGGCAGTGTTAATTGTACGTCAACAGTAATATACCGCATTATGGGTATGTTTACTTATAAGGAATTGACCAGTATGCACCTCGTATATTCATTCGTGTGCGGAATTACTGAACGCAATGGAAGAACAGCACAGAGTAGGCGTCTTGTCTTCTCTGTCTCTGTTATTATTGCCATCAACGTACCAAAGACAATGTTATGCTGATAACATCCAAATAACAATTGAAAGAAAGAGTTCACATTAAACAAACATGCAGATCGTAGAATATACAGGTGATAGTCTATGAGAAGAACGATAGTCTTTCCACCTATTAAAATTTCGTAGTCAATAATTCCACATGTATATAACATAAATCTGACATATTCAAATCAGATGTCTACAGTTTTCTGAAGTTGAGAAATCAAGAATTACATTGCTACCCATAAAAGTACCAATAGTAAAAGACAAGGTTTGCAATTTGGACACTAAAGTCAAGGATGATGGCCGAAGTGTGGAACAAATAAAATGTGAGCTAGAGACAGCAAGGAAAGCATTTCTGATAAAGAGGAATTTGTTAATATCGAAAGAAAACATAACTGTTAAGAAGTATCTTCTCAAGCTTTTTGTCTGGAGGGTAGCCTTGTGTGAAATGGAAACGTCAGCGATAGACATTTTAGGCAACAGCAAAACAAAGGCTTTGGGAATGTGTTTCAGAAGAATACTGAAGATTAGATGGTAAATTGATAACAAATGAGGAGGTGCTGAGCGAATGTGGAAGGAAAAAGGTTTATGGCGCCACTAAAAGAAGGGATCGGTTGACAGGAAACGTTCTGAGGCATCAAGGAACTGTCGATTCGAAGCAAAGATCAGAATAGGGTAAATGGTTTCAAATGGATGTAGGTTGCGTTAATTAAGCAGAGATGAGGAGGCTTGCATGCGATAGACTATGATGGAGAACTGCATCAAATCAGTCTTCAGACTGCAGACCACTACAACAACAACAACAACAACAATACGTACATCTGATAGGCGTTCTTACCTCGAAACCAATACACATTGCCAGAAAAAAAGCACACTTGGAAAGACGATGTAGATTTTGATCAGATGACGGTATATGCCATCTGGGGGACAGTAGATGTACAGATACTCGTTTCAACGTCCGCACGCACATAACCTATTGGCGTAGCTACCAGAGCGTCATCTGTGTCTACCCTTTAACAGGGAATTCTCATAGGCAGAAGGCTCAGTGTGATGCAGACGTGTGAAGCAAGCACTCAGCAATGCCACGGAGACGCTGTAGTTTCTTTCTACAGCCAAGTGAGCCAGTTCTGAAGGGGTGAGTTGTGCCCTTCCCAGTGGCGCGATGGTCCTTTCACGGAATTACCGCACAAGTTAGACTTGCTGCGTCAGCTGTGCAACAATGCTGGTATCAGTGGTCTCGTGAACATTTTCGCACTAGTAGACTAAGCTCTGGGCTTCTTGGAGCATAGACGCCCGTCAGAATCGTTGTATTGTAACAGCAGCAGTGCCAGGCCATACAGTTACCACAGCACAAATGAGAGAGCTTGTGAGCCCAGTCATGACAACACGAACTCAGCACTGGGACAACGGGTCAACAAAACTGTATCTGTCTTCCACTCACGCCACAGCATCGACGTGCAAGGCTCGACTGAAATGAAATGACGTGTGGCTAGGGCCTCCCGTCGGGTAGACCGATCGCCTGGAGCAGGTCTTTCGAGTTGACGCCACTTCGGCGACCTGCGCGTCGATGGGGATGAAATGATGATGATTAAGACAACACAACACCCAGTCACTGAGCGGAGAAAATCTCCGACCCAGCAGGGAATCGAACCCGGGCCCTTAGGATTGACAGTCTGTCACGCTGACCACTCAGCTACCGGGGGCGGACACGGCTCGACTGATGCCGTCAGAAAGTAAATCCTGCCTGCATTCAAGTGGCGGTTGCTTTCACCTACGACGTGACCTGGTAAGCGCTGTATCGAGAGCGCATTTGTCCAAGACACTGGAAGACACATACTGGCTCCACTTCAGGCTTACAGTCTGGGGTGCGATAAGCTACAGTTTTCGTTCATCTTTGGTGTTTCTGTAAGGGACGCTAAACAGTACTCGTTACTTGCATTGTGTTATTAGATTCGCTTTTTTGCCGTTCTTGCAGCAGGAAGGTGAAGCGTGGTTCCAACAGGACAATGCTTGCCCACTTGATGCCAATGAAACTCAACGTTCTCTGCAAGACGAGCAGCAGTTCTCCTGGCCACGGCGATATCTGGACTTCTCTCCAATCGAGTACGTATGGGATATGATGGCACAAGAAGCGACTCGTGTGATTTGTCAACCAAAAATTCTTATGTCAACAGGTTGACAGGTGTGGCACAATATAACCCATCAAGGTATTCGCCATCAGTACAATCGACTAAATGCCAGAGTCACCTCCGGAGTTGCCGTCCATGGAGGCTACACTACCTACTAATGTGGGTGTTTCAGCGTGGGTCGATACCTGGTGTCTCACAACTATTTGTGCTATTGATCTGTAACCATAATTATTTCATGCACTCCAAATGAGAATTGAAAACCTCTACAATGGCGTAGTAATCCGTTGTCTTTCATTGTTGTTTCCGTGGTGACTTCTTGTCTTAAAACCTTTATACAGTCGTAAGTATCAGAAACGTACATATCTCGACATCTTTCTTTCTCTTTTAAGCCGAGTTAAAGAGCGTGTTTGAACTTGTTTGTATGGTGTGACAGGCTCCTTTTCTTCTCTTCCCAAAATCTCTTTACGAATTGGCTGCGTTGCTTCTTGGGTTCCTCAGTATACTGTTATGATTTGCAGGTTTTTTTTGCGGTCTTTGACAGTATCTTCTGTTGTATTCATTTGTCCTTAGGCCTCCTTAACTTCTTGTAACTTTTTTTTTAAATTTATCATATTAAGTAGTCTTTTAGTTTACTATGTTAAGTACCTTTTTTAAAATCTGATGTTGTCCATTCTGCGGATGTGACCATTGAACCTCAAGCATTTGCTACGCGTTGCATCACTGAAATTGTCATGTTCTGTGTAGAGGTCCGAAGTTTTTCTTTTAGTCCTAACACTATTTGTATTAATGGAACCAAAACTTTTCTTATAATTTTTTGCTTTTGCTTTCCAGTTTAATCAATATTTGAATGGCCGGATAGAGATGTAGTTTCTGCGGCTTATAGAGCTTCAGGCAAGACAACTGTCTTGCCATGAAGAGTTCATTAAAAATTTATCACAGTAGTGGTACATATATCTTGGCGACTACTTTCGAACCGTCTGATTTATTCTTAAGCCTGAGTTACTGAGGATGCATTGAAGGATCCTGATCTTAATGAACCATCGAAAACTGGTGATACACGCATCACGCAGTGACGACAGTTGCAGTCTCTCTTGTATTGTGAACATGTGGCATTTATCTATCGTCACTGTATGATACAAGTATTGCCAAATGTAGGTGGTCCATTAGTATCAACCATTTACAGTGCAGCCTCAGTAGGTCACACTTGAGAATGAACCAGTTGGTTCGAAACTACTGCCCAAAATGTATGTAATGCAACCGTGATAGGTCTGTAACAAACACTTAATAAAATTAAAGAGCTGCCGGAAAATGTTGAAATGGGAAAAGAACTGTCTTGCAATAACGAAGTTTCGCATTATGGGATAGCACTCTTTTATAGTAATGAGGCCACGTTATTCTTTACGCTTTCAGGAGTTTTGTGGTTATATCTAAATTGGCGTTACTGTCTCGTCCAGAAGGTACTTTGTGTTCTCCAAGATACTTAAAAAAAACACATGTGAAATTATCCCATATTTTGTTTTTAATGTGGATTTTCTTACACTTTCATGTAAATTTTGTTTCAAATGAGTCTTCTCATATGGTATTTGAAGGCCTAATACCGTCTTATTAACTTGTCTGTGTCGTACTTGGTTTCCTCAGTAGTCTCAGTCAGCTAGAGCGTCAGTAAAACCTAGCCGCTTCACTTTGATTGGTTGGTTTAAAACAGGGGGAAGGGATCAGACTGCTAGGTCTTCAGTCCCTGAACATTGATTCTCTGGCTCCAGGTCCCGGTGTGTATACCCTAGATTTCTTTCCCTTGTTCTCTGATAAGTTCGTATAATACAGTGTTAAACAGAAGTGCGGAGAGGCCATCTCCTCGCCAAACTTCTGTATGTATTTGAAAAGGATCACACATTTCACCCAGAAACCTCACCAGTGATGTGTCTGGCAGAGTTTGGCGGATCTCTCTACTCTCTAGTCTTCTTGTCTACCCCCGGCTCTTCTTAACTGTACAAAACGATTTGTCTTTCAGTGTGTCATACCTTCTTGAAATCAACGAGGGTGCTATATGTGTTACCAGTTCGACGTGTCCTTAATATTGTCTTCAAATAACGTATCTGCCCAGCAAACCATCTTCCTTCCTTAAGGTCTGCTTGATATTCACCAAGGAAATTAACTGTTTACTGTTCACGAGAGCTTTCGACAGAACCTTGTATACAATTGGCAGAAGGCAAAGGTCTCTGTAGTTGTTGGGGTCTGCTCCATCATCTTTTTCATGCACCGAATGTATAATAGGTTCCTTCCAGTCCTTTGGAAATCTTTGAGTTTTCCATATTTCTGCTAAAGTTGCATGAATTCTTATTATTATGTTTTAACGTTTCTGCAGTTATGCCATCCTCTCCTGGCACTTCGTCATTTTTGAGTGGTTGCATTATCTTTTTTGTTTCTTTAATGATATGGGGCCGAGAGTTTGAGTTTGGTACACTTTTCTCAAAATGCAGTCTTTCCACTTGAGGATGACAGTTCGGTAGATTTAGAACGTAATAAGTAAGAATTAGACCGTTTCCTACTCTGTATTGTAAGTCAAACAGGAATACTCGATCAAAAATAATCCAATACAGCTTGTTCCTGAAAGTTAGATTATGACACTACAGTGACAAAAATTGCAGGAAAAACTTCTTTCCCGTTTCGCATACGTCCGTTCTATAAACAATAGATTGTGACGATGTACGAACCGTCAGCATTTTACGACACCGGCTGCTGTCGCCTCGAATCAACTTTACTTCTAAGTCTGCAGGCTTTCGTGGCCGTTGTCACTGAAGTTAAAATCTTCTGGGTTATTAGGCCACGTCAGGTTTCTTCTAAAATGTTCGACGTTTCGACCCCTCTGCTGGGATCTTCTTCAGGATCTTTTCGTGTCCACTACTGCTAGAACACGTCGAACATTTTAGAAGAAACATGACGCGGCCTAATAACCCAGAAGATTTTAACTTCATTCAACTTTACTTCTGTTGTAACATCGTTACAATATGTAATCAAAACTATGGGTAGACAGTCGCCCCAAACTTCGTGCATCCATTTCAAAATTGGTTTCACAAACGAAACGACACAATAACGGAAATGAAATAAAAGCAAGTTTCACTTTATCAAATGAATAGTAAAATATGGTAATAAAGCACATTAGAACTACGATCTTGTAAAAAAACAACGATCAGCGTCCGTTGCAAGAAGACGCAGTGAAGTAGTTGATGACTCTCTCTAGCGTAGATTTTATTGAAACTGACTGCAGCTGCTGTTTGATGCGTTATAAGTTTTGATCTGATGGTGGCAGTGGCCGAAACGTCGTTGCATATAGGAAATGTACAGTATTATGCGACCTATTCGAATCATCCTCAAAAATCTGCACTAATCGGAGACTCATTACGAAATTTATTTTCTTTACTAAGAAATTATGGCACCATTCAAAAAATGTATGTACACTGGACAGCAAAAAAAGTGGGTCACTGCCAAATACAACCATCATAGCGTAGCTGTGTTGCAGGTCCTCTAAACACCAAATCCCCGTGGGGTACAATCGTTTGACTACACACAGTGGGTACCGCAAGAGACTACTAAGAGTCTAAAGGTCCTTATAGCAGTCAGTCTAAGTGTCAACTAATATCGTCATACAAAACATATTAGAAAACACGTTATTAGCGATGAGACACCCCATAACACTCATAAACTAACCTTAATTACAACAACTGACATTCCAGAAGTTCTGAGAAAACGGATTATTTTGCATATATCGTACCGTAATCCTTAGTCAAAATTAAATACTTGAGACAATATATGGAGTTACAAAGCTGTACGGCAATTGGAAAGAAGTTTTTCGCTCTCTAAAAGGTTTTCCATCCACGTGCTGAAGGTCGTTCAACGGCGAGTGGCTCTGAAAACTGGATATTGGACGAACCAGTAGAAAAACGCGATTAACGGCAACAAGCACTCTAAGGAAATCTCAACATTAACAGCGAATCACCAGTAATATCATCGTTCTCTTAACACATCAACAGCTACGTGTACACAAATTTGAACTTTAAATGACATGACTAACGTCGTCGTTCTGAACCTGGATTCAAACCCAGCACCTATAGCCATTGCTAACTAAGCTAAGCTTTGTTTGTGCCTTATTGAGACCGGATCTCTAGGCATAATGAGACGTGAAGTATAGACGTTTGCACCAGTATCAGTTATCATTTCAGATCCTGAAAATAAATGACGAAAATGTTTGTACTGAACTGGGAATCCTGTCATAACAGTTACCGTCCTGGGAACTACCCCCAACGACGTTTAATATGGTGTCATTCACAAGGAACAAGGTATTCTCATGTTTAAAATAGAAATGCCATCATATAAAGCTTGTGACAGGGATGCTAACCCAGCACCTAATCGGATTGTTAACGAAGTAAAGTCATGCTCAAAAGTATCCGAACGACCTGCATTGCTTTTCACCTGATTCCCATGCAACCAACATAACGCATCTGTCTAGCAGGTCCTCTAATCGCTCCTTGATACAGTCGTTTGACTATTGAAAATGGTTCCAACAAGTCACCACTAGAAAACACTGCACTGTATCGCAATAATTCAGGATGTAAAGTAATACCACCATACTAAAAATATCAGGGAACACCTCATCACAGATAAGACTGTCCTTAAGGTTTGTAATCTCGCATTTATTGCAATAACTGACATACCTAAAATGTTAGCATTCTCATTATTACGTCAGATAGGTAATGCACGTGGTAAGTTCGTCGTATTCATGATTTCCTCTTCAGACTAACATACCGTACTTATTATTTAACACAAAATGACATTAAAAATTTGCGTTATTCACGAGCAGCTAGTTAAGAATATTTATGAACTTCAAATGACACGACGAGCCGACTCGTTCTGCATATGGATTCAAACCCAGGTCATGCAAACTAAGATTTCGTGACTGACGGAAATTAACAGTCATTCCTGACTAGGCATAAAGAAAGTGATACACCTCGATTTTAGACAGTATCAGTTAACAAATATCAACTTTAAATTACATAACGTAAACATTTTTAACGGACGCGAATTCCTAGCCAGTATCTATTGTCCCTGTTAACGAACTACGAGAGATGTTAAATACTGCTTCTTCACAAGTAACTTACTTGAAATGCAGTGAGGTAAAGCTTTGTGTTGGACAGGGATTCGAACCCAGAACCTAATCGGATTGTTATCGAAGCACAATCAAATTTGACATATCGGATTTTCTCGGCCATAGCTAGATGTATTAACAGAAATGACGAAACGAAACATTAATTTTTTCCTTCCCAGGATTGCAACCCGGCACGTATCGCTGTTATATTCTAGAGAAAAGGAACTTTAAATATGGGTTTGTTACGCCAGCAGCGACATGAGAGCATGCTTGAACTAGAAATAATATGACAAAGAGTTCAGTGCTGACTAGGAATCGAACCCCACACGTATCGTTGTTGACTACAAACAAAGAGACGTCAGATACGAATTTTTCTCCACCAGCTGCTCGGAATAACATCCTTGAACTTACAGTGATCTCGCAAATAGTTCTGTGTCTCACTGGGAGTCAAAAACGTCAGATATGGTTAGTGTTGACAACGAATGAAAATGCATTAAAAAAAATTATTATCTACCAACAGATAGGTTTTCTCATCCTAGAGCTCGATAATACATAGTGAAAAGTTTAGTGCTGTGCCAGGATTCCAACCCATTCAGGCGCAATATGTGGAGATGTTGAGGAATCTGCAGTTTTGAACAAACAACAAGTTGTAGTCGAACTGTATTGTCACGAAGGAATCAAATTCCGCGTTAAGGTCGGTCTGAGTTCCATTTCCAGTTCAGAACCAATTTGATCGACAAATGGAAGCTCAAATAAAAGACAGAATAAGTGTCCTGTGACCATACACAGGGTTTGTTTCGTCACTAGAAATAAATAACTAGTATAAGAAAGGTTACTGGTGATGAGTTTTTACATGTCGCCACTCCTTCCACTTAAGGTCTACTTGGTAGAAAAGGAACATCATGTTTAATGTGATTTTCAGACCACAATGCCATTATATCTTCTTCACTTGGCGTAGCCAGAAGAGAATAGAATCTGCCTCTCCCTATCAAAAAACATTGACAGAAGCTGGAATCGAACCGAGACCATCAATCTATGAAACTATAATCAGTCCAACAGTCCACCAAACCCTCTGCTCTACGACTCAGTTCTCTATCATAACACCGTTGTGGCACACAAGATGAGAAATCCGACACACAGGCTCCCTGTAGTGGTTTGCAGGATGTTCAGTACATTCATTTGCTTGATTGACCGAATCGCCATGAACTAGCTGCCTTGGCTACCCAGTGCATACATTCGACTCTATTTTGTAATCACCGAAATAAAATAACGTAGCTGCCACCTACACAGAACTGCCAACAGTGTAGGCTGCAAAAATTTAAACAGGAAGTGTTCCTTTCCATTTGAGCTACTCTAGTGCGCCATCTGTTTGTTGAAACCATCGTGCAGTGCAAAAGAAATGCTGTAACTATCTGTCTCTCAGAAGTCTACATCCGGCCATTTGCATTATCTCACAGCACTGTGGAATGCCGAAGTTCTGGAGGAACTGTTGTTCACTTTCAGAGGTGCTGTAGCTACGTCACAGCTAGTGGGGTAACGGTAAGCATCGCGCCCTGTTGATAAGACGTCGCGTGTTCTATTACATTCGCTACTACATTTTTTAAAAACGCAGTTCTGCTGTCTGCTGAAGTTATCAATTTAATGGAACTTTGAACATAATTCTCTCCACTTCTCCTCCCAAAATAGTTGCATGTGGAAAAAAGGCTAATTTCTGCGTCATTTTGTTCTTTTTATGTTTAATAGACGGCCAGGCAGCAGATGCGTCTCGGAGCTTTTGTATTATGTATGGGGAGAGTGCATCATGCCAAAATAGTCAGAAAAGTATTTTCTACATTAGCTGTCGTCTCGTAGTGGCATCTTATTCTTCTTCAAACCTTGTTTGACAGCTTTAACTCAGAACAAGTTTTCTACATGCATGTAATCAATAAACTGAATGTGCATTGTCAGACTGTTATAGATAACGTCAGAGAATTCGCATGTATCGTTGATGATTAATCTCTCTCTCTTGTTTAGTATTGTTTTAACAACACTAAAAGAAACCTTATGAAAACTGTGCACTGTATTGTAAGAAATGAAATAAAACTATTCACGATAACCTTACGACGAAAGTATGTCTGTTTTAACAAAACTGAGTATCTGTACACAAGTGTGCCTCCAACTGCATGAATTAGTAAAACACTACTCACTTAGATTTCGATTGGGTCTGTGTTTAAATGGTACGCTGTGTCATAGTCAACTGGTATGCAAATGTGGCATTTCATAAATAAAGTTACGTATTCCTAGAAATCCAAAATCTGCTTGTCAGCAGCGGAAAGAGGCGTAACCTGTTGTGCAGCATTGTAAGTTTTTTACCATTGCACTTTGAGCTGAAAGTATTTTCATACGATTTGCTTATCGATGTTTGATCTGACTGCTTGCAGCTCTTACACAGAAGGGATAAAAACGTTACATTCAGCGAGACTGGAACCGCGAACCATAACAGTCGTGTTTTCACAAGTCAGCACATCAACACAGAGCTAGCGGATAAATATGTTTTGCGCCTTCCTCTTACGAGGCCAATAGTGGCTGGAACTCGTAAACCGCTATTTACAGGACGAGATTAGTTGCGATTGCCACGTTAAATGGCTTTGCTGCTCTGAAAACCGTAAATTTACAGTCTTCTGTTACACTTCAAGCAATAACAACTCAGGTTATTCAATGGAAGTGACACGAGAAATCAAGTGAACTTTGAGGCTTAACTCCGTTCACGCCAGGAAGTAACCCGTCGATCACAGATTTGCCAAACATACCTTGCGTTGTTGACAAATCTCAGTTACATTACCACCAGGACGAAGACGAACCGATGTGATCCTACAGCGGGTTGGGAAGTGACCATAGCTGACGCCTCAAAGACGCGGCTGCTATGGCCTGTAATACGTAATGCGTCTGAATCGCATTTCTGTAACTAGGTTTAGGGACTGGAGCTCTTTTACTAATAATACTCACAACTGACTGCTACGAAGCATCATAAATCAGTAACTCTCATAGTTGTTTTTTTTTCTTTCGTAACTGTGCTCAAAACTAAGAAACTCATTCACGGACGTTTTCGTGTCTCGCCGATAGTCGAGCACAACAAACAAATAAAAATAAAAAGAGAATGTGGGTTTGGGTGTGTGTATGTGTGTGTGTGTGTGTGTGTGTGTGTGTGAGAGAGAGATAGAGAGAGAGAGAGAGAGAGAGAGAGAGAGAGAGAAGAGAGCGAGAGAGAGAGAGAGAGAGAGAAAAGGGGGGGGGGGGAAATTTGTTGTAAAGAAATTGAATAATGTTATGTAAAGAAATCTTTCATTAAAATGACTCGTTCCACATCATTAGGAAATGTAGTATTCATGATCTATGGAATAAGTATTAATCTAATCTAATCTAATCACATCATATTGCTGACTATCCATGAAGAGTCATGAAGTACCGGAATTTTCGCCTATATCAGTAACCAAATCTAAACTTGAAAATAAAAGACGACAGTTTTCGTAATAAACCGGGACTCCTATCAAGACCCTTTCATCCCTGTTAACTAACCATGAAAGATGTCTGATATACCTCAATTCAGAAGTAAAGAAGTGTGTATAAATTTAAAGATGAAGCGCATGATGTGAAGTTCTGCGACCGAGATACGAACCCAAGACGTAATTGGATTGTTAAATAAGTAAAATCAAATGTTACGTATCGATTTCTCTTGCCAGCTGTTAGGTGTTTAATCTAAGAATAAGGACACAACTTTTTGTGCCGGAGCGACAATCGAACCGCACTCCTATTGTTCTTCTTTATTGTCCACGAATATTGCTTAAGTATCAGTTGCGTACTCACCAATAGTAAGATGTGTGCGTGTTTGTCCAGAAATTGTTGGCAACATGAACAAACATTAAAAATGCACGTTAATTTTCACTAGCAGGCCGGTGTGCACGTGATACGGCTTTAAATGAAATTATGTATATTTTTGTACTTGATCAGTATTCGGACCCACATATTTACGTTTGGAGGAGACCTAGAGAAGACTGCAGTCTTGGGAAAAGGAATGAAATGATTGAACTATACGGTTCCGAGAGATTCAGATCCTCGAAAGAGGAGATACGAATTCGAATCACCGTCCAGCACCAAATTTTTCAACGTCTCTAGTTCAATCAAGTACAAGCAAAATAAGAGCCCTGTTCCTTGAGACGCCCATCAGTTCATCAAATAAAATAAAATTTTCTAATGTAAGTAAGTTTATTGGTGACAATATTTCTGTTTACCCTGACCTCCACCTATGTCATTTTCCAACGTAAACCGGCTCTGCCCAGTTTGGAATGAAGGAACGTGCTGTTTAATGCGGATTCTGGATTATAACAGTTTTCTCTTGATGTTACCAGAAGTAAAGTAAATCTGTTTGTGCCTCTTAAAAGTAAATGCCTGAACCCAAGCATTGCACTTGTGATAGCTCGTTCCACCAGACCATTGTGGCCACATTTCCCAGCCTCAGGAGTGTGCTGTAATGGATGATGTGCTTAGCTTACTAAACTAGTCACGGTGGAAAAAAACGCGAGTCTATTAAATGGTTAAGTACACTCCTGGAAATGGAAAAAAGAACACATTGACACCGGTGTGTCAGACCCACCATACTTGCTCCGGACACTGCGAGAGGGCTGTACAAGCAATGATCACACGCACGGCACAGTGGACACACCAGGAACCGCGGTGTTGGCCGTCGAATGGCGCTAGCTGCGCAGCATTTGTGCACTGCCGCCGTCAGTGTCGGCCAGTTTGCCGTGGCATACGGAGCTCCATCGCAGTCTTTAACACTGGTAGCATGCCGCGACAGCGTGGACGTGAACCGTATGTGCAGTTGACGGACTTTGAGCGAGGGCGTATAGTGGGCATGCGGGAGGCCGGGTGGACGTACCGCCGAATTGCTCAACACGTGGGGCGTGAGGTCTCCACAGTACATCGATGTTGTCGCCAGTGGTCGGCGGAAGGTGCACGTGCCCGTCGACCTGGGACCGGACCGCAGCGACGCACGGATGCACGCCAAGACCGTAGGATCCTACGCAGTGCCGTAGGGGACCGCACCGCCACTTCCCAGCAAATTAGGGACACTGTTGCTCCTGGGGTATCGGCGAGGACCATTCGCAACCGTCTCCATGAAGCTGGGCTACGGTCCCGCACACCGTTAGGCCGTCTTCCGCTCACGCCCCAACATCGTGCAGCCCGCCTCCAGTGGTGTCGCGACAGGCGTGAATGGAGGGACGAATGGAGACGTGTCGTCTTCAGCGATGAGAGTCGCTGCTGCCTTGGTGCCAATGATGGTCGTATGCGTGTTTGGCGCCGTGCAGGTGAGCGCCACAATCAGGACTGCATACGACCGAGGCACACAGGGCCAACACCCGGCATCATGGTGTGGGGAACGATCTCCTACACTGGCCGTACACCACTGGTGATCGTCGAGGGGACACTGAATAGTGCACGGTACATCCAAACCGTCATCGAACCCATCGTTCTACCATTCCTAGACCGGCAAGGGAACTTGCTGTTCCAACAGGACAATGCACGTCCGCATGTATCCCGTGCCACCCAACGTGCTCTAGAAGGTCTAAGTCAACTACCCTGGCCAGCAAGATCTCCGGATCTGTCCCCCATTGAGCATGTTTGGGACTGGATGAAACGTCGTCTCACGCGGTCTGCACGTCCAGCACGAACGCTGGTCCAACTGAGGCGCCAGGTGGAAATGGCATGGCAAGCCGTTCCACAGGACTACATCCAGCATCTCTACGATGGGAGAATAGCAGCCTGCATTGCTGCGAAAGGTGGATATACACTGTACCAGTGCCGACATTGTGCATGCTCTGTTGCCTGTGTCTATGTGCCTGTGGTTCTGTCAGTGTGATCATGTGATGTATCTGACCCCAGGAATGTGTCAATAAAGTTTCCCCTTCCTGGGACAATGAATTCACGGTGTTCTTATTTCAATTTCCAGGAGTGTAGAAGCAAGCTTCTGACGTGGAGATTACGCTATTCTCATGTCAGCAGGATGTAAAGACTCTTCTAGGCGTCATAGCCTCGATTTGAAGCTGTTTTGAAATTTTCACTAATTCAGGAAATTTCTTAGTTCGAGAAAATCCACCGTGAAGTGTGAAGTTACCGGATAAATCGATTATCACCGTCATTATTACTAACATTTTCTTCATACCACTGCTGTAACACATGTGCTTGAAGATCATTTAAGTCCTTTTGCCTTTTGGTCATTATAGAAGTAGTTGCCCAAGAACAAGTTCTTTCCCTTTCTACGGAATCCTTTTCATGTTAATATCAAACACCAGCAATTACTCGTATATCGCATTAAAACTAAATTAATTGATGAAGACGTTACTTGATAACGAAAACGCGCTGCCTTTCTTCATTTACTTGCGCCTAGAAACGGCTGTCGAATACTGCCAAACCAAAAGCCAAGGGATCTTACTGCCTTCTAATATACGTCGCTGTCGGTTCTTCTATATGATTTGGTCGACGTAACCTGTTTCAAGTTGTGTATGACACAGAATGTTTTGGAAAATAAATTGTTTTTCTTTGCAATAAACAGAAAGATATTCATTCTAAGCTATCCAAGTCCAAAATTTTCGTAATATTAGTTCAAATTTAATTTTCGTTTCCATAATGTAAGGAAAGTGTTTCACAGTTGCAAAACCCTCATCCGACTCACTGTCCTTACACTTAGTCGCTGGCCATAAATTCTAGGTCAAAGTGACGGCAGTTTAAGTAACCTAATGCAGCGAAGACTGTTTGCCAGTGCTCTTTCTCACCGGAAAATATACAATTCACTCATTGGGCTTCATAAATACGCTGTAACAGTAATTTCTGTGTGTATGCAATGCATACGGATTGTAGAATTTAGTGGTGCTCTCTCTTCCACTTCTGTGTACAATATGCCTGACCTAAAGGGGCCCTTTATCATTACAGGCCCTGGGCGGTGCAACATCATATTGACAACAGTAATGTGCTTATACTGACAACCTCATTGTTCGTTTTACCCGATTTTGTAATCATTTAAGTAAAACAACATGACCTTCGAGTGGGAGACGTTTCGTCCCTCTTTTCCTTCTGTGAAATTTGTCAGTAAGCTTTTTGCCTTTGAACCATCGAAATGCGGCAGAGTACGGCTGGTAAACGATTTACAAACCATGATTTAGTGCCGTTAAAACGATTTCTTTAAACATTGGCGTAGTTGAAGGAATTTAGTTTCTTCTTAAATCGCCTTATGCAGCAACGTTCACAGATATCTCAAATAGGAAAAGCTCTTTATCCAGGTACGAAGGTTGTAAAACAAAGTTCCCACAGTTTGTGTCAGGTAGATCTTTTCGTCTGATAGCACTGCGTAAATATTTTGTGTAAGAGGTATTACAGTAGTGTTCCTGTAGCTGTGGGGATCATTGGTAGAAAACGAGTTTCACACCAATGGGTACAGTACTGATAAATATTTAAGATGATTATCAACCTAAGTCTGCTTTCATCAACGAACTGAGGCGTATTTGTAATATTGAGGCTAGACTAGGTATCCTTGTCTTCCTTGAGTGGGCATTGGAAGGCGTTTACACACACGTTTACGAGGGTAATCCCAAACGTAAGGTCTCCTAAGGGACACGCAAGTGCCAACTCAGGCACAAGCGAGAGATTCTTAATTTTAATGGCAAGCAGAAACCATAGTGTTGGCTGCATGGTGGCAAGGTGATAAAGAGCAAGACTATGGATACGAAGGTGTCAGGTTCGATCCCTCACCAGTTCCACGATTTTTATGTGCCGTTTTACACATATTTCCCTTGGGGCACTGTTTGTTGATGTGAAAAATGCCGAGTTGCACTGTAGTCCGAAAGCCACGTAAAACTGTAGGTTCCCCTATTAACTGGCTAGGTAAGTCAACTCAAAGGTCGGATGAAAGCAACAGCATACCACCTCCAACAAGACCGTGCCTATTAAAGCACTGTGGCGTTCAAACCACTCTTGCGACTGACGACTGATTTACTTTCTATGGGTTCCACAACTAATGATCTTCGGGTTATTAACAGTTTTGTGTTTTCATGCTGTAGCTTTGATACCAGTAAACGTAAGCAACCGGCCGAGCACCGTCACCGTTCGAGTTGTCAAGGTGGATGACGACGATGGTGTCGACCGCAGTTACAATTTTGGTCATGGCTATGTTTCAGTCGAATACCTCTATGGTCCCTTCTGCGTATTTCAAGATATACTTTTGTACACTTAGTTCGCTTCCAAATTGATATCTGATAGAGCTGTATTTAGTAACATGAATCAGATATGTTTTCCGTGCAATATATCGGACAACACGTCAGTGCAGCGAGATTTCGTTTCTGTGTTGCGCATGGTGCAAGATATATTTGTGTTTTGCTTGCTTCTGTGATAGGTTTCACCACAATGAATGCGAGCAAGCTCACGAATAGACTGTCAATAACTGGAATTACGCAATAATACACTTAAAAATTGTATTTTTGCATTATATATCCCGATGAAAATAACTGTAAACAAGTTATATGCCTACTTGCTTATTATCGCGCTTCTCGATGCTTCCCTCAAAAAATTAAAATAAAAATAAAAAAGTGACAGACAGAGAGAGAAAACAGAAATGTATTTCAAATATCAGCTCAGTGGCGCCATGTTCGTCTCGTGATGTAAAGCAAGGATAGTTGATAGGTAATATCTCGTTGTACTAGCGATATGTATGGCTACGGGGTTCTTTGTTTTCTCTCTGCAAACAACTAGAACAGAATGTAGTAACAAAGTGGTAAGAACACTTACTCAGTGCGCCAATTAAACACTCAGCCATTCTTGGTTATTTTGTTAATCGTCTGTAAAGCAGTGAACATCCTTGATTATTGATTTGTAATTACTACCATTGTTATTGTTATTCGTCACCCCACAACAGCTTTCCTATCACTCAATGCCGCCGATCCACGTAACGAATGGATCAGGATGAATGGAATGTGGGATGTTTCGTCACGGAGAATATACACATTTATCTCGGCGTCTAGTGTCAGGGTAATATGAAAATCTCAATGAGAAAAGACGACAATAACACCCAACTATTTCTGTCCACTTAACACCATGACGACAGACAAATTGGCGTCTCACTGTATTTTGATTATAATTCGTTAGCCTTTTTGCAACCTCATTTTAATACCTCGTGGGAGCAGGCATAATATTTTGCTTTTTGAACACCGAACAATAACACACAAAGATAGTAGATGGAAGGATACAAAGAAAATATCAGACTCATGGGTGTGGATCCAGTTCATCATAAGAAGACTAAACAAGAGGGAAACATTACGAAAGCAGTGAATACGCTTGTTAGATGAAAAAGCGCAGATCTGCACAGTGCCCGTATCTGCACTTTTGTTTCTGTCTTAATGGGCATAATTTTTAGTTTCTTCTCTTCTGAATTATCAAATGAATTGATTATTACGTGGTACAGAATAATTAGGTAACTGTGTTTCTTACAGCTTCCATTCGCGCCAACATTTTTCTACATTCTCGTGCAATTCATGAAATTCTACTTGTATCATCACAAGACTGCACATAGATGCAATCGATTTCGAGGTGCAAAGTGTTTGTTATCATACTTTTCGTGACAGGTTGGCAAAGCTGATTTCCAAAGACTTTTTATTGTACTGAAATAATCTTTTGTAACAAAGTGAGAAGGTAAGTGGTTTATTCGTATATATTTTGTAGGAAACTGTAATCGTGATGGAAGATTACACACCTGAATGTTTGACACATCCGGTAGGGGAAAACGCTGCATATTAACCAAAGCCCGCGACTCCTCTCCGTATCCTCCTATGACACGATCACAGGATTCTCCTCCTATAGCGCTACGGAGCTGTTCCTAGCATAGCTGAGATTTGGCAACATCGTCACAAACAATTGGCAACACTGTGACAGTGCAATCACTTCCGCGTATGGTACTGAACTGACTCGCTAAATTCACTTGATATTCCCTTTCCATTTGAATGACTCGTTGTATATAACCCTCACGTAAACTAAGACACTGAGACAGAAATTTCAATTTTTTGGCTACAGAACTGCTATTCTTCACATAAGTGACAACTTTTAATATCTTTCACGATGCGTTATGAGACTGAGCGACCAATATCATGACGACAGTGGCGTGCTGTCGGCAGTGTGTCCGTAGCCCCGTGGTATCACCCGTGTCTCGTGTTCCAACGGTTGAGAAACTCGTCAGATCTAACCGTGATAGGGGCAGCGCGTGCGAGCTTTTTTTGTGTATTATTTCATGGAGCTGCGAATTCCCACAAAAAATTCTGTAGCAAAATCAGAAGAAAACCTTTACACATCAAATCCTCTTGGCAGCTCGACTCAGTAAGTTATGTTAATGGTAGTAGATCTCGGCTTTCTGACTGCCCAGCTGCTATACAATACAAGCGTCTCTGGAAAATTCGAATCGACCGTCAACGATACGAAATTCAATAATGTTCTTCACTTAAGACTCCCATGCCAGGGTGATAAGTATGAAGGAAATAAATTGATTAGCAAATCGCAAGAAAATACTTTCAGCTCAAAGTGCAATGGTGAAAAACTTACAATGCTGCACAACAGGTAACGCCTCTTTCCGCTGCTGACAAGCAAATTTTGGGTTTCTAGGAATACGTGACTTTATTTATGAAATACCACATTTGTATACCTGTTGACTATGACACAGCATACCATTTAAACAGAGACTCAATCGAAATCTAAGTGAGTAGTGTTTTACTAATTCGTGCAGATAGAGGCACGCTTGTGTACAGATACTCAGTTTTGTTAAAACAGACTTACTTTCGTCGTAAGGTTATCGTGGGTAGATTTATTTCATTTCTTACAATACAGTGTACAGTTTTCGTAAGGTTTCTTTTAGTGTTGTTAAAACAATACTAAACATGAGAGAAAAACTAATCAGCAACGATATATGCGAATTCTCTGATGTTATATATAACAATCTGACAATGCACATGCAGTTTGTTGATTACATGCATGTAGAAAACTTGTTCTGAGTTAAAGCTGTCAAACAAGGTTTGAAGAAGAATAAGATGCCACTACGAGACGACAGCTAATGTAGAAAATACTTTTCTGACTATTTTGGCATGATGCACTCTCCCCATACATAATACAAAAGCTCCGAGACGCATCTGCTGCCTGGCCGTCTATTAAACATGAAAAGAACAAAACGACGCAGACGTTAGCCTTTTTTCCACATGCGACTATTTTGGATCGAGAAGTGAAGAGAATTATGTTCAAAGTTCCATTAAATTGATAACTTCAGCAGACAGCAGAATTGCGTTTTTAAAAAATGTAGTAGCGAATGTAATAGAACACGCAACGTCTTATCAACAGTGCGCGACGCTTACCGTTACGCTACTAGCTATGATGTAGCTACAGCACCTCTGGAAGTAAACAACAGTTCCTCCAGAACTTCGGCATTCCACAGTGCTGTGAGATAATGCATATGGCCGGATCTAGACTTCTGAGAGACAGATAGTTACAGCATTTCTTTTGCACTGCACGATGGTTTCAACAAACAGATAGCGCAATAGAGTAGCTCAAATGGAAAGGAACACTTCCTATTTAAATTTCTTCATCCTACACTGTTGGTAGTTCTGTGTAGGTGGCAGCTACGTTATTTTATTTGGGTGATTACAAAATAGAGTCGAATGTATGCACTGGGTAGCCAAGGCAGCTAGTTCATGGCGATTCGGTCAATCAAGTAAATGAATGTACTGAACATCCTGCAAACCACTACAGGGAGCCTGTGTGTCGGATTTCTCATCTTGTGTGCCGCAACGGTGTTATGATAGAGAACTGAGTCGTAGAGCAAAGGGTTTGGTGGTCTGTTGGAATGATCATAGTTTCATAGAATGATGGTCTCGGTTCAACCTCTGCCGATGTTTCTTGACAGGGAGAGGCAGATTCTATTCTCTTCTGGCTACGCCAAGTGAAGAAAGTATAATGGCACTGTGGTCTGAAAATCACATTAAACATGGTATTCCTTTTCTACCAAGTAGACGTTAGATGGAACCACAATAAAGTAAGAAGTGGCGACATGTAGAAACTCTGTCACCAGTAACCTGTCTTATACTAGTTATTTATTTATAGTCACGAAACAAACCCTGTGTATGGTCGCAGACACTTATTCCGTCTTTTATTTGAGCTTCCATTTATCGATCAAATTGCTTCTGAACTGGGAATGCAACTCAGACCGACCTTAACGCTAAATTTGATTCCTTCGTGACAATACAGCTCTACTACAACTTGTTGTTTGTTCAAAACTGCAGATTCCTCAACATCTTCACATATTGCACATGGTTCAAATGGCTCTGAGCACAATGGGACTCAACATCTGAGGTCATCAGTCCCCTAGAACCTAGAACTACTTAAACCTAACTAACCTAAGGACATCACAGACATCCGTGCCCGAGGCAGGATTCGAACCTGCGACCGTAGCAGTCACGCGGTTCCGGACTGAAGTGCCTAGAACCACACGGCCACCGAGGCCTAGCCTGCATGACCTCGGTTTGAATCCATATGCAGAACGAGTCGGTTCGTCGTATCATTTGAAGTTCATACATATTCTTAACTAGCTGTTCGTGAATAACGTAAATTTTTAATGTCATTTTGTGTTAAATAACAAGTATGGTATGTTACTTTGAAGAAGAAATCATGAATACGACGAACTTACTACGTGCATTACCTATCTGACGTAATAATGAGAGTGCTAACATTTCAAGTATGTCATTTATGGCAATAAATGTGAGCTTACAAGACTTAAGGATAGTCTTATCTGTGATGAGGTGTTCGCTGATATTTGTAGTATCGTGGTATTACTTTACATTTTGAATTATTGCGATACAGGGTAGTGCTTTCTAGAGGTGATTTGTTAGAACCATTTTCAATAGTCAAACGACTGTACCAAGGAGCGATTAGAGGTCCTGCTAGACAGCTGCGTTATGTAGGTCGCATGGGAATCAGGTGAAATGCAATTCAGGTCGTTCGAATACTTTTGGGCACGACCGTACGTAAAATCAGAAGTTAAATATTAAATGTTTTCACCAATAGCGAAATGCTGGAACCTTAACTGACGATAGAATGGTTTTTGCCTGACTGGGATTCGAACCCAGCATCTAGCATCGTCGTTTTCTAGTCAGGAACAGACGATAAATAGCTATTGTTGGTTCACCAGTAGCGAGATGGGTGCATGTTTAGCTAGACATCAGGCGACGAAAAGTTCTGTGCTGAATGGAATTCAAACTCCGCAAACGTGGTCATGAAGACACTTTATCTATCAAATTCTTTTCCAATAATAGCTAGGAATGGCATGTTTGTACTTTCAATGATGTGATGGAAAGTATTCTGCTGGCTAGAAGTTGAATCCACAACATATCGTCGTTGGTGATCACAACGAACACAACGTCAAACCCAAATCCGTTTTCACCAGCAAGATGGACAGGAATGTGAACTTAAAAGATGTAAGGAAACGTTTGATCTTGTAATGTTGTGATAAAAAGCTCATCATGTGGCTGTGAGTTGAAACGAACACGTTACAACTGGCAACGCACGAAGAGACGTTGAAAATGCAACTATTTTTCACCAGTAGTTCGGAGTGCACATGCTAGGGCTTGAAATGAAATAATGAATATTTTGTGCTGATCAGGATTCGAAACCAGATAGGTGCCTCTCGAGGACGCCTAGAAGAGTTTTCAATCTTCGGGAACACAGTGAAATCGAATTCTAATCCCAGTCCAGCACCACAATATTCACCGTCTGTTTCCAATAAAGTAAGAGCCTGTAACCTCCCCCCTCTCACTTATCGACCTTAAAGACAGTGAAAAATTAAACCGCGTGTACCTAATGGAAATTTGGGAAAAGCAATCGTCACCGAAGTTAATCTATCGGTAAAGAGGGAGGAAAGGGTTACATCTTAATGAAAGGAAAAATGCAAATGAAACTGGTGGAAATTAATTTTGAAAAGGGATAAAGTTAATAAAGAAAGTAAATGTGCGGCTGTTACGTTAACAATTAACTAGCGGTAATTAGATATTTGAGGTTTGGAGGAAATCACGGTCGCCAGTCCTAAGGACAATTACTATAGTAACTGAAAAAGTAAGGTTATTACACATATAATTAGCACTAGAAGCGTGGCAACTGAAGGTTGACATGTGTAGTGTGAAAACTGAAAGTTTGTCAGAAGTAATAAATTTCGCTACACTCTGACTTAATTTAGCAGAAGAATTAATAAAACCAGAAAACTGAAAGTTAATTTAGTGACTGAAATTAATAAGAAGCTTTCTTTCTGAAGCACATCGAAATCCAGTAAAATACGGTTAGTCTTGGACTACCTCAACAATCATTTCAAAAGCAACTTGACTCTACGCAATTTAGAAACAAGAGATTTAACTTTGAACTTGAATTAACTGATTCTGAACTATTAACAATAGTAAAATTTAGTACGTACCAAGCTGAGCTGCAGTCACAGGTAAGCTAAAATATGCTAACAAAACTCGCACTCTAAATTTGTGCTCGTGTAACCTAAATATTGTAGCCAGCTACTGAACTTTGAAATTAAAGCAGTGAAATCTAATTATATTATTTTAATGCTGGCGTTTGAATTTCAACGACACTCGGGTTCATTTCGGAAAAGGAAGGGACCCTGCTTGGCAATGCAATTGGGACAATGAGCAACAAAGGTTCATGCTAAGTTGCTGTAATTTTGCGAGGCAAATGGAACAATTTGAAAAGCTGAGGTCTGCCATACAGTTCTGAAACTTTACGTGCTTTTAGTCTTCCTTGTTGGTTGATTGAAGGTTTGAAGCCGTCGATCGAGGAGGTGGCGACAGTCACTCATTGTCGGCCGTCGCTGTTGCAGAAGCTGGATGTTGGCGCGCCTTCTTCTCGACACGGTCACCAGGCGAAACGGGCTCTTGATGTGCGCCAGCTAATGCTTCCCGTCCGCGACACCATGTCAGAAACTATCATCGCGAGTCGAGCGCAATTACATGCTGCCAAGCCCCGAAAGCGCGGCAACTCGCGGAAGCGTCACACAACACCTGCTCCACTCGCTACTCCCGCCAGACTCTCACTGCCCTGCCCGCGCTCCACGCGGCAGAGTTAACACTACCAAAGATCCTACACACTTTGATTCTTCACACGACCTATCGATGTAATCGTTCGATAGCAGTTTTCCCTAGGCAAGACCCAGCGTAAAAATACAAATAATCTTTACACAACAAACCAATTATACATCGACATAAATGCATAAATATATATATACAAATAGTAAAACAATTACAATATGTGAAGACACAGAAATATCATATATTCAGGTAGCAAAAATAATGAAAACAAATTATAGTACAATAGATGGAAATAGGAGGATATGCATTTCCGGCGTTACACGTGCCCCACATTGTCTGAGGATGTTCGTGTAACGTAAACAGACTCAGAAAATGTCCCAAAAAAGAAACAGCGGAAATGCATATGCTCAAAACATCAAAAAAATATAGCATTCGTCTAATTAACCATAAACCAATTTTTAGACAATAATAATTGAGTGGAGACACTCCTAATCGTATTCCACTATGTCATCTTGCACAAAATAAAACAGGTTGACAACATATCAAAATTCATAGAAAACATAGAAAATGGTTTAGCTATTCCAAAATCATTAAAATTCGTAACACTATGAGAAATGGAATACTATTTGCAAAATTAATCAGAGTGCATGGTCATAAAAACAGGTAGATCAAAATACGCAAATTAATAATTAATTACATAGAATACACATTTTTACATAACCTTTTCATAATTAATATCTCGTCATGAGATTCCACTTAACGCTAAACAAGAAAATAATATTCAGTAGATCGAAAAAAACATAATTATTGACAGCAGAATTCTTTCACATCAGCTGTCCGGGAAGAAAAACTATTCCGCCTTTCGTACTCGCAAGTACAAAGAATGCCGACAGCGGCCCAAGAGCCAACAGGGGCACAAGAGCCGACAGCGGCTCGCCTCGCCAGTATTGTTGCGCCCGCGTGTGCGGCACGCTTGATCTCACTCGCCCTTGTGACGGCGTTTCCAGAACGTCCGTTTCACTGAATTCTTTCGGAAAAACTCACTCCCGAGTAATCTCAAGGAGTCCATAAACACTATCACAGTGGATAACTCAACACTGTCCATCATCACACGCATGTACTAGCCTGAAACTTAAAACAGCGTCTAAGTACATCGGCAATGACTAGTAAATCACATATTTATGAAATCTTACAGCTATTTACAAAATCATATTTACATTCCTTAATCTACTGTGACTCAGCTGAAAACTTAAACTAGCAGCTTGGATTTTTCAGTTGATTACATCATGATTAAATTGATTAAAATTAAATTGATTAATCAAAACGAGCTTTAGTGTCATGACGACGTATGCGAGCATCGGCTTTTAGCTTCATTACTTCTCGCAAACGATCCTTTTTCACACCAATACTAATGTCAATCCGTGGAGGGAATTTGATTATCTCTTCCACTAAACTTGTACTTCTGTCACCCAACAGGATTTCCTCTGGAGAAAATCCCGTAGATTCATGTCTCAAGGTGTTCATAATTCTCTCAAATACTGCTACATATTTGCCCCATGCCCTATGGTTGTGATGGCAATAGGTACGGGAAAGTCGGCCTCGTCTTTGTTCGTGTGTTACGTTTGACACACCGTCTACAATACTTTCCAATTCACTTTCTACATTATTGTCAATGCCGAGATTCTTCACATTACAGTAGTTCAGATTCATACCTACGTCAATACCATCCGGCCAGTTAACAATGTGTATAGGCTGGTATTGCCTATGCACACCGTCTCCTGCCTCGTCAAAACTAACTACTATTGTTTTATCTTGGGACGTACATGTCAACGTTTTGCTTTCGCAGTTAATCACTGCACGGTACTTTAATAGCCAATCTAACCCGATAATTACTTCCGTAATTAAGTCTGGCACGACGACAAACTCTTGTTCAAATCGTGCCCCACATATCTCGAAGTTGACAAAAATCTGTTTTGTGACCGGTTTACTGGCCTTCCCAGTAGCACCGATAATTTTCACTCCTGTTACTGGCATAACTACGATGCCAGGTCTGTCTTCCAGTAACTCAAATATTTTCCCAGATACAGCACTCAATTCTGCACCGGTGTCAATCAACACGTTTAGTTGTAGGTCGTGCATATTAAAAGACACTACTATCTGTCTACACTTGTCCTCGACCGTTTCTTTATTTTCCCACAGTAAATCCTCGTCTATATCCAGGTCATTCCAGAACAAACCATCCGGTTTTGATCCTAAATTCGGCTTATCTGGCGGCTTTTTCAGCCTCTGATCACTTACAGTTTTAATTTCAACACGTTTGTCCTGAGGCTTAGTCTGTAGCGTCGCCTCCAATACCGAAACCTTTTCCTGTAACTCGTCAACTAGTGAGTGTTGCTTTGCTATCAATTCACTAATTGTCACCTTCGTTGATTCCTCTTTAATCAGATTGATCTCATCTGCCAATCTACCTGGAGACATGTGCCCAGTAGTATCTGCAATTACTTCCTCTAAATCTGCGCAACCCACACTGTTATCTTCTGACCGTATAATGTCAGCTCTAACCTCATACACGCTGTAATCTACGTGCTTTTCTACCAATCGTGTTCGGCTATCACTAAAATTTTCGTAATCTTTCTCCTTAATACTCTCGCAATGTTTAAACTGGATGTTCGCGTCGGATGGGTCGGCTACTTCTATCACTATAACTTTCGGTAAAGTCTGCCGGTTAGGGCCAGAACTTTCCGTTACTACTTCACCATTCAACTCCTGCGGGACGAAACACGACGCATCTTGCTCGTGCTCCCCATTAACATCAACTATTTCTGGTAAAGTCTGCCGGTTAGGGCCAGAACTTTCCATCACTTCACAAATACTATCTTCCTGTGGGACGAGACGCGGCAAATTCTGCCCGCGCTCTCCATAAATACTTCTCCCGTACAGGCCCCTATAATCTCTTAGTTCGTCGTATAAGCGACCGAACTGCCTTAACCAGACCTCATCCCTCTCTGCATCCCCTCGCTCGATGACGGACGTGTTATCCGACATCTGATCTTCTCTCAACAATTGCGAATCATTCTTAAACTCAATCTCCAGTTCCGCTGTGGGTATTACAGCAGGCACCTTATAATCGATTTCCGGAACACTACTTAAATTGTTCTCACTGACAGTGAATGTATCTTCTACTGCCGTGTATACAGGTGATCCACTACTTGTGGGCGCACTCCTTTCTCTTAACACTGGCACACTCTCCCGCCGTTGATTATTCCTTACGGAATTTTCATAACGACGACACCTGGGTTTTCTCCTGTTATTGGGCCGCCAAAATTTCTCCACGCCCGGTCGGCCCCTCGCCGGCGCGGCTAATGGTTTCCCTGTCTCGTCCCAGCAGATACGCTCCCCGGATGCTGCTGAGGCGGCTGATCACACCCTCTGGCGTTATTACTATTCTGTGAAGCCCGTACCACGTTAGTATGATACTGGTTTCCGTCATTCCTGTTATTATTTGCATTGTACCGATTGTTATTACGGTCCGAACCATTATTGTTATTGCTGCCATGGTTGCGGTATGCATTATTCCCATGGTTATCGTTGTTGTGGTTGCTGTGGTACCCGTTGTTGTTACCACAGCCTCTACCCCTGTCGCGATTATTGCGCCAATAGTCCTCGTCCTCAACTCTTCCCAGGAAATCATTGATTGTCCTGTGATTGCTCCCTACGTAGCGTTTTGTATCATGTGGAAGCTTTTTGTAGAGTTCCCAGACTATTTCGGATTCCGTGCGGCGATCACGCAAGTATTCCAACTTGCGGATCCAGCCCTCACAAAACTCCTTCATCGAACCGCGCGAATTCGCATCGAAAGGCCTCGATACGACAAATTCGCGCCAGACACTTTGCTGTTTTTGCTCTGACCAGTATTCAGCCAGAAACAAATTTTTAAATTCGTCAAAAGTCAGGTTCGTAATGTTCAGGTTTAAGCCCCAACGCTTGGCATCACCAGCCAACACATCAATAACCGCATTAATTTTTCTCTCATCAGTACATGATCTGGGTAAAACTCTTTCACAATTTTTAATGAAATCCGTCGGGTGTATACCGCCTTTTTTCAAGGGGTCGAACCGCTCCTCTTTCGTCAACAACTCCGAACTATGTGCACAGATTGGCACATAGCTCTGTTTTTCGTCAAGTTTCCTTTCTAATTCCGACACCCTCGTAATCACTTGGCAAGTGGTTGTCGCAAGCGTTTCCACTTCCCTCTTTTTCTCTTCGCAGGTATTAGCCTGCTTCGTCACTTTGGTATCTACTTCGGATACTAAAGCCTTTAAAGTTTCCACCTTCTGTTGATCCTCTTTCCTCACTAATTGAATTTGTTCCGTCACCTTATTCTCGATGATCGGAGCAACTGATTCTCCTACACTTTTCTCGATTCTGCTAATTTCGGAATAAAAACGAGTATTTATGCTCGCAATTTCCGCCTGAACGCCTATCATTTCCTGTTTAAGATTACCGATTTCGCTATTAATCACAACAATATCTTCTTGGATTTTATCAACTTTTGTGTTAACAACTCCAACATTGTTGTTAACAACATTAATAGCTTTGTTGTAACTGTCTAGCTTTCGTTCAATATTTTCACACTGAGCTTCTTGCTTGGCCGATTGACTCTTAATTTCGTTAATCAAAACATTCAATAAATCAGTTAAATTCCCGGAAACTACCGGTTTTAATTCCGTAGCGGCTTCCTCTTTAGTTTTCCCCCCGTATTCGTCATCAAGGGATTCAGATTTGATTTTCACTTCCGATTCCGAAACATTTTCTAAAGTTTGGAATTCCATTTCTGCTCTTTGTTGCGTTTCGGCGGTCGCGTCTTTCATGTTCGCCGCCTGCCCCTGAACAATGGGTACCGCGGTGCGCGTTTCCCACTGTTCGACCGATTGTTCCGTATCCAAGTCTACCAAATTTTGGTAATTGTTGCCTTCACTCATTTTAATAATTTTCAATATAAATGCCAAATCTCAAATATAATTAGGATTACTCCCACTACTTATTCTCGCTGACGTAACGGCCTGTACGTAACCAGTACTTCGTTACGAGAATTGAAACATACAAAATTCGTGTCCATAACAACCTCAAATTTGAAGATTGTCCTGTCACCAGGTCGCCACGTGTAACCTCCCCCCTCTCACTTATCGACCTTAAAGACAGTGAAAAATTAAACCGCGTGTACCTAATGGAAATTTGGGAAAAGCAATCGTCACCGAAGTTAATCTATCGGTAAAGAGGGAGGAAAGGGTTACATCTTAATGAAAGGAAAAATGCAAATGAAACTGGTGGAAATTAATTTTGAAAAGGGATAAAGTTAATAAAGAAAGTAAATGTGTGGCCGTTACGTTAACAATTAACTAGCGGTAATTAGATATTTGAGGTTTGGAGGAAATCACGGTCGCCAGTCCTAAGGACAATTACTATAGTAACTGAAAAAGTAAGGTTATTACACATATAATTAGCACTAGAAGCGTGGCAACTGAAGGTTGACATGTGTAGTGTGAAAACTGAAAGTTTGTCAGAAGTAATAAATTTCGCTACACTCTGACTTAATTTAGCAGAAGAATTAATAAAACCAGAAAACTGAAAGTTAATTTAGTGACTGAAATTAATAAGAAGCTTTCTTTCTGAAGCACATCGAAATCCAGTAAAATACGGTTAGTCTTGGACTACCTCAACAATCATTTCAAAAGCAACTTGACTCTACGCAATTTAGAAACAAGAGATTTAACTTTGAACTTGAATTAACTGATTCTGAACTATTAACAATAGTAAAATTTAGTACGTACCAAGCTGAGCTGCAGTCACAGGTAAGCTAAAATATGCTAACAAAACTCGCACTCTAAATTTGTGCTCGTGTAACCTAAATATTGTAGCCAGCTACTGAACTTTGAAATTAAAGCAGTGAAATCTAATTATATTATTTTAATGCTGGCGTTTGAATTTCAACGACACTCGGGTTCATTTCGGAAAAGGAAGGGACCCTGCTTGGCAATGCAATTGGGACAATGAGCAACAAAGGTTCATGCTAAGTTGCTGTAATTTTGCGAGGCAAATGGAACAATTTGAAAAGCTGAGGTCTGCCATACAGTTCTGAAACTTTACGTGCTTTTAGTCTTCCTTGTTGGTTGATTGAAGGTTTGAAGCCGTCGATCGAGGAGGTGGCGACAGTCACTCATTGTCGGCCGTCGCTGTTGCAGAAGCTGGATGTTGGCGCGCCTTCTTCTCGACACGGTCACCAGGCGAAACGGGCTCTTGATGTGCGCCAGCTAATGCTTCCCGTCCGCGACACCATGTCAGAAACTATCATCGCGAGTCGAGCGCAATTACATGCTGCCAAGCCCCGAAAGCGCGACAACTCGCGGGAGCGTCACACAACACCTGCTCCACTCGCTACTCCCGCCAGACTCTCACTGCCCTGCCCGCGCTCCACGCGGCAGAGTTAACACTACCAAAGATCCTACACACTTTGATTCTTCACACGACCTATCGATGTAATCGTTCGATAGCAGTTTTCCCTAGGCAAGACCCAGCGTAAAAATACAAATAATCTTTACACAACAAACCAATTATACATCGACATAAATGCATAAATATATATATACAAATAGTAAAACAATTACAATATGTGAAGACACAGAAATATCATATATTCAGGTAGCAAAAATAATGAAAACAAATTATAGTACAATAGATGGAAATAGGAGGATATGCATTTCCGGCGTTACAAGCCTTGTGAACTTACATGGCCATTGGTTTATTAAATGAAATACATTTTCCAGATTACGACGGCTTGTTGGTGACAGAGTCTCTGCCTTACGAGGTTTCTCCATCTTTCACAGCTCAAACGAATGCCCAGTCGGCAGCGAAGGGATGTTATCTTTACTGCGGATATTGAAGTACGGTGCTTACTGGCGTTTTGCACTTGACGCTACTAGGGGTGAAGGAGAGCTACTTGTGTGTGTTAAAAATCTACCCCTGACGTGAGATGTGAACCTACACGTTTTACACATCAATACAAGATTAATCCACCAGACCACAAAACCCCTGCCATGCACATAATTATGAATTGCAGAGTATTTATTTAGATGTAGATGAATATGTCAATGGACGCGTAACAGGAAGGAGGGCGGGATCTGGGAAAGGATAGAAGTGCAGAAGTGCAAAATATAAGCGTAAAATGCTTGCAAAGTATTGCTTACTTAGACGTGTGCCGCAGTTCGTTTTATCTTAGGACCGAGAGATAAGGAAGGACTGTTCTCAGAACGAAGAATGGGTTATAGGGAAGGGGAGATCAAAGAATACCGTGTCGTAGGTGGTGAGAGGAATGATAGAGAGTAAAGACAGCAGCAATTAAAAGAGACGATGTAGCGTCATTGGAAGCCGCTAGATTTGCTTACAAAGTTTTGGGGGAGTGTAATAGAAGGGCACTTGCGGCGATAGTGTCAGAGAGAGAGAGTGTAAGAGAGAATAGAAGAGATATTAACAACGAGTAAACATAAATGTTCAAATGTGTGTGAAACCTTATGGGACTTAACTGCTAAGGTCATCAGTCCCTAATCTTACACACTACTTTACCTAAATTATCCTAAGGACAAACATACACACCCATGCCCGAGGGAGGTCTCGAACCTCCGCCAGGACCAGCCTCACAGTCCATGACTGCAGCGCCTCAGACCGCTCGGCTAATCCCGCGCGGCGGTTAAACATAATATGAAATCGTTGGCGTATCGTGTGGAGGACGGAGGGTGTATTCATGGATGGAGGGGAAGAGAGAGACGTATTTGAAATAACAAAAACTACTGTGACAGAGTCCATCTACGCTGATTAGTTTGCAAGTATGTAGACAGGGTATAAATGAAATCAAAATAGAATACTTATCAAACTGTATATTCAAAAGAAACCCACTTGAATTAAAATGGCAACTCAAAGGAAAGCTAACCCATATTGTATCTTTTCTTTTGCCACGCGATCTTCCACTAGCTCCCAATGAGGAAAAATGACGAAAAAGAAGACATAACAAAACATTTTAAGAACTTTAATATTTTATCCAGAATCCTTCATTATTTTGTACTTCTATCACGCGTCTTGGCATGGAATGTATAAGCCGTCGGACGTAACAGCCTGAAGGAGCAACTTCCTCCCAGGCTTCCAGGACGCAGTCCCAAAGAGCGTCCGCAGTAGTTGGTTGGTTTCGTGGCCAGTTCTCTGTTAATGTTCTGGCGACCTCAGCCCGCATGTTTTCCATGGAGTTCATATCAGTCGCCCGTGTCTGCCAGTCCATGACGTTGACGCCAGTCGTGGAGAGCCGCTGCTGAACAAATGCGCACTTGTGAATGGGAGAATGGTCCTCTTCCAATGTGACGTCTCCTTCTGCGTACAGCATGCGCACTGACGGAAGCATCACATTTTCCAATATGTGGGCATACTACGCGCTGTCCAGAGTTCCTTCTATCCTGTGAAGAATTGCCGCCCCTCTCGCAGAATTCCAACCCCAGCAGGTAACGGATAGCCAGCCACTTCTTCTCGTCGTGGTTACATATTCGCGTCGATGGCGAGTCCCTTGCGGCCTGTAAACGATTCGTGGACCGTCGTTATTGGTGAAAAAAGCCTTCTCATTAGTGAAAATGACGTTGTCCCACGACGCCCTCAGATGGAGCTCCGCAAATGCTAGCCGGTATAAAACGTCGTCTTCGCTGAGCTCTTGTTTCACGGCGGATCGTCGTGCATGCAGTCCGGCGTCCCTCAACCTTCGGCGAATCGAGTCACTAGAGCTGGGGAAGTTGGTCTCCCGCCGCAACTGCTTCGCGTTCAGAAAGGGATTTTCACTGCTCCTAGACACTAGGTCCCTGTCTTCCCGCTGTGAGATCACTGTCATCCTGCCTGAGCCAGGGGCCCTGTTGGTGGTGCCTCTTTCAAGGCAGATCCTCCACCATCTCGTTGCAGTGGTATGTGGTACGCCATACCATCTGCCAGCTTCTCTGATGGAACATCCTCCTTCCTCAATGAGAGCGACGACTCTACCTCGGCCGGCCGGAGTGGCCGAGTGGTTCTAGGCGCTTCAGTCTGGAACCGTGCGAATCCTGCCTCGGGCATGGATGTGTGTGATGTCCTTAGGTTAGTTGGGTTTAAGTAGTTCTAAGTTCTATGGGACTGATGACCTCAGATGTTAAGTCCCATAGTGCTCAGAGCCATTTGAACCATTTTTTGACTCTACCTCGAATAGACCTCTCCCAGCGAGCCATAACGGCAGACAGCCTGATGTGTATTTCTGCTTGCTGCTCTTATACTGATGCCAGGAGAGGAGGTAAACTTTTTTACGCTAAACGGAGCGGCAGAGGCAGAGGCATGCGGCGCAGCCGTGCTGGCTCGTCCCAGGCTGTTGGCCCACCAACGCCACCGCCAGCTCGCTCACTTCCGTCTCGCCTCGGCCAGCCTGGCTGGCCCGTGGCTCGCGAGTCGCGGTTAGTACAGACCCGGGCCGCATGACCACGATCACCCCTTAAAGGATCAAAAGTTACACCTTACCCACCCAAGTCTGTAGTACAAACTAACGCAGCTACAGCTATTATGCTATAACATGTGCAGGCACACCTACAGTTTACGAGTTATTCAAATATTTGACGAACAATACTTTCAAAAACAAATTCATTTTCAACATATCTACCACAACATATTTCACCTAGCTAGCAATAGTATGACGCAGGAAACTATACTTCCTCGTAAGCGCTGTGCATTAGATGTAGCCTCAAGAAAACCTGTATTCAACCACGACAACTAAGCGGAATGTAAAAGTAAACAGGTTTGGCGGCAGCTTCTAAAAATAATAGTATATACTTAGTATATAATACACGTTTTGTGCACTTATAACATCTACTCAGTGTCTCCGAAACAATACGTGCTGCACGACGGAAATTACTTTCTTCCGAGGCACTTCTTTTACATCTCAATGATACACGACTACTAGAGAACATTGGTCTTTACGGCAGTCAATCCACTTGTAAATTAACATCATGATATCGTAGATATTTGGCAAGACGTTACTAGGGATGAGTAAGGCCCTAAGGTTTGCAACTAAACATGCTACTCCTAGCTACTACTGAATATGAAGCTGATTATTAACGTGTCTTCATAACCGTGGGAGCGGCGTTCGACTCTCAGTCAGCATAGACGTTTTCGTCATCTTATTTCTAGTTAAACGTGTGCACATCTCGCTGATGGTGGACCAACATTGGATATTTCTCGTCTGTTCCTGGTTAGACAGCGACGGCGGTAGGCGCCGGGTTCGAATCCCGGTCAGGCAATACAACTTCAGTCGTCATTTAAGGTTCCAACCCCACTACTGGTGACAAACTGTGATATCTACATTCTGATTTTACGTACTTATTCAACAATCCGATTAAGTGCTGGGGTCACATCCTTGTCCCCAGCATTAAATGATGGCATTTCAATTTTAAACACGTGCATCCTTTATTCCTTGACAATGCAACACTATACAACGTCATTCGAGGTTAATTAACAAGAAGGTAAATGTCATGTTAGGGTTCCTGCTTCCGTACAAACATTATCGTCATTTACGTTCAAGTTGAGAATTGATAACTGATACTGGTGCAAACGTCAATATTTGACGTCTCTTTCTGCCTAGTGATCGAGTCTCGTTAAGGCACAAAGCTTTGTTTGGTTAACAATGGCTTTACGTTCTGGGTTTGCATCCGGATCGAGAACGAAGACGTTGGTCATGTCATTTAAAGTACAATTTCGTGTACAAGTAACTGTTGATGAGTAATGTGAACAGTGATATTACATGTGATTCGCTGTTAGTGTTGGGATTTCAGTAGACTGGTTGCCGCCGTTAATCACGTTTTCTTTTAACTGCTTAGTATTACATAAAGTTGATGCGAAACTACTCCCCATTGAACGTTGAACGACGTTCAGCATGTGTTGGGTAAACCTTTTAGACAGCAAAGAACTTGTTTCCAATTGCCATACAACTTTATAAACCCAAATACTGTCTCAAATATTTAATTGTGCTTAAGGATTACTGAACGATTTATGTGACAAAACTAGTTGTTCCATAACATTTGAAATGTCACTTATTGTAATTAAGTTTAGTTTACAAACGTTAAGGACTGTCTGATCTCTTCTGTACTATCGTGGTGTTACTTTACATCTGGATGGACTGTCATAAAGACCGGTGTTCTCTAGTGGTCTCTAGCAGTAACAGTTTTGTATCTTACAACGACTGTACTGTGAAGGGTTGTGACTATGTGCAACACAGATATGCTATGTTGGTTGCATACATTCAGGTGGAGCCTACACATTGGAATTCAGGGGTGACTCACTTTTTTTGCCGTCGAGTGTACATTTCATGATACAGAAAAATTCTCGTGGCTAATGCAACTAAAATCTTAGGCAAAGAGTTCTTTATGTAGTAACAGAGTCGTTACAGATTTGTCTTGTCTGTAATAGATATTCAGTCAGGACGGATCGCTCAGTCAAAGTACGAGGTCGAAGCCAAGAGATATGGAAATACAGATATCGTCAGCGTTCACTTTTTATGTTTATTCTTATTGCAGCAGTTGGGAAAGGACATCATCGTATCCAACTTCAAATACTATAAATCATAGTTTGTCATCATGCGCAACGTTCAGTCAAGAGGGTGTGACTGATAGTGTGAACTGATGACGGTCCTCGATTCACAGTAGTTACGGATCTGAAGATAACCTCTGGCAAGAACTGAAGGCAGTAATCTGAATACACATAAAACGTGACGTAGGCAGCGTGTGTTTTTCTTTATTTAAACTGATCGCTGTGCACTCAGACGTAATGTCTTCAAATATTGAATTGTTCACTTTCCGCATTTACCGGCTGCGGGTCCCGCAGGCTGATGAAGGGAGGAGGGAAGAAGAAGGATTCGTTACAGATGGCGTTCCGGGAGAGGAGACAAGGAGTGGGGGAGGGGCGTAAAGTTCAAGTGAGGGAGGAACCGCGATAGAGGGGGGGCAGCGCACCGGAGGGAGGCCAGAGGACCGCGGCTTTTTGCAGGGCCCGCAGCGGAGTGTCAGCGGGATTAATGCTCCTGCAGAGGCTATCACGGCCTTTACGATCCGGGGCCGCCACTTTGTTGATGCTGCCCGCGACACCAGCCAAAGAGTGCCAGAAAAATGAGCCAGCCCTCTTCAGAGCAGCGAGCTTACTGAAAAACTCTGCGAAAACACCGTCATATGACACGTTTCCGGAAGAAGCGGTTACATGGCAGAATTCTAAAATTTTACCACAGCTAAGCAGGCATGGCTAGAGGACAAATGTAAGGATGTAGAGGCTTATCTCACTATGGGTAAGATAGATACAGCCTACAGGAAAATGAAAGAGACCTTTGGAGAAGAGAGAGCCACTTGTATGAATATCAAATGCTCAGATGGAAACCAAGTTCTAAGCAAAGAAGGGAAAGCAGACGGGTGGAAGGAGTATATGGAGGGTCTATACAAGGGCGATGTACTTAAGGACAACATTATGGAAATGGAAGAGGATGTAGATGAAGATGAAATGGGAGATGTAATACTGCGTGAAGAATTTGACAGATCACTGAAAGACCTGAGTCGAAACAAGGCCCCGGGAGTAGACAACATTCCATTACAACTACTGACGGCCTTGGGAGAGCCAGTCCTGACAAAACTCTACCATCTGGTGAGCAAGATGTATGAGACATGCGAAATACCCTCAGGCTTCAAGAAGAATATAATAATTCCAATCCCAAAGAAAGCAGGTGTTTACAAATGTGAAAATTACCGAACTATCAGTTTAATAAGTCACGGCTGCAAACTACTAACGCGGATTCTTTACAGACGAATGGAATAACTAGTAGAAGCCGACCTCGGGGAAGATCAGTTTGGATTCCATAGAAATGTTGGAACACGTGAGGCAATACTGACCCTACGACTTATCTTAGAAGCTAGATTAAGAAAAGGCAAATCTACGTTTCTAGCATTCGTAGACTTGGAGAAAGCTTTCTGAAGGTGGCAGGGGTAAAATACAGGGAGCAAAAGGCTATTTACAATTTGTACAGAAACCAGATGGCAATTATAAGAGTCGAGGGACATGAAAGGGAAGCAGTGGTTAGGAAGGGAGTGAGACAGGGTTGTAGTCTCTCCCCGATGTTATTCAATCTGTATATTGAGCAAGCAGTGAAGGAAACAAAAGAAAAGTTCGGAGTAGGTATTAAAATCCATGGAGAAGAATTAAAAACTTTGAGGTTCGCCGATGACATTGTAATTCTGTCAGAGACTGCAAAGGACTTGGAAGGGCAGTTGAATGGAATAGACAGTGTCTTGAAAGGAGGTTATAAGCTGAACATCAACAAAAGCAAAACGAAGATAATGGAATGTAGTCGAATTAAATCGGGTGATGCTGAGGGAATTAGATTAGGAAATGAGACACTTAAAGTAGTAAAGGAATTTTGCTATTTGGGGAGCAAAATAACTGATTATGGTCGGAGAGGATATAAAATGTAGTCTGGCAATGGCAAGGAAAGCGTTTCTGTAGAAGAGAAATTTGTTAACATCGAGTATAGATTTAAATGTCATGAAGTCGTTTCTGAAAGTATTTGTATGGAGTGTAGCCATGTATGGAAGGGAAACATGGACGATAAATAGTTTGGACAAGAAGAGAATAGAAGCTTTTGAAATGTGGTGCTACAGAAGAATGCTGAAGATTAGTTGGGTAGATCTGATAACTAATGAGGAAGTATTGAATAGGATTGGGGAGAAGAGAAGTTTGTGGCACAACTTGACTAGAAGAAGGGATCGGTTGGTAGGACATGTGTTGAGGCATCAAGGGATCACCAATTTAGTATTGGAGGGCAGTGTGGAGGGTAAAAATCGTAGAGGGAGACCAAGAGATGAATACACTAAGCAAATTAGAAGGATGTAGGTTGCAGTAGGTACTGGGAGATGAAGAAGCTTGTACAGGATACAGTAGCATGGAGAGCTGCATCAAACCAGTCTCAGGACTGAATACCACAACAACAACAACAACAACCACAGTCACACAAAAAAAGATGACTGTATTATCTTCGTCATATTAAACTAAGTAAACAATAAATAATATTCGCCATACTATTTTGACAGTAGATTCAAGCTATACATGGATAAAATAAATAGAAGTACACTGACTGTATACAGACCAAAACGACACCTTTCCAGTAAACATTGATCCGCGCACAGCCCGTTAGTGAGATAAGTAAAAAAAAATGGTTCAAATGGCTCTGAGCACTATGGGACTTAACTTCTGAGGCCATCAGTCCCTTAGAACTACTTAAACCTAACTAACCTAAGGACATCACACACATCCAAGCCCGAGGCAGGATTCGAACCTGCGACCGCAGCGGTCGCGCGGTTCCAGACTGTAGCGCTTAGGACCGCTCGGCCACCCCGGCCGGCGGATAATTTCAAATGTATTGTAACCTCCCACTTACTAATCGGCCTATCCTGCTTGCGATATAAAAGATGACCGTGGATCGCGTGTATGACTAATGGATGTTTACTAATTGGATAAGGCTATCTTTCCCGAATAATTAATACCGATAAGTAGGAGGAAAGTGTACAACAGACCTTTCTGATGGAAAAGTCTACAAAAAAAGAAAAGTAATTAAACCGAACAGGGTTATAATTTGGAATAATGATACTTATTTTGTGCATTCACTCACGAACAACACTGGACAGGAAAGGGGTACCACTGATCATGAATCCAAAAGTTACACTATTGAACGAAAAGGAAATAACTAACGGTCGGCAGCCCTCTATGGCAATTTACATCCAAAATCCTGTACAAAATGATCGGAAAGAAAAACACGTATTATTAAACACTGACGTTTGTTTACAATATTAGTAAGTGAGTATGTAATGATAAAGAAACCTAAGAAGTTACTCTTACGTTAAGTTTGTCATTAAACTGAAAACAAAAAACAATTGAGTAATGATTTGAAAATATGCAATTAAACTGTAAGTTAGTATTGAACTTTGTTACGTGAACAATGACTTTCAGTGAGTCGGCCGCAGTGGCCGAGGGGTTCTAGGCACTACAGTCCGGAAACGCGCGACCGCTACGGTCGCAGGTTCGGATCCTGCCTCGGGCATGGATGTGTGTGATGTCCTCTGTTAGTTAGATTTAAGCAGTTCTAAGTTCTAGGGGACTGATGACCTCAGAAGTTAAGTCCCATAGTACTCAGAGCCATTTTGAACTTTCAGTGACTTCAACGAACGTCATCAAAGAAATTTAGAAAAAAAGCAAGGACCTTTTACTTTGCAGTTAGTTATTTTGCAAATTGTTGTCTGAACAATTGAGCCTTGTTTTTGCTGAGTTGAACGGAATTAAAGGCTAAATAGAATACGTAGGAAACCAAACAGCCATGTGCTCCAAGCTATATGTAAAATAAGTAAAACTTCCCCACTCTTCATTTGTGTATTTCTTTAGATTTGGATTTTTTCCAGTGACTGATTCTCAAGCTTCAAAAATGAAATTGCTTTACTTTACACATATACTGAAGCCTCTGTTGTACAACAGTTAATTGAAAGTAGACTGCGGCTAAAATTTTTAAAGTAAAATTATTCATTAATAAACTGACTGTAACTATTCAGTTTGTTTCTCATAACACTCGGTTAGCATATAAGGAAGAAAAGGAACGAGGACCCTGCTTGGTAACAATGTCAGAGGACCTTGAGGACACGGTCGCCCTGAGCTTATCTGATTATTATTTAAATAAATTTTCCCAACAAATCGCATTCAGTTGTGCTTCTGGGTTAGCTGTTAATACTCTCTACCAATGAACTGCCTTACTTCAGTGATGTGCATACGACGAAACTCGGAGCCGTCGACGAATCTGTGTTCCTGGAACTGCTGCTGTTGTTGAAGATGGTAGTATCTTGTGGAGCTAGTTACAGGAACAGGCAATCGCGATTAATATAGCCCTTCCGCCCGTCCACTGTCCTTACTCCTGCAACTAGACATCTGGCCGGCACGCGTACATGATGCCGCCGAAATGGTACTCTCTACTGCGAGAGCGTTAACACCACACTTCCGCACATATCTACCGCTGGAACCCGTCTCTCTCCGCGCGCTCCGCGCAACAACTCTCTGACCAAAGATTTTACAATCCGCGCAACAACTCTCTGACCAAAGATTTTACAACTTACAAGCACTGCTATTATCGTTGCTAGTCGATGCAAATAGCAATTCCTTTGGCTTTTCCTCAGAGCTTATAAATTTCACAGTAAGACACAGATAAATACAATGAAATGTCATCAGACTTCTACCTAAATTTACACTTACAGTGAAGCAATGTCCTTACTTATTAAAAGAAAACATTTAAATTACAAATATTTACAAACAATTCAGCAAAAAAAAAAAAATTGTATATCGGTAGCAGGTGCCATGCATCCTGCATTTTCGGTGTTCTAGTATGAGTATCAGCAGATAGTGGCTTCACTATGAAATACAATGAGGTGACAGAAGACATGAGACAACAATATGCACTTATATAGGTAAAACGGTAGTATCTCGTACACAAGTTATAAAGGGCTTTCATTTGTACTCACGTGAAACAGGTTAAAAGCTTTTCCGACTTCATTATCGCCGCACGACAGGAATAGACGGACTTTGAACGCGATTTTGTAGTTGGAGCTAGAGGCATGGGACATTCCTTTTCGGAAATGGTTAGGTAATTCAATATTACGAGATCCTCAATGTCAAGAGTGGGTTGGTTCAAATGGCTCTGAGCACTATGGGACTCAACTTCTGAGGTCATTAGTCCCCTAGAACTTAGAACTAGTTAAACCTAACTAACCTAAGGACATCACACACATCCATGTCCGAGGCAGGATTCGAACCTGCGACCGTAGCGGTCTCGCGGTTCCAGACTGCAGCGCCTAGAACCGCACGGCCGCTTCGGCCGGCCGTCAAGAGTGGGCCGAGAATACCAAATTTAAAGCTCTACTTCTCACCAGGAACAACTCAGTGGCTGGACGATGGCTTTCACTTAACGATCGAGAGCTGCGACTTTTCCTTGGTTCTAACTGCCAACATACAGGTAACACTGCGTGAAATCAATGTGGGACGTACGATGAAAGCATCCGTTAGGGCAGTGAGGCGACATTTGGCGTTAATGGGCCATGGCAACAGACGATCGATGCGAGTGTCTTTGCTAACAGCACATCACCTGCAGCGCATGTTCTGAGCTCGTGACCATCGTGCACACATCAGTTGGACCCTAGACGACTGGAAAACCTGGACCTGGTCTGATGAGTTCCGATTTCAGTTGGTAAGAGTTGGTGGTGGCACGGTGCAAGATGATGGTGTCTCCACCATGGTGTTGATTGCCTACATGGAATGGACTGGGTCCTTTGGTATAACTTTACCGATCATTGATTGGAAATGGCTACGTTCGGCTACTTGGAGATCTTTCGCAGCCATTCACGTTCGCAAATAACGATGGAATGTTTATGGATGACAATGCATGATGTTATCGGGCCACGTTGTTCACGATTGGCCTGAAGGACATTGTGGACAATTCGAGTGAAAGATTTTGCCACCCAAATTGCCCGACATAAACACCATCGAACGCTTATGGGACATAAGAGGTTAGTTCGTGCAGAAAATCGTGCACCGGCAATCACTTTCGTAATTGTGGTCGGCTATAGAGGCAATAACGTTCAATATTTCTGCAGGAGACTTCCAACGGATTGTTGCCACGTCGAGCTGCTGCACTACGCCGGGAAAAAATAGGGCCAACATGATATTTGGCTCTGAGCACTATGGTACTTAACTTCTAAGGTCATCAGCCCCTAGAACTTAGAACTACCTAAACCTAACTAAACTAAGGGCATCACACACATCCATGCCCGAGGCAGGACTCGAACCTGTGACCATACCGGTCGCGCGGTTCCAGAATATAGCGCCTAGAACCGCTCGGCCACCCCGGCCGGTAACATGATATTAGTAGGTAATCTATGACTGCTGTCACCTCAATGTATTGTGCTACTTAGCTACCTCTATCGAAACTTATGTTACAGGCTTTCAGGCTCTGGCAGTAGAGTTTTTTGTTCTCCATGACTGTGGTGAGTGCGCACTCAAAACGTTCTTAATTACTTGATGCCTTCATACAGTACTTCGTGAGCCGTGTGCGGCTCACGTTGGTGCCGTTGGTAGGTTGGAATCGTGGAAGAGGGATAGTCTCGTCTCGTTTTCTTATTCTGTTTACTGTCACCACTATGTTTGCTAGCATTGTCTGTCCGCGAGTGGCAGCAGCAGCGTTTATTGATATCTAGTACCCGTTCCACCTTTCGAAGAACGTGAAGTGTTTTCCGGGTCCGGTGTGTCGGTAGTTTGGTTGTGACGGATTAGTAGTGAGGTCCGTCAGCGTGAGGACATGCCGTGACTGCTGGCAACATGCGGGCATTGCCGGATCGAGGGGCTGTAGTTGCGAAAGCCATAACCTCGTTGTCCACCAGACCCAGCACGTTGAGTTGAGTTGAGGGAACATTAATCCAGTAATGAAACCTTCATTTTTGTGATCATGCCGTCTGTTCATGCATTGCTGCTTGAGGGTCGACGTGAGATGAATAGCAGCAAGTGGAGCGTGTCGAGTTGGTGGAGCCTATTAGCTGTCTTGTACTGCCTGTTATTAGTTTGAATTTTGTGTTGCTATTTGGTGATGTGCAAATGGTTCAAATGGCTCTGAGCACTATGGGACTTAACATCTGTGGTCATCAGTCCCCTAGAGCTTAGAACTACTTAAACCTAACTAACCTAAGGACATCACACACATCCATGCCCGAGACAGGATTCGAACCTGCGATCGTAGCGGTCACGCGGTTCCAGACTGAAGCACCTAGAACCGCACGGCCACACAGGCCGGCGGTGATGTGCAACCAGCGGTATTTTACTGCCTAGTGTCCGCTAACGCACCAGTTACCTGCCCTGGAGGTTCGCGTAATTTTGCGACAGTGTACTTTTCCTCGTCTTGCCGATGCTGTCCGTCATGACGTGTAGTGCGACAGTCTCCTTGATTACGGTGTGGATTGTGGTTTCTTTTGTCTACCTTGATTGTAGTGGTTGCTTCTGCCTTTCGATGTTTTAAATAACGGATTCAGAAGACGCAGTGCTGTTTCTCACTGAGCCCTCACTTGAATTAATATCGTTTTACTGGTTATCACACGTTAGATGGATTTGGTAAGAGGACTGATCGGGGTTTAAACTGTCCCTAGTTTGAGCTGCCATCCTGTTAGGTGAGCATAACTGTTGGCTGACTGTCTCACCGCTTACGCAGCTGTGTGGACTTTTCTCAGGTCGATCCTTGGAGCACTGTCTGTGGATCACTCCCTCCTTACTTGGTCTGATTGTGTCAACTGTTTAAAAATAATATTTTGTTTAAATTATTCATATTGCGACAAACGATTTGAATTCTTCTTAATAAGGCCTTCAGCCACCAGTGTAGCTTGTGTTACAGTCAGTTTTTAATGATTGTTTTAAAAATTATTTTGGTATTTTTTAACGTGTAATCGTCTTCCTCATTTGTAATTCAGGCCTTCAGCCATTAATTGTTCTGAAGTGTAGCTTGTGGCTCTCAGCCGATAAATAATTTTGAATTCTTTCTTAATAAGGCCTTCAGCAGTCAGTGTAGCTTGCGTTACAGTCAATTTTCTTTAAATGATTGTTTTTAAAAAAATTATTTATTTGAATAAAGTGTGTGTGTGTCTACTGTGCAACTAACGGTAACTGATTAGGCCCTGTCCACACCTTTCCCTGCTTTCCCTAAGTCCCACATTTCACCTCGGTCCAAGAGTGATCGTGACTGATAGGCAGGGAGCGGCGTCTCGAGTAGTAGAATGCCGAGATAGCGCCATAGCATCTGGCGCCCTTGTTCTCTTTCTGAGCACGCATCGAATCAGCTTTTGCGACGAAAGGTCACACGCTGTCGTAGGCCAGCTCGGCCCGTAGCTGCTAGCAGGTATCCTGAGGTTGGCTGATGTGTCAGGCAACGGCTCCCACAGGGTAGCCTCGCGTCGGTGGGTCAAGTTCCAAGCCCGAAACCATCACGGCTAGATGACGGCTCGTATACCAGCTGCGCCACACGGTTGTTGACGCTGCTCGATAAAGCTGGAGTAACTTAGTCACACATTCGACTGATGACTTGTGCATCGAATGCACAGCGGTGAAGGAGTACCATTACCGCCCAGGTTGGGAGTATTTACCTTCCCTCAGGATGGGTGCGTTACAACAGGAGGTAAGCTCCTTTCATGTAATGGGCTGTGGGAACACTGTCTAGTGCTGTTGAAAGAAGCGCTCCATTGAGGCATAAATGCAGAACGCCAAGTGTCTGGGTACTGTGACAGCACTAATTATAGTCTCCCTCATTATTTACTTTGAACAATAACAATGTATTTTATGTGATTTCATTACTAGAACAACACAGCTACAACCCCACTGAAAATATGATTCTCATAAGTAATCTCTAATGCTTTGCTTTTTGATTACTTATGGAGCAGTGTAGGCCAAAGTCATTATTTGAGCATAGCCATACTCGGAAGTGGAATCTCAAGTTATCTTTTATTAATAACCTGTAAATTGTCAATTTAAATCAAAACTATTTCTCACTATTAACAGAGTGTAGGGCTTCGGTGAGTTATTGAGTGGAAATAAGATCGTGCACGTAATGTTGTAGTACTGCTACACTGCCGGCCGGGGTGGCCGAGCAGTTCTAGGCGCTACAGTCTTTAACCGCCCGACCGCTACGGTCGCAGGCTCGAATCCTGCCCCGGGCGTGGGTGTGTGTGATGTCCTTAGGTTAGTTAGGTTTAAGTAGTTCTAAGTTCTAAGGGACTGATGACCTAAGAAGTTAAGTACCATAATGCTCACAGCCATTTGAACCATTTTACTGTTACACTACCGAGATATGTTACCAGAGATGTTAGTTACAGAAAAACCAAAATTAACGTTTTCTGTTTGAATTTGCTCCAATATTTGACACATTGTGTTTCTACAGTGGTACTGAAATAATAACAAATGCGAAAATTAATGTCTACAGGGGTCCCATTTATCTTGACCACCTTAAATAACTGTTTGTCCAGATGCAAATTACAAAATGTTTCAAGCAAATGTTCTTTAGCCATCAGGAGGACATCAATCAGCATGATTGCCTTAGTTGTAGCTTTGTTTCTTTTACAAAGATATGAACAGCGGTACGACTTTTTTAAATGGCTCCCTGTATTTTTATTCGGTAATTCATTTCCTCTCCTAAAGACCTATTCAGAACTGTACCATAGTGTACTATTCACTGAAACACAACGTTATTAATTACGTAACACAACATTGACGATGTCGCTCCCAGCGCTTAGTGCAGGTACTCGGGGTAATGCAACACACCCAAGTGCTGACGCCGACACAGGACAAATGTAATCATAAACAGAATGCATACACGTTTCCATCAACCATCGTCAGTTGAAGAGTTGTGTGAGTAGAATATTCACCAACGAATCAAGGTAGAAATGATGCTCATCTATGGGGGACGTAAGTTAGCAGAAAAGTAATTGCAATACTGTTTTCTTATGTACGGGTACATTTAGTACAGTAGTTTAGTCCTTTCAAATACTGTTGTGTAGAGTAGGCCTAAAGTAAACGCTGCTCTTCCTGCAAACTGCATCGACATAACGTTTCTTTTATTGTTTCTGTTAAAGGTAGGCGAAATGCTACGCAGGCAGCGGAACTGTACAGAGAGCGATGTCCCGAGAAGAGCCCACCTTCCCAACGGATGTTTCCTCGTCCTGTTACGACGTTTCAGCAAACGGGAAGTTTTAACCCACGACAACGCAATCGTCGTAGTACTCGCATAGATGAAGATGCCGAAGTTACTGTTCTCCCTTTCGTTGCTATGTATCCAGACAAGAGCACTCGACAGCTTGAACACGAGACTGGCATTCCTAAAACGAGTGTACATCGTATTCTTACACGTCAGCGGTTCCATCCTTACCATGTACACCTACATCAAGAATTGCATGGGAATGATTTCCAGAGTCGTGTACAGTTATGTCAGTGGGCAGAGCAGCACATCCTCGCGAACCCGAACTTCTTCTCCAATGTTCTATTTACCGATGAATGTTCCTTCTCAAACAAAGGACAGGTAAATGCAAGAAACATCCTTTATTGGTCCAGCGACAACCTACGATGACTTAGACAGGCGGGACATCGGCGTCAAACGAGAGTCAACGTCTGGTGTGGGATGCTTGCTACTACAATTACCGGCCCTTATGTCATCAATGGTAGTCTAAACGGCACAGAGTGTGCCAACTTGCTCGGACCAATTCTTCCTCGTCTTCTTGATGAAGTGACGCTAAGAACCACACTGCTTATGTGGTATCAACACGATGGATGTCCGGCACATAATGCCTTGCGTGCGCGTCATGTTCTGAACTGAAGGTGTCCAGCCAGATGGATTGGTCAAGGAGTAACAGTTACTTTGCCCGCTAGGTCTCCTCATTTAAATCCTCAGAACTTTTTTTCATCTGGGATGCATTAACGACGTTGTCTGTCGCCATATTCCAATAACTGCAAAGGATATTCAGGAATGTATCGTTCTTGCTTGTACACTACTGGCCATTAAAATTGCTACACGAAGAAGAAATGCAGATGACAAACGGGTATTCATTGGACAAATATATTATACTATAACACACATGTAATTACATTTTCACGCAGTTTGGGTGCATGGATCCTGAGAAATCAGCACACAGAACAAACAGCTCTGGCCGCAATAACGGCCTTGATACGCCTGGGCATTGAGTCAAACAGAGCTTGGATGGCGTGTACAGATACAGCTGCCAATGCAGCTTCAACAGGATACCGCAGTTAATCGAGAGTAGTGACTGGGGTATTGGGACGAGCCAGTTGCTCGTCCACCATTGACCAGACGTCTTCTGTATGTGAGAGATCTGGAGAATGTGCTGGCCAGGGCAGCAATCGAACATTTTCTGTATCCAGAAAGGCCCGTACAGGACCTGCAAAATGCGGACGTGTATTATCCTGCTGAAATGTAGGGTTTCGCAGGGATCGAACGGAGGGTAGAGCCACGGGTCGTAACACATCTGAAATGTAGAGTCTACTGTTCAAAGTGCCGTCGATGCGAACAAGACGTGACCGAGACGTGTAACCAATGGCACCCCATACCATCAAGCTGGGTGCTACGCCAGTATGGCTCTGACGAATGCACGCTTCCAATGTGCGTTCACCGCGATGTCGCCAAAAACGGATGCGACCATCGTGATGGTATAAACAGAACCTGGATTCATCCGAAAAAATGATGTTTTGCCATTCGTGCACCCACGTTCGTCGTTGAGTACACTATCGCAGGCGCGCCTCTCTGTGATGCAGCATCAATGGTAACCCCAGCCATAGTCTCCATGCTGCTGCAACCCTCGTCGAACTGTTCGTGCAGATGGTTGTTGTTTTACAAACGTCCCCATCTTTTGACTCAGGGATCAAGACATGGCTGCATGATCCGTTACACCAATGCGGATAAGATGACCGTCATCTCGGCTGCTAGTGATGCTAGGCCGTTGGGATCCAGCACGGCAATCCGTATTACCCTCCTGAACCCACTGATTCCATATTCTGCTAACAGTCATTGGATCTCGGCCAACGCGAGAAACAATGTCGCGATACGATAAATCGCAATCGAAGGGGCCGAGTGGTTCTAGGCGCTTCAGTCTGGAACCGCGCGAACGCTACGGTCGCAGGTTCGAATCCTGCCTCGGGCATTGATATGTGTGATGTCTTTAGGTTAGTTAGGTTTAAGTAGTTCTATGTTCTAGGGGACTGATGACCAGAAGTTTATTCCCATAGTGTCAGAGCCATTTGAACCATAAACCACAATCGCGATTGGCTACAATCTGACCTTTATCAGAATCGGAAACGTGATGGTACGCATTTATCCTCTTTACACGAGGCATCTCAACAACTTTTCACCAGGCAACGCCGGTCAACCGCTGTTTGTGTATGAGAAATCGGTTGGAAACTTTCCTCATGTCAGCGCGTTGTAGGTGTCGCAACCGGCGCCAACCTTGTGTGAACCCTCTGAAAAGCTAATCATTTGCATATCACAGCATCTTCTTCCTGTCGGTTAAATGACGCGTCTGTAGCACGTCATCTTCGTGGTGTAGCAATTTTAATGGCCACTAGTGTAATTCTCTTCAGCAGGCAACAATGGAAGCAATAAATAATTCTTTCTTTCAACTAGCGCACCAGTGTATCGGTGTCGAGGGTCACATCTTTGAGCACCTTTGAATGTTCTAATCCTGCGCAATGGTACAGGAGAGTCAAACTCAATTTTTTGTTCCGTTTTGGTTTTCATTTGTTTCTGACAACTCCAGCAAGTGGACGAGATTCTGATACCGGGCTCAAAGTCAGTGTTGTGTTATGTAATTAATAACGTTGTGTTTCAGTGAATCATACACTGTAATACATTTTTGCATAGGTCTTTAGGAGAGGAACTGAATTACCGAATAAAAAATACAGGGTGCCATTTAAAAAGGTCATACCGCTGTTCATATCTTTGTAGAAAACAAAGCTACAACGAAGGCAATCATGCTGATTAATGCTCCTCTGACGGCTAAAGAACATTTGCGTAAAACATTTTGTTATTTGCATCTGGACAAACAGTTATTTAGGGTGGTCAAGATAAATGGGGCACCCTGTTTATTTTAAATTGTTCCGTCCAGAGACCTTTCTTTCATAACACCCATTGATCACTACAGAACACTGCCAAAGACACAAGGGAAGTATAGAAAATGAAGAACACCAAAGCTAATTTTTATTATCTTTTAAGATAGTATCCATCATCTATTAAAAGCTGCTTCTCCTTGCATCAATAAAACGTATTTCCACGTTGGTATTAATCTTGTTATACTTTCTATCTTGCCATACTTTCTCTTTTAAGTTCATAACGAACTCCGAATTTGTTTTGTTTATAAAGATTTTTAGTCCACATTTATGTTATTAACGATTGTACTATAAAAATGAGTCTGCAATTAGAAGCTCCCATCTGCCGAATTAAGTCGGTGTCTGACCTTCATATTCCTGGCTGGTTGTGAAGTCCTACCTGAAGCTCATGCTATACACACTTTCCCTTGAGAAGACTCGAGTCTATGAATTCCAGGCTGCTTGCTGAACGTGTGGACGAATAGCAAATGACCATGTTAGGAATTAATTAGATATTTATGATATGAAGTAAATTTTGGAGTAATAAGACATTAAAAAAACTTCAATTATATAAAACGGTTGAAGAGAGAATCCCATACCAGACTATGCTTCACCACCCTGGTGGAAGAAAGGACGTAGGAAGACCTAGAATTAGCTGACAGTTTAAAGTGAAGACAGAATAGGCTCAAGTATATAGCACCAAAGTGGAAAAGCAGAAGAAGAATATGAATGAATTTACACACATGGACTCTTACATGGTAAAGCAGGTATTCCACGAGTTTTCTTCGCATTTGGATGCAATGTAACACTTGTCGCATCATTAAGTTATGAATTCTATCAAACACCCCCGGAATATCAAACAAAAGACTGTAAGAGCCAATGGTTCTTTAAATATGTCATTAGAATAGTTACACAATTACCTTTTTGGAAACACAAGACAGGAAAATCCAGAGGATTGAGAGCAGTCAATCTTGGAGGCCATGTTGTAGGCCCTGCTTTGCTATCCATCGCGAACCCTGTTCACACTCTGGATGTCTTCTTATATCAGCAGAACAACATACAGAAACCAGGACCTGCTTGTACCACTTCCACATACCACGTGTTGAGCGGTACTTAAGATAGGTAAATAAATTAGTGAAATCGATGTGAAGTGAAGTATAAATTAGAAAATAAATGAGAAACTTAGTTTAGTTTAGAAGAGATACAGACTGGCAAACAGCAGGCAGAGGAGAAGAGGCAATGACTGTGAAGTCAGCACGTACAGGAGAAGCCATCGCCCTCCCCACATAAGCGGACGCTGTCGATTCAGCTGTCAGGGCATCGCCCGACCAGCTCACGTGTTTCTCAATTGTCATATGTGAGCAAAGACCCTCGCCTACATAACAAAAGCCAAGGACCGACGTTAAGAAGATTCTTCGAGAAGCTTTTCAACGTGACAGAAGAGGCAATGACCGTGAAGTCGTTCATCTCCAGTGAACTGAAGTAAATAAATATGCGAGGTGCAGTGGGCCCAACAGAGTAGTTTTCAGTTCAGTTTCGTTGCTGAAGACCGTCATGCAGGAAGAGACTACATCGTACACAGAATCACCAAGTCCGCCCTGTAATGGAATAGCAAGCAGCAGCCTCGCCGCCAGAAGACAGAAGTTAGAAGGTATTTGAAGACTGATTTTTACGTACCCAGATGACTCGTGAGGATGAGAAAGAGACGGCCTCACATCAGCAGTCACCTGTGAGCTGGTGATGAAGATCTGTCAGCTGAAGACTGGCGAGCTGGAGTCCGTTGTTTGAGTCCGGGACACTGGCCTTCCCCCGCCACGCCGCTCCGCTGGCCAACACACAACACACGCGGCCACATAGAGAACAGAAACACTGGGACGCCACATCCCAGGTATCACCATCCGATTCACGACTTTGTTCTCAATAATTAAAAGGGCCACCGCATGATGTGCGTCTCCAGTCAAACTGGGCGAAACGGTGACACGAGATACACACCGCCAGGCGTAATCAGACACCGCCGCTCACGCAGCAGAGGCTTTGCAAACGACACAGCTGCCGCTCTCCCAACCAGAACAATCCAGTAAGGAAACCATTGTACAAATCTTTCAATAGAAGTTATGTAAACATGCTGTTCCATTCTACCTCATATTAGAGCCAAGGAAGAACCCACCCTGCCCACATGTTGTTAAGAGAGAAAAAGTAATTTATTTAGTGTTTTTCAAAGTGAAATAATGCTTTAGAATCAAATGCCCTTTGCAGTAATGCTCATCCTGACAATTGACTAACATCAAAAGAGGTTCCCAGTTACATTTGGTGTCAGAGAAAAAACCCTTGGCTCAATATGAGGTGTGAACGTTAGTCACTAAAGGTCCACAGTTAGGATAGAGGTTTGCATAGCAGTCGTAATATTTTCTTTATTTAGAAGTGTATTTTCTCTCATAATTTTAAGACATTGTCGAAAATATTTAAACATCTTTTTAATTCAGTATTGTAAGATTGTGTAACTAATAGTTTGTAAAATGATGACACGAAATCGTACAAAGTCAGAGTCAGCACCACAAGCGGTTTCTACTGAGGAAGCTATTCAGAGCTTAGTTAATCAAGTAGCACAGCTTAGAAATGATAATAATGCATTATTTAAAAAGCTGAGTGAGGTTAGGCAAACCGGTTCAATCCCTCCCACCCTAGACTCCTCAGCAGTAGTCTTGGTAACTCCTTTTTCAGGCAAACCTGTCGATGACATAACAGCCTTTTTTGATCATTTAGTCGCAGCTGCAAAGTTAGGGTCAAGATCAGATGAACAGCTCTTGCAAATGACAAAGTTAAGATTGATAGGAGAGGCTAAAGCACACATATTATACCATGAAGAATTGCGGAATGCTCCAACATTTGAGGAATTGAAGAAAGGACTACTTAAACGTTTTCAAAAACAGAACAGCTGTAGATTTTATAGGGAAAAATTAAACACTATCACTCAGAGGCAAAACCAGTCGTTAGAAAGCTTTGTAGATAGGATTAGAAAAGTTAATATTAACACCTATCAGTTGACAACTAGTGATGAAGCAAATAAAGTTATTTTGCAAGAGGCAGAAGATAGAGCTCTGGATAGATTTTTACGTGGGTTACCTCCTGAAATGTCCCGTCGTGTCAGGGCAGAGTTTTCTAAAAATTTAGCGGAAGCTGTATCTGTGGCGACGGCTTTCGAAGAAATAGACATTGCCACCAGATACAAGGAGAAGCGAAATGTATTTTCAGCAGGAGTACGATGTTTTAGGTGTGATCGACAGGGACATATAGCAAAAATCTGCAGACAACCTCAATGCAATAATTGTTAAAGAATAGGTCACACATTCATGGATTGCAGGTCTAAGAAAGTTTTTGGAAATAGAAATCAGTTAAACTCAAACGAGAATATCGTAGCCGCCGCCAGGCGTTCCCAATAAAATTTCATGTCATTAAGGCGAATGTGAAGGTGGAATGCTGGTTATCTGCTACCATACAGGATAAAGAGGCAAGGATACTGGTGGATACAGGCGCAAACGTATCAATAGTGAGAAATGAATGCATTGGAGAAAAGAAATATAACCCTCCAAGGTATAGATTGAATGGGGTAGGAGGAGGTACAGTGAAGTCATTAAGATGTACATCATTGGTTTTCTATATTCACGGTGTACAATTTCAAGAAGATGTGGAAGGTGTAACAAAGGTAACTGACGGGTACGACGCGATCCTAGGGCTGGATTTCCTGAATAAACATCACGCTAAAGTCGACCTCAGACAGCAAACTGTACAACTTAGCGGAATAATGTGTCACCTAGGTGACACCGCTGCAAAGGGCTCGCTGCCGCAATATTTCTCCAACCGGAAGGCGAAATCAACTACACTGCGTGCAACGTCCTTGAAGGTTGATTTGCGGGATAAGATACTATTTGGCTCAGGAAAGCTATTCTGGATGACCATTGGCCCCGAGGTACCTACAGATACAATGTGTCTAATAGAGCCATTAGAGGAAAATGCGGAATTAGATGTATCACATTGTTTTGTACTTAGAAATGTAGTACGGGTTCCAGACGTTGATGGAGAAAGAAAAGTACCAGTACATATTGACAATTTCGGAGTGGAGGACAAAGAGTTGCATAAGGGAATATTAGTAGCTACAGTCAGTACTTTTGAAGAAGAAGATTTCATTTGGTCAGATATTACTGATGGTCAGAAACCAGACACCTATAAAACCGCATTACGCCAGAAGATTGAGCATTTGAAAGGAAATGGTAGAGACACGATGGAAGAAGTTTTAGTTGAGTTCCAAGATGCATTTAATGCAGAAGGGCCCCTGCCAGCAACAGATATCACACAGTATAGGATCCCAACAGTTCATTAGAAGCCTTACAGAGTTCCGCGTCACTGACAGCCTTTACTGGATGAATTTTTAGAACAGCATCTAAAAGATGGATTTGTAGTATATTCTGATTCGTCTTATTATTCAAATATTGTAATTATTCCAAAGAAGTCTCCTGACAGTACGAAACCATACACATTTTGTTGTGACTACAGACACCTTAACAAACAAACTATCTCAGACGTTTATCCTCTTCCAAACATTACAGATATCATTGACAGTTTCGGTAACAGTAAATACTTTTCAACAATCGATTTACGTAGCGGATATCATCAATTGGAAGTTGCACCTGAAGATGGGCATAAAACAGCATTTTCTACCCCAAGCATGCCTTTCGGTTTGGAAAACGCACCAGCAACTTTTCAAAGACTACTCGATGGAGTATTGCGAGGACTCAAAACTCAGCAATGTTGTGTGTATGTAGACGATATTATTATATTCTCCAAAGACATAAATGAACATGCTGTGCGTCTGCGTAATGTTTTTCAGAGACTTAGAAAAGCTAAATTAACATTAAATATGGAAAAATGTAGTTTTGCATTGACAGAGGTTACATACCTAGGACATGTCATCAGTGAAAAAGGAATTAAAACATATCCTCGATTAATTTCGGCAGTTAAGGACTTCCCAACACCACAACGCGTTAAGGAAGTACGATTTTTTATTGGTCTCACATCGTATTACCGAAAATATGTTCAAAACTTTGCTGAAATTGCCCGACCCTTAACCCAATTATTGAAAAAGGGTGCAAAATTTCATTGGTCTGAAGATGTGTGAATCAGCATTTCAAACCCTTAAAGATAAGTTAACACACAGTCCAGTATTAGCCTACCCAGATATAATAAATAATTTATTTTATCCTGTGACACAAGTGGTCATTGAGTAGGAGTTGTTTTGAGTCAGAATATTAATGGCGCGGAAAACCCCATAGCCTACACTTCGAGACGACTAACAACGACAGAAAGAAATTATTCCACAACGGAGAAATGATTGTTAAGTGTTATTTATGGCATCAACTACTTTAAATGCTACTTAAATAGAAGGAAATTCAAGGTTATTACAGACCACGCAGCTTTAAAATGATTTCTTGGGTTAAAGGTTCCACCTAGTCGTCTCACCCGTTGGGCCCTATGTCTTTCCGAAATGGATCTCGTAGTTATCCATAAACCAGGCATAAACACATGAATGCGGATTGCCTAAGTCGGAAAACAGTACTTTTGGAATCAACAGGCTGAGATACTGAGGACTGGAGAAAGGCAGAAGATGAGGGTGCAGAATGCAAAAAATACGCAACTCAAAAACAATTCTGCTTTGATGACGGTGTATTGTGCTGTAAAACAAAACTTGGACTGCGAATTGTTGTTCCCCAACACCTTAGACAAGAAATAATGGGAGAGGCCCACGATTATATCCTTGCAGGACACGGTGGAGAGCAGACAACCGAAATACGTGTAGCAAAATACGTGTAGCAAACGACTATAAGGTACAATACATATGTAGAATTGTGGACAGTTGAGAATGTGAGTCTCACGGGAAGCGTGCAAGGGATAAGTCCCTGGAGTCGCCCTATTCATCTGTGTCCTCGGTTGCTCAGATGGATTGAGCGTCTGCCATGTAAGCAGGAGATCCCGGGTTCGAGTCCCGGTCGGGGCACACATTTTCAGCTGTCCCCATCGAGGTATAACAACAACACCTGTCGGCAGCTGAGGTTGTCAGTTAGTTATCAGTTATTCCAGGAAAAAGCTGCACGTTCATCAACAGTAACTGTTCTTTCGAGAACAAGTTACTGTCTTCGTATATAAAGTTATTTTATCTCCATATCGCGCAATAGAATTACATACCGATAGTTGTGAATCTCAATTATTTTTTGAACAATCTGACGCCACCAATTGCCCACGCGATATATTAACTTCTACATCACGTTTTTTCGAGCAAGTAGAAAATCACTGGTTATATGCAATCAGTAAACCAACTGACATTTTTGCGCAATGTTACAAGAACGGCGTAGCTACAACATTACAATATTTTGAACTTCATGGAAGCAGACTAATAATTAACGGCACCTTTGGATCCATCTCAGGAGTGAATTTTCATTTACCCGCAACAACCACTGGGACAACTAATGTTAATTCATCCTTCTCCATAATTTATTGACCAGAAAACGCCATACAATCATTTCCTACACAAAACCTATACTGCCTCAATGACTCCCTTGACAGTTCCCTTCTGAAGTCATTAGATATGTTCATTAACTCACAGCAAGGCAAAATTGATGCCAATGTTATGATGCAACATGTCTTATAGTTAAAAAGTTAATACAAATCTAAAATTATAATGTTAGGAATGGGTATATCTGGAACCTTTGTGTTAGTGTTTCTGCTTTGTACAATTTTGTTTTATTTAAGACGGAAAAATAAGCCAAATAATAGTAGGGCCTATACCACTTCATCAAATCCCTGTTAACTGGATACCACACTCTTAACTGGTGTACTTCAGTGGTTACTTTTGAGCATCAGTGTATTAATTTTGTTTATTTTCCTCAATCTTTATTAAACAGTCTCATGCTAAGATAAACAATACTGTAGAATATATATTCTTGCATGAATGTAGGGTAAATTAAACGGGTGTTGCTATGTAATTTTGTAAGTGAAAAGTCTATTTTTGTTTATTCATTGTCATCAAGATTTGTTACACTTATTATAACGATTTATGAGTGAACTATGTGATTCATGAGCGTTCAGTGATTTAGTAAAGTGATAAAGTATTTTCAACATACTTAATGTGAAGCGTGTGTAATCGCCTAAGTCGAGAATTTTCATTGCTTGTGTTAGTGCTTTTGCCGTGTGAAGAGTGGAGGAATGTCGAGTGGTAAATTCGAGGGCGAATTTCTCTGACAAGTGGAGGAATGTTGAATGATACTTAAGGTAGGTAAATAAATTAGTGAAATCTATATGAAGTGATGTAGAAATTGTAAAATAATTGAAAACAGTTTAGAAGAGTTACACACTGGCAAACAGCGGGCAGAGCAGAAGAGGCAATGACTGTGAAGTCAGCACGTTCAGGAGAAGCCATCGCCCTCCCCACATAAGCGGACGCTGTCGATTCAGCCATAAGGGCATCAACTGACCAGCTCACGTGTTTCTCATTTGTCACATGTGATCAAATGCCCTCGCCCACATTACAAGAGCCAATGACTGACGTTAAGAAGATTCTTCCAGTAGCTTTTCAACGTGACAGAAGAGGCAATGACCGTGAAGTCAGCACATTCAGGAGAAGCCATCGCGCTCCCCACATAAGCGGACGCTGTTGATTCAGCCATCAGGGCATCACCCGACCAGCTCACGTGTTTCTCATTTGTCACATGTGATCAAAGGCCCTCGCCTACATTACAAGAGCCAATGACCGACATTAAAAAGAGAATGGGAGGGAGACAGCCTCACATCAGCAGTCACCTGTGAACTGGTAAAGAAGATCTGTCAGCCGAACACTGGCAAGCTGGAGTCCGTTGTTCGAGTCCGGGACACTGGCCTTCCCCCGCCCTGCCGCCCCGCTGGCCGACGCACAACACACGCAGCTGCATAGAGAAGAGAAACACTGAGACGCCACATCTGAGGTATCACCATCCGATTCACGATTTTGTTCTCAATAATTAAACCAGCCACCGCACGATGCGCATCTCCAGTCAACTGGGCGAAACGGCGACACGAGATACACACCGCCAGGCGTAATGAGACGCCGCCGCTCACGCAGCATGAAGGCTTCGCAAACAACACAGCTGCCGCTCTCCCAGCCAGAACAATCCAGCAAGGAAATCATTGTACAAATCGTTCAATAAAAGTTATCTTATGTCAAAATGCTGTTTCATTGTACCTCATACCCGAGCCAAGGAAGAAACCACCCTGCCCACATACTGTTAAGAGAGAAAAAGTAATTTATTTAGTGTTTTTCACTGTGAAATAATGCTTTAGAATCAAATGCCCTTTGCAGTAATGCTCACCCTGACAACTGGTTAGCATCAAAAGAGGTTCCCAGTTACACACGATCGACGGGTGTGATGGGAACTTAATAGAAAAGTTTATTTTTCATACATGGTTTTACTAACTCGGCATATTCTGTATACGTTTGTCCCTCCCTATGTCCTTCGTCTTCCATGTAATAGAATGGATTGCTGTCAAACAATGGAAGTATCGATCTGTTGTGCCTTGGCTGCAGGTCGATTATCAATGGCCGGAGATCCGTTGGACAACCACAAACTTCGAATTTTTTACAGAATGGAGTGAGGCTTTCGTGGTTCTTGATTGTACGTAGTCACATTTTTTTGTGTACTTTGGGTGACTTCAGTTATATTTGGCCTGTATGAACAACATGTAGTTGTGGAAGTATGTCGGAGTAAATGTTTAGAGTAAATGTTTGTGTATGTAAATGTTGTGAAATGAACAAATGGTCAATAAAATAAAATTTTCTGAATTACAGTTTTATTTCAAAACGATTGATTGTGATACCTATAAAATGTCACGTTAAGAAATTCAGTCCTGCAATCAGTTTCGTACCAGATCCCTAGCAATAGTCAACCAGTGGCACCATAGTATCCTTTTTTGTTGTTGAAACTTAATGAGTGGGTGCTACGTAGGGTACATGGGGCACGTACCTTTTATTTAATTTGAAGAAACTCTAATAAAGCCCTCTGTTCCATAGATATACTCGTACAAACTATAGCTAATCGATTGTAGTATTACAAACGGGAAGTAAATCAGGTCACATTTTCTCTACTAGAGAGTTGAACCGTTTTCGATGAAATTAGGTACTGAGATAGCTTGAAGCCTAAGGAAGAACAAAAGTTTCTTTAGACCAAAAAAATATACATACAGAGAAAAATGAGGTTTTAAGAGTGCAAATTAGGTAGTGGAACATCAGTTTTTACGACACTGAACAGAAGCCATTTTAAAAACAACTACGTTTGTTTTCTAATGTACGCAATGTACACATCGTATAATGTACAGCTACTTCAGTAGCGTGGTGCAAAGATGCATGTGCCTGCCTACAGCTCTCTGCATTCACAGCTAAACAGCAGGTTTGCATACTACGCCGCCGGGTGAGGCAGTTGGGTGGGGAAGGGGGGAACATCATGAGCTTTGATTACCTGAACAAGCAGACATACGTGGGTAAGTCACACTACTGCATATTCAAATATTGTAAAATTGGCATTATACCAGACTACAAATTACTAATCTGTAATACACAAGTGAATTTTCACTCACATTTAATTAACATAATGGATTCTGGAAAAATGCTGTCACCTTCGGATGCATTCACTCTATATTTATGTTATACTAATCTGAAGTGTGATTCAGTTCATTTGCTGTTTGTGCCAGTGAGGTTATTTAAATACAGTCCCGTGTAGAAACAACACACATTTTACGTGTTCATTAAATGTACACTCTAAACATGCAAACACGTCGGTTACACACTAAAATATATGAGTGTGCTCATACAACATTTTATTTTGGCACATAAACTCACCAACACACACAGAAAATGAACATAATCACAATTCATTTTAACAAATTTACCCTAAGTGGAATGTTCATGAATACGGCAGCATTCTGTCAAAATACGTCATGCCAATTAAATATTATTATGAAGTGAGTAAAACAGTAGAAGTTATTTCGTAAATTTACAATTCAGTCGCAATTCTCAAAACTTTTCCTGTAATAAGGACAAATTTAAGGAATTTATTGCAATAGTGTTACGTTGATGATACATTACTGCTACTAGATATTGATACAGATGACATAGACAACGTAACTGATACTCTCTGTAAAAAGGACACAAATATAAAATTCACTGTTAAGTGTGAAAAGAATGGTAGTGTGAAATTTCTAGATTTCTCATGAACTCAGCACTATCAAATACTGAAGCAGCAACTGGCTACCATGACACAGTTACTGACAACCGCACAAAGAAGAGAAAAGAAAACGATCACTAAGACTGCGTTTTATTGGCAGGACACTTAGAAGATGTAACAGACCTACTAAGGAGACTACTCTTGTCCGTCCTCTTTTAGAATACCACTGCGCCGTGTCGGATCCTTACCAGATAGGACTGACGGAGTACATTGAAAAAGTTCAAAGAAAGGCAGTACGTTTTGTACTATCGCGAAATATGGGAGAGAGTATCACAGAAATAATACCGGATTTGGGCTGGAAATCGTCAAAAGAAAGGCGTTTTTCGTTGAGAGGGAATTTTGTCACGAAATACCAATCACCAATTTTCTCCTCTGAATGCGAAAATATTTTGTTGACAGCGACCTACATAGTGAGGAACGATCACCACGATAAAATAAGGGACATCACAGCTCGTACGGAAAGATATAGGTGTTCATTCGTTCCGTGCGTTAAACGAGATTCGAATAATAGAGAAATGCGAAGGTGGTTCGATGACCCTTCTGCCAGGCACTTAAATGTGATTTGCAGAGTATCCATGTAGATGTATACGTAGAACCAATTTCAGGTCAGAAAATGGAAAAGACACCTGCTGCTTGCATAACACTCACAGGAAAACTCTCTTTCCAAAATCCAAAGATTATCAGCCCACGCAACATTAATATTGCCTTCACAACACACAACAAACTCCAGCACACACTGAGACACAACATAAACACACAGCCTGAGAAACACACACAATCGGTGATCTATAAGACAACATGTAGTACATGCAAGGCCCTCTGTGTAGGCCACACTGAGAGAGGTTTACAGAAAGGTACAATGAATTTTTAAACGCCAAAAACGCTGACAGTTATCATAAATCAGCAATGGCCACCCACATAAAGGATGCTGAACACCCATCCCATGACATCATGAATAAAGCTCATGTATCACCATAAAATGGACAAGGGACATCCATTGGACTTATATGAAGATTCATGGCACTGTATAGGGTACCAGATTAGTAAATGACAAGCTAGAAACAGAACTATTAATATATTCAGAAAATTATCCAATACTGAATACTTATTTTATTCAAAATATGTCTTTTTCCTGTACAAAATAATTATATTATTTAATATATGCCAGAACGTAAATGCACCTTGACAGAAATACGTTTCGTTTTCACGGTGTATTACGTACTATTTTTGCATTTGAAGCTAGTTCACTTAGGAGTTAATACCCTCTGGAATGATTTAAACATCTGTATGTGGAAGCGTTAAGGTACAAAGTGTTTGTCAATGTGATCTATGTGTCAGTCAACTAAAAATTTCCAACAAAAATGTAAATAAATGCACTGATAAAACGATCTCAACATTCAGGTCCCATACTGTCCACCTGGTAATATTATATACCTGTACAGTATTGTATTCAGACACGTGGTATCACTGATGCACACGCAGAGTAAGTGAACCTAATCATACTTCAGTATGATATAACATGAAACTGGCCTGCACCTGAAGATGGCAGCATGCACCAAAAAATTTAATGGTAATTAAATATTAGTAATGATTGAATGAAGCAGCAGAAATCATTTCACAAATTTACAATACAGTCACAGCCCTCAAAACGTTTTATAGAACGTGGATGAATTTAAGTAATTATTTTATTTGTTCCTTTGCCTGTTTAAAGCTATTAATAAATTAAAAAAAGTCCGCATTTTATTTTAGTGCCCAAGTTTAATTCCTTGAGAACGACATTCACTTTGTAGTAGGTAACAGATATTTGGTAATTATGTATCTATATGCTCTCACTATGTACATTCATATGTACACTCTTACATACCTATATGCTTATTTTGGACCACTATATGCCTATCTCACACCTCCACTCATCACAACACAACTGTTGATATGGGAGTGCACCTGCTGTAGCAACTAGTACTTCCATGTATAGGAACAACTATGACTTTTGTGTACTTAAGTCCTAAAGTCAGTAGTACCAAAATTCAGTGGATGACTATCGTGTTGTTGTTGTTGTGGTCTTCAGTCCTGAGACTGGTTTGATGCAGCTCTCCATGCTACTCTATCCTGTGCAAGCTTTTCCATCTCCCAGTACCTACTGCAACCTACATCCTTCTGAATCTGCTTAGTGTATTCATCTCTTGGTCTCCCTCTACGATTTTTACCCTCCACGCTGCCCTCCAATACTAAATTGGTGATCCCTTGATGCCTCAGAACATGTCCTACCAACCAATCCCTTCTTCTGGTCAAGTTGTGCCACAAACTTCTCTTCTCCCCAATCCTATTCAATACTTCCTCATTAGTTATCAGATCTACCCATCTAATCTGCAGCATTCTTCTGTAGCACCACATTTCAAAAGCTTCTATTCTCTTCTTGTCCAAACTATTTATCATCCATGTTTCACTTCCATACATGGCTACACTCCATACGAATACTTTCAGAAATGACTTCTTGACACTTAAATCAATACTGGATGTTAACAAATCTCTCTTCTTCAGAAACGCTTTCCTTGCCATTGCCAGACTACATTTTATATCCTCTCCACTTCGACCAACATCAGTTATTTTGCTCCCCAAATAGCAAAACTCCTTTACTACTTTAAGTGTCTCATTTCTTAATCTAATTCCCTCAGCATCACCCGACTTAATTAGCCTACATTCTAACATCCTTGTTTTGCTTTTGTTGATGTTCATCTTATATCCTCCTTTCAAGACACTGTCCATTCCATTCAACTGCTCTTCCAAGTTCTTTGCTGTCTCTGACAGAATTACAATGTCATCGGCGAACCTCAAAGTTTTTATTTCTTCTTCATGAATTTTAATACCCACTCCGAACTTTTCTTTTGTTTCCTTTACTGCTTGCTCAATATACAGATTGAACAACATCGGGGAGAGGCTACAACCCTGTCTTACTCCCTTCCCAACCACTGCTTCCCTTTCATGTCCCTCGACTCTTATAACTGTCATCTGGTTTCTGTACAAATTGTTAATAGCCTTTCGCTCCCTGTATTTTACCCCTGCCACCTTTAGAATTTGAAAGAGAGTATTCCAGTCAACATTGTCAAAAGCTTTCTCTAAGTCTACAAACGCTAGAAACGTAGGTTTGCCTTTCCTTAATCTTTCTTCTAAGATAAGTCGTAAGGTCAGTATTGCCTCACGTGTTCCAGTGTTTCTACGGAATCCAAACTGATCTTCCCCGAGGTTGGCTTCTAGTAGTTTTTCCATTCGTCTGTAAAGAATTCGTGTTAGTATTTTGCAGCTGTGACTTATTAAACTGATAGTTCGGTAATTTTCACATCTGTCAATACCTGCTTTCTTTGGGATTGGAATTATTATATTCTTCTTGAAGTCTGAGGGTATTTCGCCTGTTTCATACATCTTGCTCACCAGATGGTAGAGTTTTGTCAGGACTGGCTCTCCCAAGGCCGTCAGTAGTTCCAATGGAATGTTGTCTACTTCGGGGGCCTTGTATCGACTCAGGTCTTTCAGTGTTCTGTCAAACTCTTCACGCAGTATCATATCTCCCATTTTATCTTCATCTACATCCTCTTCCATTTCCATAATATTGTCCTCAAGTACATCCCCCTTGTATAGACCCTCTATATACTCCTTCCACCTTTCCCTTCTTTGCTTAGAACTGGGTTTCCATCTGAGCTCTTGATATTCATACATGTCGTTCTCTTATCTCCAAAGGTCTCTTTAATATTCCTGTAGGCAGTACCTATCTTACCCCTAGTGAGATAGGCCTCTACATCCTTACATTTGTCCTCTAGCCATCCCTGCTTAGCCATTTTGCACTTCCTGTCGATCTCATTTTTGAGACGTTTGTATTCCTTTTTGCCTGCTTCATTTACTGCATTTTTATATTTTCTCCTTTCATCAATTAAATTCACTATTCCTTCTGTTTCCCAAGGATTTCTACTAGCCCTCGTCTTTTTACCTACTTGATCCTCTGCTGCCTACGCTACTTCATCCCTCAAAGCTACCCATTCTTCTTCTACTGTATTTCTTTCCCCCATTCCTGTCAATTGTTCCCTTATGCTCTCCCTGAAACTCTGTACAACTTCTGGTTCTTTCAGTTTATCCAGGTCCCATCTCCTTAAATTCCCACATTTTTGCAGTTTCATCAGTTTTAATCTACAGGTCTTAACCAATAGATTGTGGTCAGAGTCCACATCCGCCCCTGGAAACGTCTTGCAATTTATAACCTGGTTTCTAAATCTCTGTCTTACCATTATATAATCTATCTGATACCTTTTAGTATCTCCAGGGTTCTTCCATGTATACAACCTTCTTTCATGATTCTTAGTTATGATTATGTTGTGCTCTGTGCAAAATTCTACCAGGCGGCTTCCTCTTTCATTTCTTAGCCCCAATCCATATTCACCTACTATGTTTCCTTCTCTCCCTTTTCCTACACTCGAATTCCAGTCACCCACGACCATTAAATTTTCGTCTCCCTTCACAATCGGAATAATTTCTTTTATTTCATGATACATTTCTTCAATTTCTTCGTCATCTGCAGAGCCAGTTGGCATATAAACTTGTACTACTGTAGTAGGTGTGGGCTTCGTATCTATCTTGGCCACAATAATGCGTTCAGTATGCTGTTTGTAGTAGCTTACTCGCATTCCTATTTTCCTATTCATTATTGAACCTACTCCTGCATTACCCCTATTTGATTTTGTGTTTATAACCCTGTAGTCACCTGACCAGAAATCTTGTTCCTCCTGCCACCGAACTTCACTAATTCCCACCATATCTAACTTTAACCTATCCATTTCCCTTTTTAAATTTTCTAACCCACCTGCCTGATTAAGGCATCTGACATTCCACGCTCCGATCCGTAGAACGCCAGTTTTCTTTCTCCTGATAACGACATCCTCTTGAGTAGTCCCCGTCCGGAGATCCGAATGGGGGACTATTTTACCTCCGGAATATTTTACCCAAGAGGACGCCATCATCATTTAATCATACAGTAAAGCTGCATGCCCTCGTGAAAAATTACGGCTGTAGTTTCCCCTTGCTTTCAGCCGTTCGCAGTACCAGCACAGCAAGGCCGTTTTGGTTATTGTTACAAGGCCAGATCAGTCAATCATCCAGACTGTTGCCCTTGCAACTACTGAAAAGGCTGCTGCCCCTCTTCAGGAACCACACGTTTGTCTGGCCTCTCAACAGATACCCCTCCGTTGTGGCTGCACCTACGGTACGGCTATCTGTATCGCTGAGGCCCGCAAGCCTCCCCACCAACGGCAAGGTCCATGGTTCATGGGGGGGGGGGGATGACTATCATAATGACTAAATATGTCAGACAGGTAGAACTTCCCCTAGTAACATTAGACTATGCTCGGTTATGGTTTATTTAATGTAAATCATATGGAATACCTTAGAGGGACTTAATTAAAGTCGTGAGTCAGTATTAATTGAGGTCTAATTAGGTTTCTGAGGACTGCATATCACATGGACGGTTTGTAAATGAACAAGTGTTGTCTCAAGCATCAACCGATCTGCAGCAAATCATTTTGTTGTAGACATACGAAGAGTGTCTCTTTGGGCATAAGAATGTTACTATGTGAATACCGAGATGTCAGTGGCATGTGCTAGGTATTTACAGCTTATTCTATTGCTGTGGCTTTGATTCTACTGTCTTCGTCAACTTCCCGTACCATTAAAACAATTACATTTTTCAATTCGCTGTGGGTCTACTTTGTAGATTTTCATCGATAGCACTTCGAACAGTTATAATAACGTGGAGTGTTTAAAACAGTTACGGTTGCGAAATGTAATGACAAACTGCGTTGAATGATCAAGTTATTCATTTACTTCACCATTTATAAGATTTTGTCTGTATCATGGGACTTTCTAGTAAAGGTTATTCTAAATCTGGTATTTTATCCTAAAGTATGTCTTCATTGGACTTTAAAATATGACGTCGGATTATCACTTTATTCACGAAAATGCACATATTACGATAGTCATTATTTCAAAACGCATAGCGTCATTAGCAACTGCCAGAGTAATCCAAAAGTGTCTGTACGAATGAAAGTAAACAAAGTGTACCAGTATGATTTTACTTCACTTTCTAGAAATACTGAGACTGATTGCTGTTTTTGAACATAATAAATAGGGTAAAATTCACCTTCCATTCATCACAAATGCTTTTTGAAATATATTTGTTATTTTTTACAATTTAATTCCACCCTATATTGATGTTCTTCTCTACGATAGGTAAAATACTGTGGCATTGTGGACAACCTTTGCCAGTAAACGCATTCATAGAGCCAGGTTGCAAAGCACAGTAACAATTGACTCACAAATGGAAGATTCCGGATAAAATTTTCTCTCCAGTTTGCGACGAAGCGGGGGAACGGAATTGGTTTGGTGTGAAAATGAAAGTGCTTGCTTTTGGGGGAGTTTAATTTTAGTCGTCGCAAGCACCGGACCTCTCAGACTCTTTTTACATCTCTATTACCATCTTTTAAACGTGTGCACAGTACGAGGAAGAAACAGGGATCTAATCTAATCTCACAGCTGTTTCCCTTGCGTAAAAAACGAAAAAGAAGCACGAAATACTGTGCCTTTGTGTGTATAAATGTATTGCCAAGCAAAATGTATAACTGAAACGTCACGTACGAAAACAATGTTGGGCGAAAAATTAGTCGTTTTCAGCAGTGTATCTTCAATACGAGCAAAAACATATGAATCGATGGAGGTTACAGAAATTGGAAATTTTTAGTTTTACTCCGTGAACTGAATGTGTAGCTCCTCTTAATACTGTCTTTCTTCGTTCTCTGTGTTAGAAATTTGTAAATGGTTTAACATAAATAATACTCCATTCACAGTTGGTCAGATTGGGGAGCGCTTGCTAGAGATGGCGTGAATACATGACTGGAAGAAACATGCCACTAGAAACAGTAATTCCAACAGTTTTTTCAGAAACTGAGTTCCACAGCAAACAGCTCAGGAACAAAATCTGAGTTCCGCCAAGTGACGTTATAATAACGATTCATATTGTTTTCTACTAGTCTCTATCTGAAATAGTCATCAGGTCGATAAATATTATCAACATAGAGTAGGTGGATGCTGACGCATAAATATGGAACAAGATGCTCCCTGTAGAAAGTTCAGCGCGATGACTTCAGAAGAATATACTACAAGTGCCCTCTGAATAGACAAAAGTGTCTCAGCAAAAACGTTGGAAACCTGTAACCACTATAAACCCGTAAATACAATCCTAGAGCTAAATACAGTCCAATACTGCTCTAACGTATTTCTTATAGGCTCTCATCTGACTGTTTATCAATAGTTAAAATTGTGCATTATGACTCCCATGTAAACGAACATTTGCTCCATCGCTTTTTTAACATTATCTGGAGCGAATCAAGGAATAGTTTCAGATATATCTTTGAGTTTCAAGTAGACAGAATGTCGACAGTACCTAAAGTATATTTCATTATCACAAAATTTCATTCCTGTCATGAAGGACACCAGGTTGTAAAATCCTATGCATTCGCATTGTTTTTCACTTCCACTACAGCCGTGGTTCATAAGAATGAAGATAAGATGCAATGAAACTGTCGTTCTGTTATTCACTGTAGGAATTTTTTGCTCCTGCCACAGAAGAATGTGTATTTGGTAGTAACCATAGGAGTGAAATGATCTGGTAAACTGGCTAACCTATCTGAGTGTGATATGAATCCACACGAAGGTGTAATCAATGTACGCGATTCAGAACACCTCCACAGTAGGTAAGGAAGAAAGATAATGAGTCTTCCGCGTAACTTGCCTTAGCTGTTCGTTGAGAAATAGCTTGTTAATTATTTAAGCCATACGTTTGGACACAGGAAATTTCTTCACCTACTGAACGATTGCGACGTTCTGGAACATCGATACCGAAGACTCAAGAAGCAGTTTGTTTCTGAGAGAATTTGGCGCATGAGCAAAGTGGCACCAAGAAGAGTATGTGAAACGAGGAAGTTCGTAACGCCACACATCATTGGCCAGAAATCACTTGAAGGAGAGTAACTCATGGGAAAAGAAGTGCAGTGGTGGGAGACGCTGTACGAGGTAGTGTGGTTCAGATGAATGCTTGGAGAAGTACTCTTCGACTCAGGGCTCTGTTCTGGGCCACTGCTGTCTTTGAATAGTAGATATGCCACTGCCACCGTTGACACTGCTACAGCCTTCACAGACCAGCGCCATGGTCCAAGGTTCGCCCGTAGCAAAGGAGCAAAGACATGCTCCATTCTGCTAGACGTATCTTTTATTTATTTATTTATTGTTCCGTGGACCAAATTAAGGAGAAGTCTCCATGGTCATGGAACGAGTCAATACATGAAATTCTAACACGATATTACAACCAGATATAATGAAATATAAAAAACCATATTCAGGTGACAAGTAGTAAGTTTAAATAAATAAAATCAACAATGTAACACCGGAATTTGCTTAATTTTTTAGCTCTTCCAGGAGTTCCTCGACAGAATAGAAGGAGTGAGCCATGAGAAAACTCTTCAGTTTAGACTTAAAAGAGTTTGGGCTACTGCTAAGATTTTTGAGTTCTTGTGGTAGCTTATTGAAAATGGATGCAGCAGAATACTGCACTCCTTTCTGTACAAGAGTCAAGGAAGTGCATTGCACATGCAGATTGGATTTGTGCCCAGTATTAACTGACTGAAAGCTGCTAACTCTTGGGAATTGGCTAATATTGCTAACAACAAACGACATTAAAGAAAATATATACTGTGAGGGCAATGTCAGAATTCCCAGACTATTGAATAAGGGTCGACAAGAGGTTCTCGAACTCACACCGCATATAGCTCGAACAGCCCGTTTTTGAGCCAAAAATACCCTTTTTGAATCAGAAGAATTACCCCAAAAAATAATACCATACGACATAAGCGTATGAAAATATCCGAAGTAGACAACTTTTCTTGCTGAAGTGTCACTTATTTCAGATACTGTTCTAATGGTAAATAAAGCAGCATTTAGTTTCTGAACAAGATCCTGGACATGAGCTTTCCACAACAGCTTACTATCTATCCGAACGCCTAGGAACTTGAACTGTTCCGTCTCGCTTATAATATGCCCATTCTGTCTGATCAAAATATCGGTTCTTGTTGAATTGTGAGTTTGAAACTGTAAAAACGGAGTCTTTTTGTACAGAAACCAGATGGCAGTTATAAGAGTCGAGGGACATGAAAGGGAAGCATTTGTTGGGATGGGAGTAAGACAGGGTTGTAGCCTCTCTCCGATGTTATTCAATCTGTATATTGAGCAAGCAGTAAAGGAAACAAAAGAAAAATTCGGAGTAGGTATTAAAATCCATGGAGAAGAAATAAAAACTTTGAGGTTCGCCGATGACATTGTAATTCTCTCAGAGACATCAAAGGACTTGGAAGAGCAGTTGAATGGAATGGATAGCGTCTTGAAAGGAGGATATAAGATGAACATCAACAAAAGCTAGACGAAGATAATGGAATGCAGTCGAATTGAGTCGGGTGATGCTGAGGGAATTAGATTAGGAAATGGGACACTTAAGGTAGTAAAGGAAGATTGCTATTTGGGAAGCAAAATAACTGATGATGGTCGAAGTAGAGAGGATATAAAATGTAGACTGGCAATGGCAAGGAAAGCGTTTCTGAAGAAGAGAAATTTGTTAACATCGAGTATAGATTTAAGTGTCAGGAAGTCATTTCTGAAAGTATTAGTATGGAGTGTAGCCATGTATGGAAGTGAGACATGGACGATAAATAGTTTGGAAAAGAAGGGAATAGAAGCTTTCGAAATGTGGTGCTACAGAAGAATGCTGTAGATTAGATGGGTAGATCACATAACTAATGAGGAGGTGTTGAATAGGATTGGGGAGAAGAGAAGTTTGTGGCACAACTTGACCAGAAGAAGGAATCGGTTGGTAGGACATGTTCTGAAGCATCAAGGGATCACCAATTTAGTACTGGAGGGCAGTGTCGAGGGTAAAAATCGTAGAGGGAGATCAAGAGATGAATACACTAAGCAGATTCAGAAGGATGTAGGTTGCAGTAGGTACTGGGAGATGAAGAAGCTTGCACAGGATAGAGTTGCATGGAGAGCTGCATCAAACCAGTCTCAGGACTGAAATCTACAACAACAACAACAACTGTGATTTAGCATCAAATTATTTTCCACAAGCCACGAACTTATTTCATGAACTACATTATTTGATACGGTTTCAATATTACACACAATATCCCTCACTATTAAGGTGGTGTCATCAGCAAACAGAAATATTTTTGAATCACCTGTAATACTAGAAGGCATATCATCTACATAAATAAGAAACAGCAGTGGCCCCACCACCGACCCTTGGGGAACGCCCCACTTAACAGTGCCCCATTGAGACTGAACATCACTACCACTCTCAATATTGCGGAGAATTACCTTCTGCTTTCTGTTCTTAAAGTAAGAGGCGAACCAATTGTAAGCTACTCCCCTTACTCCATAATGGTCCAACTTCTGCAGTAATATCTTGTGGTCATCACAGTCAAAAGCCTTCGTTAAGTCAAAGAAAACACCTAGCGTTCGCAACCTTTTATTTAATCCGTCCAAAACCTCACAGAGAAAAGAGAATATAGCATTTTCAGTTATTAAACCATTTCTAAAACCATACTGTGCATTTGACAGCAAATTATATGAATTTAAATGTTCCAATAACCTTCTATACACAACCTTCTCGATAACTTTAGCAAACACCGATGGCATAGAAATAGGTCTAAAATTGTCAACATTATCAATGTCTCCCTTTTTATAAAGTGGCCTCACTACCGAATACTTTAATCGGTCAGGAAACCGACCACTTCTAAAGCAAAAGTTACAGATATGGCTAAGTATTGGGCTTAAGTAGAACAATACTTCAGTATTCTGCTAGATACCACGTCATATCCATGAGAGTTCTTGGTCTTTAGTGATTTAATTATTAACTCAATCTCCTTCTTGTCAGTATCATGGAGGAGCATTTCAGGTAACAGTCTCGGAACACTTTTTTCTAAGAGCGCTATATGATTCCCTGTTGGGACTAGGTTTCTATTTAGTTCACCTACTATATTCAGAAAGTGATTATTGAATACTGTACATATATGCGACTTATCAGTAACACGGACATTCTCACTATGCACTGATTCTATATCCTCGACCTGTCTCTGCAGACCAGCCACTTCCTTTACGACTGACCATATGGTTGTAATTTTATCCTGAGACTTAGCTATTCTATCTGCATACCACATACTTTTTGCCTTCCTAATAACATTTACACCTTACAATACTGTTTGTAATGGGCTGCTGCATTTAGATTTTGACTGTTTCTGACGTTTTGATATAATTTGTTCTACAAGATACTCTTATCCCTCTAGTCAGCCACCCAGGCTGCCTGTTTGTGCTAGTACCCTGTTTTGAACGTTCTAAGGGAAAGCAACTTTCAAAGAGCATGAGAAAAGTCTTGAGAAAAGCGTTATATTTATCGTCTACTGTATCAGCGCTATAAACATCTAGCCACTCTTGTTCCTTGATGAGGTTTACAAAGGTCTCTACAGCAACTGGATCAGCTTTCCTAAACAGCTGATGACTATATTTAACACGTGATGCAGCACAAAAATCTTTCAGAGTTAAAATTTGTGCATCATGATCTGAAAGGCCATTCACCTTTTTGCTAACAGAATGCCCTTCTAGTAATGAGGAATGAACAAAAATGTTGTCTATGGTTGTTCCACTGTTCCCTTGCACTCTCGTTGGAAAGAATACGGTTTGCATAAGATTATATGAATTAAGGAGGTCTACCAGCATCCTCTTCCTTGCACAATCACTTATACAATTAATATTGAAGTCACCACATATAACTAACTTTTTGTATTTCCTATAAAGTGAACCAAGAACCTTCTCTAGCTTTAACAAATATGTTGTGAAATCGGAGTCTGGGGATCTATAAATAACAACAGTTAGAAGTTTATCTCCGTTAAATTTAACCACACCTGCACAACCTTCAAACACCTTTTCAGTGCAGTACTTTGAAACATCAATTGACTCAAATGGGATGCCGTTTTTCACATACATGGCTACTCCCCCACACCGCAAAGAGCGCCTCGAAAAGCTGCCAGCCAAACTGTATCCTGGTAAAGGAAGCCTCTGAATTATCTCCTTATTTAAGAAGTGTTCAGATATACCAATAATTTCAGAGTCAACATCTATAAGCAGTTCACTAACTTTATCTCTAATACCTTGTATAATTTGATGAAATATACTAATTCCCTCATTATTCGGATACCTAAGCTTTGTCAAAAGTGGTTCCTTTGTTAGAGAGACTTCCCTTAAGCAGGAATACCTATCAGCTGACTTCAACCTAAAAAAGGTGCAGCTCTAACACCCACTACTGCAGGAATTTTCCCATGGGTGATCCCACCAACCCCACCTATGCTGTCACCTATAAGCTTTGCCAACCTCCCCTTCCCATACCTGTTGAGGTGCAGGCCATGTCTAGTGAAACCCGTCCTGCTGTGATAGACTCCTCCGACACCACTGAAATGTGACCCATGGTTTCTGTCATCAGCGCACCCCCAAGTCTCATGCTATTACGCCTGACGGCTGTATTAAGATGAGGCTGATCGTGACGCTGAAACAGTTCCACGAAATGCACATTCGTGTTGCCAGTCTGAGTGGCTATCTTTTCCAGGTCACCGTCTATGTTCTACTCCCCATCCCTATCAATACTATTACCAGCCCCACCCACAATCACTACCTGATCCTCTTTAGTAAAATCCCTATATAACCCCCCTATGTTAACAGTCACCTGAACCAATCCTGCATTAGGCTTCACAATGCTGGTGACCTGGTACTCACTCCCCAGCACTTCCTGCAACTGCTGGCCTACACCTCTGCCATGAGAACTATCTAACAGCAGAACCTTCTTCTTCCTCTTCGACTTTGCTACTGTTCTAGCCACCGTAACTACTGAGGTCTGCTGCATACTTCCTACATCTACAGCTACTAGAGATTCCTCTCCACTAGACTCTGACAGTTGGTCATATCTATTGTAAACACCAATAGTAAAACTATCTGAAAATCTTCTTCTCCTAGCCAACAGCTAGCTCCCATTCCCCAACCCCCTTCTCCCTCCTCATCCTATCTAGCTCCTCCTGTGCGTTTTTCAACTGCACCTGAAGGGCACAGATCTTACGCTCCTGCTCCTCTATCACCTTACTCTTGCTACATAAACTGCAGTTACAGCAGAGGATCTCACCAGAATGCCCACTGGCTTCCCCACTGCATTCCCCCCAGTGAAAACACTTCGAACAAGTCTCACACCGCAATCCACTAATCACGAACCTACGGCAAAGCCCACACTTCTCGCTCATGGTAAAATTTTACTTTTTCTTAGTTCCACTACTACAATAAGAAGATGTTAAAAACCTGACTACAATAATCACAAACTTACTCCACAAGGGAAGTAACTACTATTATTAACAGTATTAATAAACAACAAATGTGAATATAACAAAAGACTAATACAGAAAGAGAATCAAACGTCTAATGACACAGTAACGAAGCTGAAAACAGTTCCCAAAAGGTTCTTCTGAAATTATTTCACCAGAAAACACAAAAAACTCCGGTTGAAGACTACTAAATTTCCTAAATAAACCACTATACACAAACAATTAGTTAGTACTTAGCTTTCGATGCGCCGCTACAGCTGCAACTGGTCAGCGTGGAATGTAAACACCGGTAAGAGGTTATGTTGCTCGATACGAAACACTCACAAATATCAGGTCACAACACAAGAAAGGCAGAGGTGAATGAAGAAACCACTAATAAGTCACTTATATAGTAAATATTATCACAAAAACCGTTAAAATATGTATCTGAATCCTAAAAATATATTAAAACTTGGAGAGCGATCTTACCTCATTGTAGATAAGAACTAATAAGCTCACACGGAAGACTAGAAGAAATTTACCCTTTGATCCACCGGTAAATAAATTCGTCTTTTTTTCAATAATCCCATTGTAGAGATTTTGTCATGTTGTTTTTACTCATTTCAAATGATTTAGTACATGCTGTTTTCAAAGTTAATGTTCCACTGTCTGATTTTCTACGCCTCCCTACCAGTTTCCGACATTTTCTCTTTCACCACTGGTATCTCACTTCTGCATTCTTGCGCCCATTTTAAATAACAAATTTATCCCCGTAGAAGTAAACTATCCTACAGCCGCAAGTCTCAGTAACCATTTTATCGAAATTGGCCATGTGATTGACGTAGCATTTCCTCCTACTTCTTCTTCTTCTTCTTCCTCGAACGATGTCTTTATTCAGGTCGTTGACGGTCTATTCCAAGCTCCTCGTTCTCCCACAGTCTAATATCTCCTCCCATTGTAGTCCTCTTCAGCTGACATAATCCTTCACCTCGTCTCTCTATCTGGTTCCTGGTCTTCAGACTGATATAGGTTCGGATTCTTTCCATTCTAGCATTCTTCATGAAAGTCTTTCTGGACCCATTATATCAGTGTGACCCAATCATTTAATCATACACCTCTCCATAGTTGATCTGCAGGGCGTTTCGTGTTATCTCATTCCTCAAGCTGTCCGTTCTCTTGTCATCGCCGACTCCCCGTAGAAAGCACATGTCTGTTTCTTGTATTCTGCTCAGGGTCAGAATTGGCAGATAATGTAAATTATACATCATGGTCTTTGCTTTGGCAGGTATTTTCCAGTTCCTAATTATGGAAGATATACAATAATAGAATTCTGAATAATTTTCAATTCTCTCCGTAATTTCATCTTTGATGTCCCTTTCTTGGTTAGTTTGCTTCCTAGACACTTGAAAGCGTCCATGTCTTTAATCAAATTACAATCTTCACTTTTTCATTTTTACTGCTAATTTTCATTACTTTACATTTCGTTAAGTTTATTTCCATCATACTTATTTATTTACTCTCTGTCAGGTGTTTAACTGTTCTTCCCTATTCTGATGATTTTCTTCCCAAATAATAATATCATCTGCATACGCTATCATTTTAATATCATCTGGTGTCGACCCTTGGGGAACATTCCTTATGAAGTTGTCCATGACTTTTTGAAAGCACTGGCGAAAGCACACTTCCTAATCGAGCCCCTCTATATAAATCATTCTGATTTTTTACTTTTATTGTAACATAATACAGGCATTTTTTGAACACGTTTTTGAGATTCAGTTGAATTCTTTTTGTAAGTTGTAGTCTCTTAGGACCTTACCATGTCCCTTCCCTTCTCACAGCGTCAAAAGCTTTTCTTATATTAATGAAAACAACTACTATGTCTTTCCCATATACCCATTTTGTTTCTATGGCTTGTCTGGCTGTAAATATGGCATCTATAGGTGACCTTCCAGTTCGAAATCCTTGTTGTTCCTTACTTAGTTGTGGTTCCAGCCTACTGCAGACTGTAAAAGAATCTTTTCATAAATCTTCATGCCGTGGCAGAACGGTGATTTTCCTCTGTAATTCTCAAAGTGTCCGTTGATACCCTTCTTGAAGATTAGTACAATAATTTCCTTTTGCCAATCATCAGGAATCTTTGCATATATCTATCTTATCCTCATTCTTCTATAAAGCCACTGAATTCCGATGTGTCCTATGGCTTTGATCGTTTCCACTGACCTGTCATCTACTTCAAGAACTTTCCCATTTCGCATTTCGAATACAACTTACTGTGGATCCAGCCTCTACCGATTTATTTTTATTACCTGTGCAGTGGTGATATTTCTTTCGTCTCCCTCTACTAAGTGTTTCCCTTCTTTGTTGATATCTTTCGAAGTATTTTGTGTTTGCTTCTTTCTATTACCTAACATGCGATATAGTATCTTCTCGTCATTCTTAAAATTGTCTTCAATTTCTGTTTTGAAATTCTCTCTACATATCCTCTTATCAGTGGGTGTCATTTTCCTTGCTGCTCTTCTTAGTAATTCCCATTTCGGTCTGCTGTGTTCCGTTCTGTTTTTGTATCCTTCTCTGCATTCGTCATTCCTCTCCTTGGCAGCTTCTGCAAGTCTCTCGTTCCACCACGGAGTACTTTTGTCTCTAACTTTTGTTAATGTTGTTGCACATGTTTCTTCCACAGTCTGAATCTCCTCCACTCTTACTCTACAACCTTCGTCTAATTTTAAGAAACTGTGTCTTAATCTTTTCCCTGTATACCTCTTGAGTGGCTATCTTCCAGTTTCCAGCACTTTATTTTTGCCTGTCTTTTCAGCCTGTATGTGTTTTTTCTAAATTTCTTCAATGTCCCCACCACCAGTCTGTGGTCTCCGTCCAGATTAATGCTTGCTATCACTTTCACTTCTATCAGGAATCTCCTGATATCATCAGTTGTTATAATGTAGTCTGTTACGGATTTCTGTTCGAAATTCCAACTGTATCTCGTAAATTTGTGGCTATGTCTTTTCTTATACCATCTATTACCAATTACTGATTTATTTTACAGACAGGTGTCTAATAATACCTCAGCTTCCTGATTTCTGTTATCTTCTGCTTGGCTTCCTATGACTGTTTCATATACTATTCTATCATTCCCAGCTTAGTATTATAGTTTCCCATACTCATAGTTTTGTTAGATGTTACTGCATCTTCCCATTTATTGATAAACTCTGTTTCGTCTGTTTCGAATTACATTTTAGGAGAACGAACCAAATCTACCTGAAGAATATTTTATTCCATCTACCCTTAAGTTTAATTATTCTGTCACTTACATTTTCCACATAAGCAATTTTTTCGCCAGATATTTAGCTACTATTATGGTGGAAGCACATCTTCTTTTGTCTGTTCCTCCTCACCCAACTTATAACCTTTCTTCAGCACATTACTGCCAGTCCCTTTCTTTCTTGGTTCTCTTAGTAACATTTTGGTACGTTCCTCTCCGTCACCATCCGGGCGCTGCTTGCCTACCAAGTCGTACGATACGCTGCCGATACGTATCGAGGAAATGGAGGGCCGCAACGTGTTCCTGCTACCGTTGAATTGATGGGGCGTAAATACAGCTCTCAGATATTTTTTAGAAATAATATAAATTTTGATTTTATTCACTACTCTGCCTTGTTTTAAGAAGGTTAGCGTCTGATTCTTGTAACTAAGATATCATTAATGACGAAAGTTTGTTGCAATTCTAAGATGTAGAGGTAGAAAGGAATAGGGGTTCACGTTATTGCTGGTGTGTTAAGTGATTTGAGGATAGGATGGGCAACTGAACTCAGGATAAGCACGTGATACCTCATTTACGTATTTGCTGAGGAATATTTTCTAGTCTATTAGTTGGATGGTTGAAAATACAGCGTTCATTCTCGTCTAAGATTCTAAAAGCCACTTGTGAATTTAAAAATAAATTAACCTCTCATAATTTCTGATCGACTGAAGATTGCCACATTTTCTAAAGTGACCAGCTACGCCTTTTCTGTATGCTATAATGAAAGAATCATTTTTTAGGTTCACGACGACTTTACTTTAAATATAAGTTTTTATACGTTAACCACAAGACACCGGACGGAGCTTGTGCCACTGTTAGTCATATCCTTCCGTATTCCACTTGAAATGGGAGCAAGAGAATAATAACTGTCTATATGTTTATGTGTGAGCACTATCACAGTTGCCAGTTCACTAAACGGCCTCAGTAGTGATACGCGGAAACAACGTCACCTTTTCTCCAGGGAATTCATTTAAGTTCACAGAACCCGTAATACCTGCGTGTTGATGTTACCTGCCAGTGACAAACGTAACGATACCTTCCCGAATTGCTTCGCTACCTTGTTTTAGTCCAATCTGTTACAGATCCCAAACACTTTAGCAGTATAGTAGTACACAAAAATGGGTCACATGTGTGTCCTGTACCAGGTATCATTTCTGGATGAGTTAAGCTTTCGTAGAATTCCCCCAAAAAACCGAAGTCGACCATCCTCGATCCTTTTTTTATTTATTTTTAATCATCGGTCTTATAAATGGTTTGGTGCAGCCTGCTAAGAATTCCTCTCCCGACATTTTCATCTCACAAGGGGAGGCCGCTAATTGTGAAATTCAGATTGGATTCATACTGCGCATAATAAAAGCTCATGGCCAGAGGTGTAATGTGGCAAAGCACCAAGATGCACTTCTCAGCCGTTGTCGAGAAAATCGACAGTTAAAAGAAACCGTTGCGGTGAAAAACTCTCGACAATTAATAACTTTCCACAGCGTCGTGGCGCAGCGGTAAGCGCTCGGGTTTGTAATCCGAAGGTCGCCGGATCGAATCTCGCCCACGCAAATTTTCTTTAGTATTTGTTTTTTGTAATTCAAATGTGTATATATATATATATATATATATATATATATATATATATATATATATATATATATATATATATATATAAAATTCCCGGCAATCAGTTGCAACAATTATGCATATAATAAGTTGTTGAAAGTCGTTTGTCGCGGAAAAACTGGCGACTTCGAACATCATTATGTTTTCCACAAACAAAGTTGTATTTCACAAATGTTATTAATTGTCTTCGTAATGTTAACCACGTATAGTTAACGGAAGACGTAGAAACGATATTCCGAACGAATACGTATAGTGTAAGTCAAACGTTCGAATTAGAATAGAGACCCCCACGAACACAAATTCGCTGTGGCAAGTATGAAATATAAACTCCGTCACTCGCTCGTTACACTTGAAGGACAGATGTTGAATGGGCCGAAACGAGCCGCCGCATAACAGCGTAGTTGCGTGCTAACTTCGAAAGAAGGTAGATGCGGTCCCTAGCGCAACTTATAACATCGTCGAAAATCAGTGCGTACGTGAGAGCTTTGGTACACCCTGTTAAACAAACGGAAAAATGGAGGCGGTATAATTGGAGAGCGATCCGCCTTCACCAGCATGCATAAGCAATTCATTAATAGTTTATATATATATATATATATATATATATATATATATATATATATATATATATATATATATATTTGAATTACAAAAAAACTAATAATAAAAAAATTGCATGGCGCGAGATTCGATCCGGCGACCTTCGGATTACGAACCCGAGCGCTTACCGCTGCGCCACGACGCTGTAAAAAATTATTAATCGTAGAGAGTATTTCACCGCAACGGTTTCTTTTAACTGTCGATTTTCTCGACAACGGCTGAGAAGTGCATCTTGGTGCTTTGCCACATTACACCTCTGGCCATGAGCTTTTATTATGCGCAGTATGAATCCAATCTGAATTTCACAATTGGCTGCCTCCCCTTGTCAGAGTAGAACTTGCAGCCTACGTCCACAGTTATTTGCTGGATGTATTCCAATCTGCCTTCCTCAATAGTTTTTGTCCTGTACACTCCCTCTAGTACCGTGAAGTTATTCTTTGATGTCTGAACAGATGTCCCGTCATCGTGTCGCTTCCCCTTGAAGACTCTGTGGAGAACTTCCTCATTTCTTACCTTATCAGTCCATAATTTGTTTTATCTTATTCTGTAGTACCACATTTCAAATGGCTCGACTCATTTCTTTTCTGGTTTTTCCACAATCCATGCTTTACTTCCATACAAGGCTGTGCTCCAGACACACATTCTCGAAATATTTTTCCTTAATTTAAGGCCCATGTTTGATACTAGTAGACTTCTTTTGGCCAGGAATGACCGTTTTCCACTGCTAGTCTACTTTTTATGTACTCGCTCCGTCCGTCGTGGATTATTTTGCTGCCTAGGTAGCGAAATTCCCCAGCTTCATCTACTATGTCATCATCGATTCCGATGTTAATTTTCTTATTGTTATCTTTCCTGTCCCTTCTCATGTCTTTCGTTTTTCTTCGATTTATTTTCAGTCAGTATTTTGTAGTCAGTAGACTAATCATTCCATTCCACAGACCCTGTATTTCTTCACTTTCACTGAGGATAGCAAAGTCATCAGCGAATCATGCTTTCGTTATGAGTTTTAATCCCGCAGTTGGACCTTTATATATCTGATTCGGTATACAGATCGAACAGCGTGGGCGAAAGACCACATCTCTTTCTTGCACTGTTTTTAATCCAAACACTTAGTTCTTCGTTCTTGGTCTTCTGCTCTTATTGATCCCTCTTGCTTCTCGTACATATTGTGTATTACCCATATTTTCCTACAGCTTACGCCCATTTTTCTCATAATTTCGAATATCTTGTCCAATTTTACATACTCGAAAGCTTTATCCATATCTACAAATCCCAATGAAAGTATCTTGATTGTTCTTCAGTCCGATGTTGATTATCAACCGCAACGTGAGAACAGCTTACGATTCCTGAGGCCAAACTGATAGTCATCTAACATATACTGAATTTTCTTATCCATTCTTCGGTGTATTATTCTTGGCGGCAACTGACAACCTGTTAATCTGTTTGTGAGATAGTTCTCGCACTTTCCGGATCTTACAATCTTTGAAGTCTTGCAAGTGACGTTCCTCCGAAAGCCTGATGGCATATCGCCAGTCTCATACGTACCACACACCAACGAGAATAGTCGTTTTGTTGCCACTTGCCCCCGGCACCACCCCCCACCCCTTATTTTAGAAATTCCCATGGAATGTCATCTATATTTTCGGCCTTATTTGATTTTAAATCTTTCAAAGCTGTTTTTAATCCTTATTCTAATACGGGATCCCCTGTAATCTTCCTACCGACTCCTGTTTCTTCTTGTATCATGTCATCAGACACGTTTTCCCCTCATAGAGACCTTCATTGTCTTCCCACCTAATTTCTGTCCCTCTGCATTTAACACTGAAATTCCCATTGCACCCTTAATGTTACCGCTCCTGCTTCTAATTTCGCTGAGGACTGTTTTGACTTTCGTATATGCTGAGTCAGTCCTTCCGACAATCATTTATTTTTTGATTTCTTCACATTTTCTATGCAGCCTTTCTGACTCAGGTTCCCTTCCCTTCTATTTATTTCACTTCTGAGTAACTTGTATTTCTGTATCCCGGAATTTCCCTGAACATTTTTGTACATACTTCTTTCGTCGATCAACTTTAATAGTTTATATTTTACCCTTGGTTCTTTGGCAGTTACCTTCCCTATACCTATGTTTTATTCCAGCTTCTCTCATTTCTCTTTTTAGAGATGCCCATTCCTCTTCAACTAAAGTGCTTACTGAACTATTCATTATCATTTTATCTACAACCTCATAATACTTCAAGCGTATCTCTTCATTCTTCAGTATTTCCGTGTCCGATTTTATTGTTTCTTTCTTAAAACAAATGGTTCAAATGGCTCTGAGCACTATGGGACTTAACATCGGTGGTCATCAGTCCCCTAGAACTTAGAACTTCTTAAACCTAACTACCCTAAGGACATCACACACATCCATGCCCGAGGCAGGATTCGAACCTGCGACCGTAGCAGTCGCGCGGTTCCGGACTGAGCGCCTAGAACCGCTAGACCACCGCGGCCAGCTTTCTTTCTTACAGCCGACCTTACATGCTCGGTTGATTCCACTTTACTAACAAAGTCATCCATTTTTAACGTATGAGACCATGCGTGTACTATTTCCTTCGAAACGTCTTGGTCCGTAAATTATTTATGAAGCGTTTCGAGCAATCGTCATAGGATAACTGTGGCTAATATTAACACTTTGAAAAGTTATACATAAATACTGCAAGACCAATGTAACATCAGAAATAAAAGTATATACTGAGTATAATTACTTATATTCAATGTGTGCTACCTTCCTGATGTTACACTGGTCTTGCAGTATTTATATAAAAGGTTTTCTAATTTTGTTTTTTGTGTTAATTTTGACCAGAGTTATCTGATGATCATTACCCGAAACGAATCGCAAATAAAATATTTAGCGACCAATATTTCTCCGAGGAATTACTACACGTTCCATTTATTACATGCCTTTTTCCAATGTTACGCCTGCATTTTTCATCGACGTGACTATTTCAAGCATCACACCAGTGCACTGTATTTCGAACAGTGGAGTATTCTGTCTCTTAGTACAATGCAGTAACTTACGTTTTCCTACATGTACAGCAAGCAGCCATTCATAACGGGACATAGAAGTTCTACCCAACTCATCATGTATCCTCCCACAGTGGCTTAACGACGTAACTCTCCCGAACACTACAGCGTCATCAGGAAACAGTTTCAGGCTGGTGTTCACCCTGTCCAACTGATCGTTCAAGACATCATGATGTAGTTAGCAATGTCAGAGGCTGTTCTGTCACGTGCTGTATTCCTTTTCCTTCTCATACGAATTTAGGACTTGGATCCTCGCCGTACATTTCAGATTTATTCCCAATACTCATTATCTATCGAAATGTCTATGAAGTATCACAGACATCGACTAACACGCATTTTCTCCCCACATCACCATGACCCACAGCTCCATCTCTGTCACAGATAATGAGTACCGCTATATGTAGCACAATCCTTCCGAGTCAGAATTCAATAAACTGGGTTTCAGCTACTACAAGAAAGAGAACTGCTTTTTGTTGCTTTTCGGTACCACCACCGTTAAAAATTCAGTAAGCTTCCATACAAGAAATATCTCGCACCGGAGTGGACGCGAGTGACGAACAAAGAGAACAAACAACCATCTTTTGTTTTCCGCAGCGGGCAGAAGATTGCGCTAAAATTCGCACATGCCACATCATCCCCGGTGCAGTCCATTGTTTCCTGGATGTGACGTCACGTGTCGGACGGCGGATCGTAATTAAGCGGCGGGGTGAATTATTAACGCGCGGCGAGCACGGCACAATGCCTCCCGCCAGAGCGTAGCACAGGGACTGTACGCGGAAACAGCCCCCTTCTTCTCCGCCAGCACACCGCGAGGACGCGCAAGCCGCCAGAGCCAAGCTGAACAACACCCGTGTGATGTTACCGATTCAGACATTCCTTGTTCAGGACGAGTATTTCAAAACAGATCAGAACACCTTACAAATGATAGACGACAGCATTCAATAGTCGCCGGCCGAAGTGGCCGTGTGGTTAAAGGCGCTGCAGTCTGGAAACGCAAGACCGCTACGGTCGCAGGTTCGAATCCTGCCTCGGGCATGGATGTTTGTGATGTCCTTAGGTTAGTTAGGTTTAACTAGTTCTAAGTTCTAGGGGACTAATGACCTCAGCAGTTGAGTCCCATAGGGCTCAGAGCCATTTGAACCATTCAATAGTCCCTTTTTTTTTGCAGGTTTTATTTGGTATTTCCTAACATCGACCAAGATTTCATCCTATCATGTGATGAGAGCAATACAGTGACAGGTTGTTCAAAAAAAATGGTTCAAATGGCTCTGAGCACTATGGGACTCAACTGCTGAGGTCATTAGTCCCCTAGAACTTAGAACTAGTTAAACCTAACTAACCTAAGGATATCACAAACATCCATGCCCGAGGCAGGATTCGAACCTGCGGCCGTAGCGGTCTTGGGGTTCCAGACTGCAGCGCCTTTAACCGTACGGCCACTTCGGCTGGCAGTGACTGGTTGTGTTTTGTACCAAATCGTGAGTAATGGGGAACATCCAGTGGCCTATTCATAAAGACATTTGAACAAGGCAGAACGTTATTATTCAACAGCAAAAAAGGAATGCTAGCTGTTATTTATGATATTACATAATTTCGCTGTTATTTAAATGTGCAAACATTTAAAATGTTGTAAGATGGCAAGAACTATGCCCCTTACATGAAGTGATTAAAGATCACCTAACTCACGTTGAGCGAACGGTAGGGCTGAACAAAAATGACTGACAAGGCACAACGCATCTTGTAGAGGGTATAGTATGGTTTTAAAATAATTCACACGACATGAAAAGTTTGTGGAAACGCGTCGATTTTCTAGAGACTAGTTTATCCCAGGTAAGTATTCTAGTTGACTGAAGCCAGCTGGGGAGTGGTGAAGGGAAGCAACAATAGGCAGCTTAGGGTGGCTCAAGCTCTGAGATAGCGGTAACGGGGTGCGGCCTCCAGCTGCCTTAAGATGAGTGACAGTGAGTAGGTGGTTGACCCCATGCTGGTGTACCGGGAAGCAGACAGAGAACTTGTACACCTGTTGATAAATGTCTGTTGTCCTGTTTTCAGTGAAACATGCGAGAAAGTCGCGCAAACCTACGGTGGACCAGTCAACAGAGGCCAAGGTATGTGTGTTCATGACTATAGCAACTTCACACTGAATTCACGGTCTGCAGAGTCTGAACTAAATCAGGTGAAGAGCGACAGAATGAAATACGCCAGTCTCTGATGGGAACGTAGGACCGAGGAATTTGAAGTACTCTTCTGGGAGTCAGGTTTCCGGAAAAATTGGTGTTTTGTGCAGACGCTAACCTTGATGGGTGGCCTGGGAGGCAAAAGTTGAGAGGAAGGGAAATCTTGTGGGAATTTGTTCACTTCCCAGAGCAGGCATTCGCCAGCACTGGCAAGCGACGCATAATTAATGTAAGTTTTGATTTTACTGAAGGGGAAACCGAGGTGAAGAGTGGACTGGGAGAAGTCTCCGTAGTGGTCTTCCGTTCCCAGCTCGCCTAGAGTGCGGACGTGGCGTTATTTACCCAGCTTGCCTGAGAAAGAGTGAGCATCTGTGCAGTTTAGGACTTAGCAAATGGAACGATTGAGCTTGGAGTTAGGCAGTTTTCGTTCAGCTATGTACTGAGCAAGATAGCTAGGACTGAATAGACGAGCGCAGCCTTGCAGCACCACGAGGTCGGCCGACGTCCGCACAACGACGCCGCTCCGCCACGCTGAATTCGATGACATTGCGCCCGCCCCGGCGACTGATTAATTTGTTGGATCACGTCGGCAAAGTTTCCACGAGGGTTTCATGGGCCGTGTATTGTAGAATTCTTCTCGCACTTCGCATTACGCCTGGGTCAGTCGATAGGAATTAGATTTGAGTTATCGCACTTTACTCCACGCAAACGCAATTTATTACCACTACCTGATAGGAGAATCTTGTAATGTGATGATTGAAGGTCGGGAGTTAAAATAAATTCGTGGTAATCGACTGCATCTGTTTTCAATCAAGTAGTTGAAATCCCAAGTCACTTTCGTAATTAATTTTATGTTCAACATTTGCGTCTGGTGTTCAATAGCTGAATATAACATCAATGTGCACCCCTTTTTAATTAAAAGTGATCAATTATGAATCAATTAATGTCAACACTGCCACCGCATTTCAATCAGGAGTCACAGGGCTTTATTATTTTTTTGCATTATCCGATATTGCGGAAGTTTTGCACTCTCTGTTGATCTGTTAGTCAATTAGCTGCAGTGGACACACGTGAAAACCAGATAAGTGACGCATGGGGGTGTTACGATGTTTACTGATAATACTCCCTTTAGTGGCTATAAAGACCGAAATACGTTTCCAGTAGATTACCACGGTCCAGCACTGAAGCTAAGCGAATTTAATTATGAAGTGGTGGATAAAACAGAGAATATGCACACTAACACAGACACGCTAAGCAGGAAAACTAGAGCTTTGCAGGCACTGCAGCACTGCAGGGTAGCCGCGCGGTCTCAAGCACCTTGTCACTGTCCGCGCAGCTCCCCCCCGCCCGAGGTTCGAGTCCTTCCTCGCGCATGGGTGCGTGTGTTGTGCTTAGCGTAAATTGGTTTACGTTAGATCAAGCATTGCGTGAGTTTAGGGACCGATTACCTCAGCAGTTGTGACCCATGAGACCTTACCACAATTTTCGAAAATTTCAAGAGCTCAGCAATTTGTGCAAAATTCCTCATGAAGTTCCTTCAATAATTACAGAACCCTAGAAAGACTATAATTTCCTTGTAGACTATGGCTGTATGAAACCATGAAACAATATTATGAGCCACGGATCAGTTTTAGCTCATTCTTGGCTAATTACGTACCTCGGATGGTTTACTTACGTTCGATCAAAATGGAGCTTATTGACACTGACTGTTAAGTGTGCTGCCTGTAGCCATTTAAATATTTCTTCCAATCGTTTTGCACACAGACCATATTCTTTGCAAATACAGTTATGTCATGAAGATAAACCATGCATTTTAAGGTATAGTCCCATAAGCTCTCCTTTCAGGAATCTTTGAAATATAGTTATTGCATTTTTCAATCCAAACAGCATCCTACAGCACTGGTAATGTCCTCATTAGATGTGGAAAAAACTGTCTTCAGCCGGTGTTCTGGAACTAGTTCAAGCTGATGGTAGCCACCCTTCAAATCCAAGTTAGATGAAACACCGACCTACATGTTTTGATGGGATGCGCATCAGTGACAATCTTTTCACATATGACTCTATAGTCAGAACACAACCTGTGTGACCACATTTTCACTCCAGGGGATACTGCTGTCCTCAGTGATTCCATAACGCAACCGCTGGTCAATGAATTCTTCCATCAAAAGTTGAATTTCTTAGAGACAATGTATGGCTTCTTAAACAAAGGAGCATTGATCCGAGTTGGTATCCTATGCTGTGTTATGGGCATCGCTGATACCAGAATCCACTGGATTGAACGAATCCGTGAATTTAAGCAATAAAGCTTAAATGTTTTCCCTGTATTTTCCGTTTGAGTGGTTGGCTTTATCACGTAGGGTAAAATCGCTAATGGTATTCCTGTGTCTATTGTTGTCACTTGACCCATGAATATCGTCTTCTTCCAAGTCAATGAAGCTGGCAATCACTAAGCTCAAATTTTTTTGGAGGAGGGGGGGGGGGGGGGGGGGGGAGGGTCATCAGTTTTCTGACTGTAGTGATGCGGCCGGTCACGAATTCCTCACCTGCTCCAAACTCTTCACCTCAGAGTAACACTTGAAACCTGTGTCCTCAATTACTTGCTGGATGTGTTCTAATCTGTGGTTTCCTCTACAGTTTTTGCCCTCTACAGCTCCCTCTAGTACCTTGGAAGTAATTCCCTCATGTCTTAACAGATGTCCTATCATCCTATCCCTTATCCTTATCAGGGTTTTCTGCATATTCCTTTCCTCTCCGATTCCGCGCAAATCCTCCCCATTCCTTACCTTACCACTCCACCTAATTTTCAAAAAAATGGTTCAATTGGCTCTGAGCACTATGGGACTCAGCTGCTGATGTCGTCAGTCCCCTAGAACTTAGAACTACTTAAACCTAACTAACTTAAGGACATCACACACATCCATGCCCGAGGCAGGATTCGAACCTGCGACTGTAGCGGTCATGCGGTTCCAGACTGTAGCGCCTAGAACCGCTCGGCCACCCCGGCCGGCCTAATTTTCAACATTCGTCTGTTGCACCACATCTCTAATGCTTCAGTTCTCTTACTTTTCCGATTTTCCCAGAGTCCACGTTTCGCTAATATACAATGCTGTACTCCAGACGTACATTCTCATAAATTTCTTCCTCAAAATAAGGCCGATATTTGATACTAGTAGACTGCTTTTGGCTAGGAATGCCCTTTTTGCCATTCCTAGTCAGTTTTTGATGTCCTCCTTGTTCCGTCCGTCACTGGTTATTTTACTGTCCAGGTAGCAGAATTCCTTAAATTCATCTACTTTGTGACCATCAACCCTGTGTTAAGTTTGTCGCTGTTCTCATTTCTTCTACTTTTCATTACTACTGTCTTTCTTCTATTTACTCTCAATCCAGAGTTCGTACTCATTAGACTGTTCATTCCCTTCAGCAGATTATGTAATACTTCTTCAGTTTTACTCAGGATAGCAATGTCATCAGCTAATAGTATCATTGAATTCCTTTCACCTTGAATTTTAATTTCACTTCTGTACCTTTCTTTTATTTCCATTATCGCTTCTTCGATCTACAGACTGAACAGTTTTGACGAAAGACTAATGGTTCAAATGGCTCTGAGCACTATGGGACTCAACTGCTGAGGTCATTAGTCCCCTAGCACTTAGAACTAGTTAAACGTAACTAACCTAAGGACATCACAAACATCCATGCCCGAGGCAGGATTCGAACCTGCGACCGCAGCGGTCTTGCGGTTCCAGACTGCAGCGCCTTTAACCGCACCGCCACTTCGGCCGGCTGGCGAAAAACTACTTCCCGGTCTTACACCCTGTCCGAGCACTTCGTTCTTGGTCATCCACTCTTGGCTCTTGTGCATATTGTATATCACCCGTCTCCCCCCTTAGCGTACCCCTATTTTCCTCAGAATTACGAACATCTAGCACATTTTACATTTTCAAAGGCTTTTTCCAGGTCAACAAATATTATGAACGTGTTTTGATTTTTCTTTAGCCTTGCACCATTACTAACCGCAATGTCGGGATTGCCTCTCTGGTGCCTTTACCATTTCTAAAGCATAACTGATCGTCATCTAGCACATCCTCGATCTTCTTCTTCATTCTTACTGTATACTATTCTTGTCAGCAACTTGGATATATGAGCTCTGTTAAACTGAATGTGCGATAATTTTCAAACTTGCGGCTTGCGGCCTTCGGAATTGTGTGAGTGACATTTTTCCCAAAGGCAGATGGTATGTCAACAGACCCATACATTCTACACACCAACGTGAATAATCGTTTTGTAGCCACTTCTCCGAGTGGTTTTAGAAATTCCGATGGAATGTTATCTATCCCTTCTGCATTATTTGTTCTTAAGTCCTCCAAAGCTATTTTAAATTCTGATTCTGATGATGGACCCCATACTCTACCAAATCGACTCATGTTTCTTCTTCTACCATATCAGACAAATCTTCCTCCTCATAGAGGCTTTCTCTGTATTCTTTCCACCTATCCGCTCGGTCCTCTGCATTTGATAGTGGAATTCCCGTTGCACTCACAAAGTTACCACTCTTACTTTTAAGGTCGTCGAAGGTGGTTTTGACTTTTGTACATGCTCGATCAGTCTTTCCGACAATCAGCTCTTATTCGATTTCGTCACGTTTTTCAAGCATTCATTTCGTCTTAGCTTCCATGCGCTTCCGATTTATTTAATTCCTCAGCGACTTGTAATTCTGTATGGTTGAGTTTCCCGGAACATTTTTGTACTTCATCCTTTCATCGATCAACTGAAGGGTTTCTTCTGTTACCCATGGGTTCTTCGGAGTTACCATATTTGTAATTATGTTTTTCTGTCCACCTTCTGTAGTTGTCCTTTTTAGAGATGTTCATTCCTCTCAGCTGTACTGCCTACTGACCTGCTTCTAATTGCAGTATCTCTAGCCTTACAGTACTTCAATCAAGTCTCGTCATTTCTTGATACTTCCGCGTCCCACTTTTTACCGTGTTGATTGTTCCTAACTAATCTCTTAAATTTCAGCCTACTCGTTATCACTGCCAAATTGTGATCTGAGTCAATATCTGCTCGTGAGTACGCAATACAATCCGGTACCTGATTTTGGAATCTGTCTCTGACCATGATGTAATCTAAATGAAATCCTCCCGTATCACCCGGCCTTTACAAGTAAATCTTCTCCTCTTGTGATTCTTGAGCAGAGTATTCGCTATTACTAGATGAAATTTCTTACACAACACAATCAGTCTTTCTCCTCCCTCATGGATTGTCTCCTGTAAAGTTGTCTGCTACTCGTTCCCCTATAGCTGCTTTTCAGTCCACCATGTCCGCCCCAGTAGCTGAGTGGTCAGCGTGACGGATTGCCGTCCTCTGGGCCCGGGTTCGATTCCCGGCTGGGTCGGAGATTTTCTCCGCTCAGGGACTGGGTGTTGTGCTGTGTTCATCATCATTTCATCCCCATCCGGCGTGCAGGTCGCCCAATGTGGCGCCGAATGTAATAAGACCTGCGATATGGCGGCCGGACCTGCCCCGCGAGGGGCCTCCCGGCCAATGACGCCAAACGCTCATTTCATTTCCAGTCCACCATGACTTAGATATTCAGCTTACTTTACGTACGGTATTACCCTTTCAATATTCTCACATACTTCCTCTATCTCAACATTTTCAGCCTGTGACGTCGGTACTACACCTGAACTATCGTTGTCGATACTGATAAGAACAACCCTGTCACTACACTGTTAACAGTAACACACACTCTGGTGCCTTTACCTTTCCTAAAGCCAAACTGATCGTCATTGAAGACTACCTCAGTGTTTTTTCCTTTGTTTTGTATATGATTCTTGTCAACAACTTAAACGCAAGGGCTGTTAAGCTGATCGTGCGATAATTCTCGCACTTGTCGGCTATTGCAGTCTTCTTAATTACGTGGATAATATTTTTCCAGTACATAAGGAATCCTACTCCCCTTAACCATCTTCTGGTACTGTTGATATCACCCAATGCTCAGCTTGTGTTCTTCCCATTTCACTTCATTGACCCCTACTGTACCTAGATTCAGGTTGCGCATTTCCGTTTTCAGATGCTTTACCTTCCCAACCATGTTCAAAATTCTGGCATTCCGCGCCAAGACCCGTAGAAAGCTATCCTTTCGTTGGTTATTCAATCTGTTTCTCATGGACACTTGTCCTTTGACAGTCCTCTCACGCAAATCCGGATGCGAGACTATTGTGGAATCTTTTGCCAATGGAGAGATGACTAACACTGCCACAAAGCAGACTAACACTGGCACAAAGGGCATTTCTAGGCAAGAGAAGTTTACTAATATGAAACATGAGTCTTATTTTGTGGAAGAGATTTCTGAGAATTTACGTTTGGAGCACAGTGTGTGTGGGTGAAATCTTATGGGAATTAACTGCTAAGGTCATCAGACCCTAAGCTAACATACTACTTAACCTACATTATCCTAAGGACAAACACACGCGCCCATGCCCGAGGGAGGACTCCAAACTCCGCCGGGACCAGCCGCACAGTCCATGACTGCAGCGCCCGAGACCGCTCGGCTAATCCCGCGCGGCTTGGAGCACAGTATTGTGTGATAGTGAAACATGGACTGTGGGAAAACCAGAACAGAAGAGAATCGAAGCATTTGAGATGTATGTCGAAATTTAGGTGGGCTGATCAGGTAAGAATGTAAGGGTAAGGGTGTTCGGCGCAGATTCTGAGAGTTTAGGAATGTATGGAAACACTGTCAAAAATAATAGGGTAACTGTTAGATGATCAGCGAATAAGTTCCGTGGTACCAGATGGAGCTATAGAGGGTAAAAACTGTAGAGGAAGACAGAGATTGGAATATATCCAGCAAACAATTCCGGACTTTGGTTGCAAGTGCCAATCTGAGATGAAGAGCCTGGCACGGGTGAAAAATTCGTGGCGGGCTGCATCAGAGCAGTGGAAAGCCTGATGACTAAGGAAAAAAAAGGTCTTGCTTATTACTTTTGCAGTCTCCAGCCTTATGCACAACCTCACCACATACAAACCACTGTTTCTGGCTAGATTGCTTCTTCAGCTTATTAAAGGTAGTTACAACAAAAAATAATTGACTAAAGGGCAAAGTGTTCCGTCTTCTACCATTTTACCTTTATGGAACGCATCGGCCGACCTACAGATAACACACAGAGGGGATCGCGTGAGAGATCACCATGCGAGAGCGGAGTCACAGTGACATGACAGCCAGATCGCAAGCAACCCGCTAAGGTCGTCGTCGACAGGCTGACGGAGCAGACTCTGCACAGCAGCGAGCTGGAGTTGGCGCGTCCTATGAGCGGCGTGTCGGCAACAGGCAGGGCTGTCAGCGCAACGCAGAGCCGAGCGCAGCTGCAACTCCGAGGGCGCCTCAGCCGTGTCTCCACCACGCAAAGCTGCCCCCGCGAGCACTTGTCACAGTCACGGAAGCTTTGCGCAGCGAAACACTGGGCGGACAACATTTCCCCTCTATACTGCCGTTCACCTTACCAACCGGCTGAAATTCACCTGTTACGGAGATACTCTGTTCACCTTCAGAAGCAGCTATCGATTTACAGGAATATATCTGCGAAAGCTCTATGAGGAAGTGAGATGGCTTATTAAGCAGTAGCCTACTCTTAAGCGTATTTTTTTGAAATTACCGTACATTTCCACGGCACAGTTATTTATTGGCAGCTACCTTAAGTGTTTTATAAAGCACTCCGTCTTCAGGCCACAAGTGGCCCATCGGGACCATCGGACCGCGGTGTAATTCTTAGCTGAGATTGCAGATAGGAGGGGCGTGTGGTGAGCACACAGCTCCCCCGATGGTTATGATGGTTTTCTTTGACCGGAGCCGCTACTATTCAGTCTAGTGCACCACTGGCCATTAAAATTGCTACACCACGAAGATGACGTGCTACAGACTTGAAAATTAACCGACGGGAATAAGGCGCTGTGATATGCAAATGATTAGCTTTTCAGAGCATTCACACAAGGTTGGCGCCGGTGGCGACACCTACAACGTGCTGACATGAGGAAAGTTTCCAAACGATTTCTCATACACAAACAGCCGTTGATCGGCGTTGCCTGGCGAAACGTTGTTGTGATGCCTCGTGTAAGGAGGAGAAATGCGTGCCCCGACTTTGATAAAGGTAGGATTGTAGCCTATCGCGATTACGGTTTACGTATCGCTACATTGCTGCTCGCGTTGGTCGAGATCCAATGACTGTTAGCAGAACATGGAATCGGTGGGTTCAGGAGGGTAATACGGAACGCCGTACTGCATCCCAACGGCCTCGCATCACTGGCAGTCGAGATGAGAGGCATCTTATCCGCATGGCTGTACCGGATCGTGTACCCAGATCTCGATCGCTGACTCAACAGGTGGGGACGTTTACAAGACAACAACCATCTGCACGAACAGTTCGACGATGTTTGCAGCAGCTTGGACTACCAGCTCGGAGACTATGGCTGCGGTTATCCTTGACGCCGCATCAAAGGCAGGACCGCCTGCGGTGGTCTATTCAACGACGAACCTGGGTGCACGAATGACCATCCTTCTGCAGAGGGCTTTTGGCAGGCGGGGTGCACTCAGTCCTTGTGAGGCCAATTGAACTTGATGTGGAAGTAGCGGCTCCGGTTATGAAAATTGACTATTGTGGGGGGGGGGGGGAGGGGAGGAGTGCTGAGCTGACCACGTACCCGTCCGCATCCTCATTCAGTGATGCCTGTAGGCTGAGGATGACTTGGCGGTTTGTCAACATCGTTGGCCTTCAAGGCCTGTTCGAAAGGAATTTATTTTCGGAATGAGATTTTCACTCTGCAGCGGAGTGTGCGCTGATATGGAACTTGCCGGCGGATTAAAACTGTAGAATTTATTTTACCTATCTAGCTACAAATGGAAATTATACACAACAAAGCATTAGAAGAATTAAAATTATATTTAGTGATAAATTAATAAATATTAAATGTTCGACAATCACACAAGAGATTTATTTTTTACTGGTTTCCACTTCCTGATCTTGAACATGAGGTGACCGGTTCTTGTGGTTTTCTTTATCACTGTACATTGAGGTAAAAACAAATCTAAAGCTTAATACATTTGTCTGACATTTTTTTCATTTTTCCTTTTTTCTTCTCCTACCGCAGAATATCACTTAAGTTTGCATTCTTGAACAAAAAACCTGCAACTGTCAAAAGTGTATAAAAGAAGTCACTGCCTATGTTGGAAATTAAGTCACGAGACAAGCTGAAGGCCCACTGCAGCCCACTTTTTTTTTTTTTTTGGTCTTATTTATTGGATTTCGGGCAGTGCCCATCCAGACATCTCAACGGACTAATGTCAATTATGACAATCCGGACGTAAGGACAACACAACGCCCATTCCCCAAGAGGAGAAAATCACCGACCCGGTCGGAAATCGAATCCTGTCCCCGTCGTGGGTCTTACAATATAAATATTCCCCGGTAGCTCCCCCATTTTGGGTGCCGCTGACTTAGGTGTGTGCGACGACAGTCATCCTTAGAAAGAGCATACTTGCAGTAATACTTTGGTCCGCTATTGGCGGTCGCTGTCTGTCGTTGACGGAGGACTTCCGAATAAGAGCGGCAAAAACATGTGTTGTGTTACAGAAGGAGCGACGGAGATAACGACAATATGAGACAAGTCTTATTAACCAGGTCTTTTCTGTTGTTTACTGGTTTTTCACTCACTTTAAAGAATAGGAACTGATAACTATAAACCGGGGAACGGTGTTGAGGAAGTTATACCGAGGCAATTGACACCCCAATCATCCTTCTAAATAAACAGGCACATTTACGCGTTTCTGGTGCTCTGATAGGAGCGTTTCTCCCATGAAAAACAGGCAGGCACATTTGCACGTCTTTGGTGCTTTGATAGGAGCGTTTCTCCGATGGAAAACAGGCCTTCTTTGGACATGTTCTAAAATCAATATGATACAATATTTGTTTTACAATAGCATTCTGATGGTTGTGAACTGGGCACCCTGGGGGATCAGAATCTTTGAGACACTTGATCTCTCGTGAAGCACTGAGCATAAAACCGCGAATACGTTTGCCTGCCAAAATTTTCAGGGAAGTCGTATTTCAGGTGACGCCGTATTGGGCGACTTGCGTGTCGGTGATGATGATGAAATAATGATGAGGACAACACAACACCCAGTCCAGGGGCGGAGAAATTCTCCAACCCAGCCGGGAATCGAGCCCGAGCCTACTGCATAGTAGGAAAACACATTAGCACTCAGCTAAGCACGCAGACAGTAACTTGCAGCTAGGGGAGTTTGTAAGAGTCAGGTGAGATGCATGTTACAAAACGGCAAATGTATTCTCATGCCAAACTTTTTGGGAAAATGTTTAAAGGTGATGAGGAAAGTAGAATGAGGCAGCTGGTACTCACATTTCAGTCAGTCTTGTAAATAAACAAGAACATATTCGCATTTATGTGCTCCGATAGGAGCATTTTTCCGCTCGTATTCAGTATGAGCAGTAGCTACTTAATCACAACTACGCAGCAGAACATCAGTGATCAGTGGGTTCCCATACTATAGAAGTATTTTCTCCACAACGCGCGTCTGGCAGGCACAGCCTTCTCTGCTTTAAGCTAAATTCTGAGTGCTCATGCACGCAATGAACATCCCATGACGTTATCCGCGGTGACTGTTCTCCGTCTCTTAAAAAACCTCAATGCCCCAATGTGCTCATATAATTTAGTATCTCATGTGATGACAGTTAAGCACACCAGTAGCGTCCATACAGATTAATTCACCCCGCTTCTCTTACGAATTTCCTTCCCATGACACACCGGTTCCACGAACTCCTTTACTCTAGTCGATAGTGGCGTTGCTTTACTATCCACTGACTCAACTGACCATCTGTCACTCGTCTGTGAGCAAGCACACCCCAACAATTTTCGAGCGCAGCAATGAAACTTTTAATACTGGCCTGTGTACTTTGGGATACGTGGATACGGCATGATCTCTTACTGTATGATATTATATACCCGTTATATGGATATGGATTTGGACAATGCATCATACGTAAGTCACCAAGGTCATATGAAGCTCAGTCTTTGACACTTTTCCACTTGCGTTTTGCGTGCTTTTGTGTCTTATTATGTCGCTCTATTACCTGACCCATATCAATTGTATGTAGGACAATAGAAACTGAAATTAATCACAGCTTTACTTATATATCGTTACACATGAAATGCTGCTGTGCTGTATAGAATAGTTCTGCTGCACCTATCGATGTCGCATTATGCAACCTATAACCTTAAGTTCGGGCTTCAGAAACCAGGCACAACACTTTCATGTTTTCTTGCTCAATACACACAAACTGTTAGTGATACAGAAAAAAATGAACTGCAACTTTTTCTATGAAATTTAATATAGTTAAATTTTGTACTGGGAATCATTTTCGCTAGATACAGTAGTTTTCGAGTTATGCAAGAAAGACATATGAAATGACCTTCAAATGCATCCCATCCCCACTGCCACACTTAACTCCCAATGGTCAGGATTTCTAGTCCCTTGCTCATGGTAGTCCTTCCTATCACTGGACGAATTATTTCCCACATTTGACCTTTTTGGTCTTCATTCACTGCACTTATTACGGCACTGGCTTAGTCGAGCACATGAAAATTGTAAAAATGTCGTATGTGAAGATTTTACCTAACAATTTTGTGAATTTTAACAGTATAAAGTAAACAGTACTTTGTTGTATTCGTTAGGACTTCTGACTACGAAACTAATTTTATTGTAACGTTTACAAAAGTCATTACCCTCACGGGAACGTTTAAATTAATAATGTTAATGAAAGAACTGACAGCGCTGGTGGTGTAAAAGCCTAATTAATAGTGATCATGGAAAGTTGAGTACAGGATGTAATACATGTAATCGTAAATTTTTGTAGTTGTGAAACGGAATGTCACGAACAACGCACTACAAATCCTGACTGGTGAGGGGTGAGTGTGGGACTGGAGGTGCATTTAAAGGTAAACTAAAGTACGTTTCTCTTGAATGATTCCAAAACCGTGGCCTCCAGGAAAATGTCTCCCAATACAATATGTAACAACAATTAAATTTCCTTCAAAAACAACCTGTTCATTTTTTCTGTAGGAATAACAGTTTGCGCGTAGCGAGCTGTAGACTATGAGGGCCTGATATAATATTGGTAGTCGCATAAACCGACATCGGTAGGGGCAGCTGAATCATCGTATATTTGTTGTAACATTCACTGATACAGTGAAAGCAAAGCTATGCCACCTTAATGGTCTACAAAAAACAACGGTGAACTCCAACAGCGTTGCGCTAACAAAGTGATAAGTAAATTCAGAGCTGTCTCCAAACCACAGTATCGTTTATGTGTCCTTTCATTTCTCTGCGTAACCCACCAACACTCGTAGCCTCCTACTGTATTCAGAGTATGTGCTAATTTTAGCTACACACTATCGTGTATTTTATGATGTATTGATAATTTTCCCTACTCATGCATGTTTGTTTAGACCTTCGGGTGGGTTTAGTGACATCTCTGAATAGTCAAAATGACTGTGTCTGTGATACAATATCCACAGTCAATGTCTATCTTCAGATGTTTGGGGAACTGTGGTGATGTAAAACTTTTTTTGATGTGTGTGTAATCCAAAATTCAGGTGTAACTTACATAATTACGTTAAAAAGTCTATTTTATGTAAATTACTTAGAAAAATTTATGAAAGCGAATATATTTTCGTATCACATTCACTTATTCTGAATTAATTTTTTTCTTGCAAAAGGTGAGTGCAAGAAAATAAATTTAATATTTTTTAAAGAAGTTGAACATCAAAAAACAAATAAAATCAATTATGGTGAATATAATAAATCTATTCTTTCCTAGAATTTTCCTAATTCTTTCTTCTGGAGTAGCTATCAGATTTTTATGAATTGTCGTTTGTAAATATTTATTGAGAAGAGATTTATTTACAGGTCTACCACATTTAGAAGTACCTTAAATTTTCTGGTAATGTTTTTTACATTCTTTAAAAATCAAACAATATCCATCTTCTCGATATTTATCTTTATAAAATAACATTCTTTTTCTCTAGACAGTCACCACACTGCTCTAGCTGTATGATATTGTTTATTCAAAGATCAAAAAATTTAATACAGGAAAATAAAATATTCAGAGCATTTTCACTGAGTGAGTTCCAGATCATGAAGTTCATTATCTATGTTTGTAACTTTCTTCATTACTTTATATTTCAGTTTGACCTGTTCTCTTTCAATTAATTGAAAATCCCTGTCAGTAATTAATTTAGAACAGCTGTCTGGTAAAATAATCTTAAACTCATTATTAAGCTCTATAATTTTTTTTCTCCATATTTAGTATATAAATAAACACATCTGTTAATATTATATAAAAAAATATATCCCTCACTCAGTAAGTATTTTGATCTCTTTTGAGACACATACATTGTTGAGTGTCTTGATTAGAATTTCCATTTACATAGAAACCTTTTTATCAGTTTTGTTAAAATTTTTGCTGCCCATACGATAAGATACTATTTTATTTTCTAAGACATATCTTTTGTTATCAAGGGGGCTCAACAATATCTTGTTGGTTTCAACTGTGTATATTTTATGATTTTTACTTCAAATCAGATTTCTGCACTGTTCTCTATTGTTAAATAATCTTTATAATGCTGTAAGTTTATTTTACTTTTGACAGAATATTTCTTGACTCCACGTTTTTTCTCTGTTTTAACATCAGTTTTATAAGCATACATATTGTCTCTTAAACCACATAATTCTTCCATTATTTTTCCATTACATTCATTTTTTATTTTTCCTTCAACTTTTTAACTTGTGGAATTCCATAAATATTATTTCCAGGATAATCTCTAGTATCAGATATATTAGTCAACAATTTCCTATCTTCATAAAAATCTTCAATTTTTATATTATGGATATAACTTTCTGTATCCAAATAATAGAACTCAATGTTTTGTTCATATTGCTGTTTAATTACTGTATACTGAAAATCATATGTTATTTCTTTTGTTAAATCAAGTATACTCATAGCAACATAGGTGGGTTTAATTAATGTAATTTTTGTTCTTTTCATTTGAATAGTAGCAAGATTTTGCATAAAATATAGTTCTTGTTTTAAAGTTTGGGTTTGCTAATACGAGGGCAGTTCAATAAGTAATGCAACACATTTTTTTTCTCGGCCAATTTTGGTTGAAAAAACCGGAAATTTCATGTGGAATATTTTCAAACATTCCCGCTTCGTCTCGTATAGTTTCATTGACTTCCGACAGGTGGCAGCGCTGTACGGAGCTGTTAAAATGGCGTCTGGAATGGATGTGCGTTGCAAACAACGGGCAGTGATCGAGTTCCTGTTGGCGGAAAACCAGGGCATCTCAGATATTCATAGGCGCTTGCAGAATGTCTACGGTGATCTGGCAGTGGACAAAAGCACGGTGAGACGTTGGGCAAAGCGTGTGTCATCATCGCCGCAAGGTCAAGCAAGACTGTCTGATCTTCCGCGTGCGGGCCGGCCGCGCACAGCTGTGACTCCTGCAATGGCGGAGCGTGCGAACACACTCGTTCGAGATGATCGACGGATCACCATCAAACAGCTCAGTGCTCAACTTGACATCTCTGTTGGTAGTGCTGTCACAATTGTTCACCAGTTGGGATATTCAAAGGTTTGTTTCCGCTGGGTCCCTCGTTGTCTAACCGAACACCATAAAGAGCAAAGGAGAACCATCTGTGCGGAATTGCTTGCTCGTCATGTGGCTGAGGGTGACAATTTCTTGTCAAAGATTGTTACAGGCGATGAAACATGGGTTCATCACATCGAACCTGAAACAAAACGGCAATCAATGCAGTGGCGCCACACCCACTCCCCTACCAAGAAAATGTTTAAAGCCATACCCTCAGCCGGTAAAGTCATGGTTACAGTCTTCTGGGACGCTGAAGGGGTTATTCTGTTCGATGTCCTTCCCCATGATCAAACGATCAACTCTGAAGTGTATTGTGCTACTCTTCAGAAATTGAAGAAACGACTTCAGCGTGTTCGTAGGCACAAAAGTCTGAACGAACTTCTCCTTCTTCATGACAACGCAAGACCTCACACAAGTCTTCGCACCCAAGAGGAGCTCACAAAACTTCAGTGGACTGTTCTTCCTCATGCACCCTACAGCCCCAATCTCACACCGTCGGATTTCCATATGTTTGGCCCAATGAAGGACGCAATCCGTGGGAGGCACTACGCGGATGATGAAGAAGTTATTGATGCAGTACCACGTTGGCTCAGACATCGACCAGTGGAATGGTACCGCGCAGGCATAGAGGCCCTCATTTCAAGGTGGCGTAAGGCCGTAGCATTGAATGGAGATTACGTTGAAAAATAGTATTGTGTAGCTAAAAGATTGGGGAATAACCTGGTGTATTTCAATGCTGAATAAAACAACCCCTGTTTCAGAAAAAAAATGTGTTGCATTACTTATTGAATTGCCCTCGTAATGTATCACATTTTTCACCATCTAATACTAACTTTATATCAACTCTATTTCTGATATTTTCCATTGTCTTACCAAACACTGAACTATTCATCAGTTTATAGAAATCTTTTTCAAAATCAGTTTTGGCTTTAGTTCTCATTATGGTACTTAAACAATGTACTTCTTCAACCAATCTCATTGTTTAAATTTTAAAACTTTATGTATTTTTTTAAATTTCATCCCTAGAGACAGATACTATTTAAGATATCTATAGTGAACTACATTATTATTTTTGTTATTTTCTTTCTTTGTTCCAGGCACTATGGTATTTTGAGGACAAGTGCAAGATCCTTAAATTTTGTATTTCTCTTGGATATTCTAAATCTATTTCAGAAATATGTCCAATTTTAGCAGTATCTGATATTTCAAACGTTTTAGTACACTCAAAATTATTTGGTTCATCCCATTCAAATCTACCATATGGTAAATTTTTACTCATAGCATAACCATAAAAATTATTTGCATCTAAATATTTTAGATAATTTGATATCTTTTTACTATCAAATTCGTTCATATATTTATTGTTGGCATTAACAAGTATTTTACAACACTGTGATATTCCTTCTCTTACTCCCTTTCCAACCATTAAAAATCATATAATCATGTAATACACCGAGTGGTTTTTAGTCATTTTCAACATTGAATCCCAAGTAAATCCTGGTGGAGTAAAATACCAACATGGATCAAAATCATATGCTTTTATACAAGTTTTTTTAAAATTTCTAGATACATCAGATAATAAAAATACATCAGTTTTAAGATATAGATAATGATATTCACCTAGGTTTTTAATATTAAATTTTTTCCAAAGTATTTAGGCATGTTTATAATCTTCATCAGCTATTTCAATATCATTCAGTTCATTATAGAATTCTCTGTTTGCTGGTAATTGTGTCTCTTCAAATTTTTTCCAAGAATACATGTAATCATACGGATATACACCTTTTCTGGTCACTAAATCAAATAACTCTTCTGGAAAAATTTTCTAATTGTTTTCTATCTGATCTATTTTGAAATTTGATGAAAGTTTATCAAATGAAGAATCCATAATTTTGAATATCTTAATAAATCTCACTGTCAAACTTTAATTTCTTCTCACCAAAACTGAGAAGAAAAGACTCCAAGTTCAACTGTGCTTCACTAAGCCATTACAACAATACACCTTTGCATAAAGTTCTCGCACCTAGACAAGTTAGAAAAATATTTCTCAGTAACTCTCCTGTGAACAAATACCTTCCTTGACACTTGTTTCAATTATAAAGCAAGACCATATGCTTCATTACAAAATGGTTTTCCTGGTTCAAGGACGGTCCTTTGACGTTTATGATATTCCATAGGAAGACATATGAGGATCGATGAACGACGTTTGAAGGTTTTAACCGATTAAATTCCACGAAAATGTTCCTGATAATTAGTAAATGTTATGAACTGGAATCATTTGGAATTTGAGCAATATTTGCAGTCAACCGGCAAGATTCAAAATTCGGAAATTGTGTCTGTTCGGAAACATGGAGTTCGAATGAGATTAATCCAGTTTCATCAGTTTATATCTTGTACATTAATTGTACGTTAGCCTACAAAGTTTGTATTTAATAAGAAGCAACCGGTTTTGTGAGGGTATATTCTTCACAAGATTGCACGTGTGACCTTGGGTATTGTCTACAATTACGCTTAGGATATAAGGTATCATTACCTTCCACAAATATTCAAATGTACTCCAATGGAACCTCAACAATCGTTCAAACGATAGTGAAATTCGTTCTCGACTTTTGTATAAAACTGTGGATGTGCTGCATTAACTTCTGATGCTTTCTGGCGTCACACAGCCAAAGATGTTAGACGTACATAAGCCATCTAAAATAAAACACTATCAAAGTGACACTGCACCCCAACGGTGACAGTAGCGGTACTCCTGTTAGGGCCTATCAACCGTTGAGAAAGCTCGTTCTAAGCAACCACTAGTAATGTAGAGTTATGAAATTTCAGGAATAAATTCATCTAGGTAACATATTTAATTACCCTCCTCCCTCATGAACCTTGGACCCTGCTGCTTGTGGGGATGCATGCCTCAGCGATTCAGGTAGCCGTACCGTAGGTGAGTCAACAAACGTGTGGTTCCTGAAGATGGGCTGCAGCCTTTTCAGTAATTGCAGGGGCAACAGTCTGGATGATTGACTGATATGGCCTTGTAACTGTTGTGACTTGGCAAGACAGCCAAGCCACTAGGAGAGGAAGCCGAAAGGCATGCGTTAAAGCTCATGCAGGCTGGCGCGAGGTCTGGAACAGTCAAGGAGTTGAGTCTAGTAAATAAAGTACGTAGCTGCTGGATTACTTAACTTTAATCCATAATTGGTGAACATGCATCACAAGATAAATAGCAAATGATAATGGCGCCTTGCTAGGTCGTAGCTAATGACGTAGCTGAAGGCTATGCTAACTATCGTCTTGGCAAATGAGAGCGTAATTTGTCAGTGAACCATCGCTAGCAAAGTCGGCTGTACAACTGGGGCGAGTGCTAGGACGTCTCTCTAGACCTGCCGTGTGGCGGCGCTCGGTCTGCAATCACTGACAGTGGCGACACGCGGGTCCGACGTACACTAACGGACCGCGGCCGATTTAAAGGCTACCACCTAGCAAGTGTGGTGTCTGGCGGTGACACCACAGTAACAATAAGTAAAACGGCCTTGTTGTGCTAGTACTGCGAACAGCTGAAAGCAAGGGAAAACTACAGCTGTAATTTTTCCAGGGGGTAAGCAGCTTTACTGTACCTTTTATACACTCCTGGTAAGGGAAAAAAGAACACATTGACACCGGTGTGTCAGACCCACCATACTTGCTCCGGACACTGCGAGAGGGCTGTACAAGCAATGATCACACGCACGGCACAGCGGACACACCAGGAACCGCGGTGTTGGCCGTCGAATGGCGCTAGCTGCGCAGCATTTGTGCACCGCCGCCGTCAGTGTCAGCCAGTTTGCCGTGGCATACGGAGCTCCATCGCAGTCTTTAACACTGGTAGCATGCCGCGACAGCGTGGACGTGAACCGTATGTGCAGTTGACGGACTTTGAGCGAGGGCGTATAGTGGGCATGCGGGAGGCCGGGTGGACGTACCGCCGAATTGCTCAACACGTGGGGCGTGAGGTCTCCACAGTACATCGATGTTGTCGCCAGTGGTCGGCGGAAGGTGCACGTGCCCGTCAACCTGGGACCGGACCGCAGCGACGCACGGATGCACGGCAAGACCGTAGGATCCTACGCAGTGCCGTAGGGGACCGCACCGCCACTTCCCAGCAAATTAGGGACACTGTTGCTCCTGGGGTATCGGCGAGGACCATTCGCAACCGTCTCCATGAAGCTGGGCTACGGTCCCGCACACCGTTAGGCCGTCTTCCGCTCACGCCCCAACATCGTGCAGCCCGCCTCCAGTGGTGTCGCGACAGGCGTGAATGGAGGGACGAATGGAGACGTGTCGTCTTCAGCGATGAGAGTCGCTTCTGCCTTGGTGCCAATCATGGTTGTATGCGTGTTTGGCGCCGTGCAGGTGAGCGCCACAATCAGGACTGCATACGACCGAGGCACACAGGGCCAACACCCGGCATCATGGTGTGGGGAGCGATCTCCTACACTGGCCGTACACCACTGGTGATCGTCGAGGGGACACTGAATAGTGCACGGTACATCTAAACCGTCATCGAACCCATCGTTCTACCATTCCTAGACCGGCAAGGGAACTTGCTGTTCCAACAGGACAATGCACGTCCGCATGTATCCCGTGCCACCCAACGTGCTCTAGAAGGTGTATGTCAACTACCCTGGCCAGCAAGATCTCCGGATCTGTCCCCCATTGAGCATGTTTGGGACTGGATGAAGCGTCGTCTCACGCGGTCTGCACGTCCAGCACGAACGCTGGTCCAACTGAGGCGCCAGGTGGAAATGGCATGGCAAGCCGTTCCACAGGACTACATCCAGCATCTCTACGATCGTCTCCATGGGAGGATAGCAGCCTGCATTGCTGCGAAAGGTGGATATACACTGTACTAGTGCCGACATTGTGCATGCTCTGTTGCCTGTGTCTATGTGCCTGTGGTTCTGTCAGTGTGATCATGTGATGTATCTGACCCCAGGAATGTGTCAATAAAGTTTCCCCTTCCTGGGACAATGAATTCACGGTGTTCTTATTTCAATTTCCAGGAGTGTATGATGATGGCATCCTCTTGAGTAAAATATTCTGGAGGTAAAATAGTCCCCCACTCGGATCTCTGTGTGGGGACTACTCAGGAGGACGTCGCTATCAGGAGAGAAAAAACTGACTTTCTATGGATCGCAGTCTTGAATGTCAGATTCCTTAATTGGGCAAGTAGGTTAGAAAATTTAAAAAGGCAAATGGATAAGTAAAAGTTAGATGTATTGGGAATTGGTGAATATCGATGGCAGGGCAACAATACTTCTGGTCAGGTGAATACAGGGTTATAAACATAAAATCTAATAGGGGTAATGCAAGTGTAGGTTTAACAACGCATAAAAAAATGGAACACAGGTAAGCTACTACGGACAGCATAGTGAACACATTACTGGAACCACAGACAGATACGAAGCCCACACCTACCACAGTAGTACTAGTTTCTATGCCAACTAGCTCCACAGATGACGAAGCGATTTAAGAAATCCATGATGAAATAAAAGAAATTATTCAGATAGTGAAGGGAGATTAAAATTTAATAGTCATTGGGGACTGGAATCCGATAGTTGAAAGAGGAAGAGAAGGAAAAGTAGTAGGTGAATATGGAATGGGGGTAGGGAATGAAAGAGGAAGCCACCTTCTGGAATTTTGCACAGACCATAAATTAATCATATCTGCACTTGGTTTAAGAATCATGATAGAAGGTTGTACACATGGAAAAGGCCTGGGGACACTGAAAGATTTGAGATAAATTATACAATGATTAGACAGAAATTTAGGAACCAGGTTTTAAGTGGAGCTGGAATGCCTTATCCTGACAATGATAAATTTATTAAATTGGGTTTCCTGTATTTCAGGAACCACTGTATCTATTGACATGATACATTTACATACCATCAAACTACAAGTTCTGAGTCTACTGAACCACAATAATTGCATTTCAGACGCTGCTTTTGGATATACAGTTTTTTAATTACATGGTTAAAACTTTGTCTGCTTCTTTTGTACGTTATCATAAATAATTTTAAGTGTACATAACATTGTGTTTTTCTTTTAGTTCAGTAGACTGAGGATATATAAGTCATTACTCCCTGAAATTTTGAATGCTCTACTCGAAGTGATTTCTGAGACTTTGGGAAAAATGCAACAGAAAATATAAATTTTCAGGAACGGCTTCTAATGTTTCAAAATACTGTAACTCACTTAATATATGACTATTGTTTTACTTTTAGTCACTCACAAGCACCATGCACCATACTGTACATCATCCCCTTGAACATTTTCCGAGTTTTTTCTTCTGTTCTTCTTTCTGGACTTCTTAATGACCAACTGCGCTGCATACTCTCCTTTATCAATGCGAATCTTGCCCATCCACTCAACTTCTCTTACGCAGCTTGCTCCAGGATTAATTCCCACATGCTGTAGCACGTTCACCCTACTAATGTTGCCATCATTTAAAACACTAACAGCATTACTGACATCCAACTTTAGTGTCTTCATTCGAACAAATATATTTTTTCTAAGCGAGTCCATGTAAGATTACTGAACGACTCATTGGGATTTTGAGTCTGACTATGCAGACACTTCTTTAGTAACTGAGTATTTGTCAGGTCTCTGTAAATAGGTTTTATGATATCCAAGACTGCTGCTAGAATAGACTGTTTATGGCTGTATGAACTGTTTGAGTGCTGGGCGTTGTGGTAATTTCACCATGAATCAAGCCCAGGAGGGCAAAGGTGGTGTACTGGTTTCTCACCAGTTGACAGTCTGTGGAAGAAGGTAGCCCGTACTGCCTCCTTCATTTTCAACAAATCTTCATTATTATTTCTAATGGCCATTACACAATACAGTTGTAGTTCATCAATCATTTTTTCTCTCAGCCTACCTTCTATGGTTTTACCATCAGAAAATTTCTTGTCTCTCAAACTTTGTTTCTACTTCCTCGACCCGGTGGCCATCCTCTTCTGGACATGACCAACACATTTCAGTCTTACGACAATCTTCTCACCATAAGGCTGGGCGGCTACTACACTGTTATATGCTTTTGAGTCTCATCACCTAAGAACATAGTGTAACACACTCCCACTTCGTTCACAGATCGACACAAAATTTCAATCGCTGCAGAGGCCTGCATACTACCTCCTGTTCCTTCATAATTTCTGTCATAGACGTGCCCTTCTTCATTCCCTGATTTACACTTATAACATTGTCTGGTTAAAATATGGAAATCTATTACCTTTCCAGTTTTCAGACTGGTCATTGTAGCAACAGAATCTTACAACTGTAGCCGCGCTTCTGCCACGTGCCATCAAAGGTTACTGGTATGTCAGTCATACCTTCATTTATTTCAACAGCTTAGTTTGCAGCACCCTTCATTGACTCAGATGCAACAAATTCCACAGCGGTTCCAATAATCCTGCATACTAGTCGATTTTACAAGGTGGGAATGGCATATTCATCACGGCACACATTGACTCTGCTGCAATGTGTCGTTTGCCAATAGCTCTCAATCCATAAAACCACACAACATTTACTTTAAAATGATTATCTTTACACTTATCAGAGTTCCCAAGTGAATGAGTATATTTACAATTGGCTAGTCCATATGATACCCCATTGTCTTCATGTAACCTAACTGGTCCTCCACGTATTTTACAACACACACATTTACCTAACACCCTTGTTAGGAGGCGTAAATCTATCAAAATATAACCTAACCTACCACTTACATCACTTTCGTTCTGAGAAAACTGTGTATCACAACATTTTATTTTAATCTTCGAGGCACTAATGGGAGTTTCTCTAGACACTGATGAGTATGCCTGTATTTCATTGACTGTAATTTCACATGCCACATGTTGAACACAATGATTCCCTTTATTCGAAAAGCTATTACCATTAAGCCCACGTTCATTAAAAGAAACTTCGTTTCGGCGTCATACTTTACTTTTTGAGAGATTTGCCAATCTATTCGTCACTTTCCCTCTGAAAAACGTGAGAACTTTGACATTCAACGCGTGTTTATACTATGAAACTATATAACATTGTTTGTGACAGTGCTACTAATGCAAAAACGTAATTTAAGGTTTATAACACAGTAATCCACAGCCTTCTATATAAAAAAATTCTGAATTTATTAGATCTTGAAGTAATACAAGTAAAAATTTTAACATTTTTAATCATTGTAGTCCATATTGAAAAAAAGTATATATCACTTTATTTGGAAAATTGCAAATTTTATAATGAGCTAAAAATCCGAAAATGTGAAAAGTAAAAACTTTATCCGTTCTAACTCCCCTTAAATTGTAAGACATATCCAGGGGCATATGTGGACTCTGATCACAATTTATTGGTTATGAACTGTAGGTTGAAACTGAAGAAACAGCTAAAAGGTGGCATTTTAAGGAGAAGAGGCATGGATAAACTGAAAAAAGCCAGAGGTTATAGAGAATTTCTGAGAGAGCGTTAGGAAATGATTGACAAGAACGGAGGAAAGAAATACGGTAGAAGAAGAATGGGTAGCTTTGAGAGATGAAATGGTGAAGGATGATGCAGATCAAGTAAATAAAAAGCGAACGCTAGTAGAAATCCTTGGTTAACAGCAAATATATGAGTTTAATTCATGCAAGGAGAAAATATAAAAATACAGTAAATGAAGCAGGCGTACAGGAACACAAACGTATCAAAAATGGGATAGATTTAAAAATGAGATAGACCCATAAGCCCACCCCCCCCCCCCCAAAAAAAAAAAGAGATAGACTGGAGGTGCAAAATGGCTAAGCAGGGATGGTTAGAGGACAAATGTAAGGATGTAGGGTTAAAATAGATACAGCCTACAGGAAAATGAAAGTGAGATTTGGAGAAAAGAGAACTACTTGCTACATCAATAGCTCAAGTGGAAAACCGGTTCTAGGCAAAGAAGGGAAGGCAGAGTGGTGGAAAGAGTATATAGAGGGTCTGTACAAGGGCGGTGTGGTTGAGGACAGTATTATGGAAATGGAAGAGGACGTAGATTAAGATGAAATGGGAGATATGACACTGTGTGAAGAGTTTGACAGAGCACTGAAAGATCTACATCATAACAAGGCTCTGGGAGTAGACAACATTCCATTAAATCTACTGACAGCCTTGGGAGAGCCAACCATGACAAACCTCCACCATCTGGTCAGCAAGATCTATGAGGCAGGTGAATTAGACTCACACTTAAAGAAGAATATAATAATTCGGATCCCAAGAAAGCAGGTGTTGACAGTTATGAATATTATTAAACTATCAGTTTAATAAGTCACGGCTGCAAAATGCGTACACGAATTATGTACAGACGAATGGAAAAACTGGTAGAAGCCCACCTCATGGCAGGTCAGTTTTGATTATGTAGTAATGTTGGAAGAAGCGAGGAAATACTAACCCTACGACTTATCTTAGAAGATAGATGAAGGAAAGGCAAACGTACATTTGTAGCATCTGTATATTTAGATAAATCTTTTGAGAATGTTGACTGCAATACTCTCTTTTAGATTCTGAAGGTGGCAGGGATCGAATACAGGGAGCAAAATGCTATTTACAATATGTACAGAAACCAGATGGTAGTTATAAGAGTCGAGGGGCATGAAAGGGAATCAGTGGTTGGGGACTGAATGAGACGGGTTTGTAGCCTACCCCCGATGTGGTTCAATCTGTATGTTGAGCAAGCTGTGAAGGAAACAGAATTAAAATTCGCAGTAGGAATTAAAATCCACGGAGAAGAAATAAAAACTCTAAACTCTGAGGTTTCCCGATGACGCTGTAATTCCGTCAGAGACTGCAAAGGATCTGGAAGAGGAGTTGAATGGAATGGACAGTGTCTTGAAAGGAGGATATAAGATGGAGATCAACAAAAACAAAACGAGGATAACGGAATGTAGTCACATTAAATCAGGTGATGCTATAGTAGTAGATCAGTTCTGCTATATGGGGAGTAAAATAAGTGATATTGTTAACATCGAGTATAGATTTACATGTCAGGAACCCCTTTCTGAATGTATTTGTATGGAGTGTAGTCATATATGGAAGTGAAAGATGGACGATAAATAGTTTAGACAAGAAGAGAACAGAAGGTTTCGGAATGTGGTGCTACAGAAGAATGCTGGATTAGATGGCTAGACCACGTAACTAATGAGGAGGTACTGAATAGAAGTGGAGAAAGAGGATTTTGTGGGACAACTTGACTAGAAGAAGTGATCGGTTGGTACGATACCTTCTGAGGGATCAAGGGATCACCGATTTAGTACTGGAGGGAAGCATGGAGGGTAAAAATCGTAGAGGAAGACCAAGGGATGAATACACTAAGAAGAGTCAGAAAGATCTAGGTAGCAGTAGTTAGCACTGGTCGCTCAAATCAATCACAACATGCGCCATATCTGCTCGAGCATTGTCTTAGTGCAAACTGATTTGAGTTTGACTTCGGAGTCACACAGTCTTTGACTAGCTTAGAGACCGGCGGAGGTTCGAGTCCTCCCTCGGGCATGGGTGTTTGTGTTTCTCCTTAGGATAAATTAGGTTAAGTAGTGTGTAAGCTTAGGGACTGATGGCCTTAGCAGTTAAATCCCATAAGATTTCACACACATTTGAACTAGCTTAGAGAAAGAATTCTGCAGGACAGAGTCATCATTTTGCAGTACAGTGCTCGGGCGAATATGGAGCATGTTGTGACTGATTTGCTCTAACGATGGTACTGGAAGGTGCGTACCATCCATCACACTTCATACGCAATTCATAGCATTCCCTTAATAACAGTTACATAGTTTCGTCGGGCACTTGACCATATCACTTGAACTGTCAACACACCAAACACTGCTAAGGATATCACACGACATCCACGTCATTACTCTGAACAACAGTAAAACTTCAAAAAATGGCTCAAATGGCTCTGAGCACTATGGGACTTCTGAGGTCATCAGTCCCCTAGAAATTAGAACTACTTAAAACTAACTAACCTAAGGACGTCACACAAATCCATTCCCGAGGCAGGATTCGAACCTGCGACCGTAGCGGTCTCGCGGTTCTAGACTGAAGCGCCTAGAACCACTGGGCCACAACCGCCGACGACAGTAAGACTTCGAAGCGCCTATCTATTTTGTATCTTTTCCAAATGCAGTTCTAGCCCCCTTACGTTGGGCAGTGAACAAGTGAGGGAGCGACCGTTTTAGCAGTACCAGCAGCCGTATGAGCCGAGTGGCAGCAAGCTAAACCTTTCATTTCGATGCTTAAGTTAATATACACTCAAGTTTCAATGTTCTTTCACGTAAAACATAATGTTTTGGGAAGCTGGATGAATGTTTCAGCGATACACTCTATAATAGCCAACCATTAATAGAGGAACACTAAGAGCGGTATGTGGCACATTTCGGCCGTTAACGGCGTTAAGGGAACGACGGGCAGAGTGAGGAGGTGGAATAGAGAGATGGGCTAGTGGAAAGTGAAGTTCTTCCTTTCGATGCATCAGGCACTATCAGGATCGCAGCACATTTGCGGGTGCCATATACTTCCCGGCCCGTTACGGCTGCAGGTGATGAAAAGAGCGCAGCGCAGTGGCGACGCACGCTCCTGGGTCTGGGCCTGGCCGGGCAGGGCCTGGTGGCAGGTTGATGGCGGCTGCGGGCCATCGCTCTTTGGCGACCGGCGGCCGCGATAAGGGCGCGCGCGCCGCGGCTGCAGGTGCGGCTGATAAAGTGCGCCCACATTAGACGCTCCATTAACGGCCGTTAGCCGCCAGATACCGCAATCTGCGCCGCTATAGCCGCCGCCCATTAGCGGCGCAGCGGCCGCCTTCCGCGGTGTGGCTCTGCGGCTCTGCTCGTAATTGCTACCAGCGGTCTGCATCTCGTGGACAATGCTGGAAATTACTGGCGAACGCAGGCGCCGGGCCACTGGCGCACGGGCGCATCGAACTTCATTGTCTTCCCCCTCCTACAGCGGCAACACAATGCTACGATGTGCCACAACTATACACATCCATACATGTTGTAAGACTGTGTGTGTGTGTGTGTGTGTGTGTGTGAGTTTGTGTGTGTATCTCTGGGATCTGCTCCCAGACACATGGATCGATTTCAACCACATTTCGAACATAAGCAGTAAACAAAGTATCAGAATTGAATTTTATAAGCTTTCAGTTCCCACAGCAGTGGAGATATGCACGAAAATGTGTTTTCTCACGTCTTGCCGGACAGCCTGCTCTGCAACACATGCATGTTGTTTGGATCTGCCTTATCACCTACTTTGCACAGCAGCCTATGTGTCAGGACTGGCAATGGTTTTCCAGCCCCTGTCATCTAGACTCCCCTTCATGAGTGAAATATTGTGTTAGTTCTGGCATGCTTACCGACCTGCTTTGCATTTCAGTCTCTGCGTCATGTGCCGATTACTGTTTTGAATCCCTTGATATATAGGCTGCCCTGCACTACAGCAACGTTGTTCTGGAGTACTTCCAACCTGCTTTATTCATCAGTTTTTGAGGGGTTAAATGCGTTGTTGGATACTGCTGGGGGAAGGCTAAGATGGATAGAGCAGGGTATGGAGAGAGAGAGAAATGGGGGAGGGATGGAGACAAGGGAAGGATGGGAGACTGAGAGGGGAGAAGGAGGTGGATAGGGAGATGATAAATAGGGAGAGATGGGCAGCAAGTAATTGATAGGGAGAGGTGGGGCATAGGTGATTTCAGTGAGGTGTTTGAGAAAGAAATGAGGAGGGACGAAAGAGGAAAGAGAGAGGAGATAATGGTCAGAGAGAGATGGGGAGAAGCAGATGGGGAGGTAGAATGAAGATGAGGTAGACATAGAGTGAGGGGGGAGGAGGAGGAGATTTTTAGAGAGAGGGGAGTAATAATGCTCAGAGAAAGTAGGAGCAGCAGAAGAGGGACAGTGAGAATGGAGATGAAGAGAGCTGCAGGAGGCAGTTGGAAGATGTAGTGGGGTAGCTGGTAGGTGGAAGAAAAAGAGGGGGGGGGGGGAACGAAATGAACAGACAGAGGGGAAATGCCGTTGGAGTGAGGGGATGAACAAACAGAGGGGTAAGAGGAGATGAAGTCACAGCGAGAGATGGGGAGGTACATATAGAAGTGGGAGGATGAAATGGAGAAGGAGATGGAGGGGAAAAGGATGTGGTCACGGAGAAGAGATAGAAAGAGGTTTGTGCAACGTGTGTGTGGAATACACAAATGAAGCTGTGTGGGAAAGGCTAGTACTTGAATAAATCTATCCCAGGCTGCACCTCGTATAGAGCGAGATGACTACTTCTGAGCTAGGAACGTTCCCTTGTAATTTTATAGAGGTATGTCTCATGTTAGGAAACCCCTTACATCTCTGCGAATCGTACTTGTGTGCGTATAGGTAACATGGGACGTTCTTAGCCCCTCACGTGAGCCCCTTCTCTTATGAAGGTCAGAGACAGTTTCCCGTAGGTGCGAAAGCGTCTTCATCTAGTCTGGAGTTGATGGGGTTGGTATTCCTGTAATCCTTCTAAGTGGATTGTACTAGAAACCTATTACGGTGCCTTATTGGCAACTGACCAATGAAAACAAGTAAGAATGCTCCACGTCCATTACTCTGATAAAATTTTCTCGAACTTTTAAGCTGTAAGGAGGTTAAATAATCATGAGGTTTCGGCCGAGTCTTCATCGGCGTTTGTCAAGTGGTGATTGTTTCGTAATTTACGCTGCCGTACCAGGCGCATTTTATCTACTGCTTCTGCAGATATTTCTGTCTTGCGGAGAACTGATGGAGTTAGCCCAAACAAATACTGCTTGTCACATTATCATATCTATCACGTTGCGCTCTGTGTCAACGAAAAACTTCAGTTTGTGACCCATCACAAGCAAATTAATTTTTAAAGCGAAATTTTACATTCCCATTGGACAGATTGGTTCCAAATTTATCTAGTGCGATATTCATCTTATCGATATGTATTAACAGGAATAGTAAAACAGAAAGAATAACCAGAAGTCCAGCAGCAATTCAGCATGCTGCCCTGACCTACACTAATTGCCTGCGTCACGCAGTGGCGCATATCAGTCGCTGCTGGTATACTGGTTATTCTAACTATTTTACTGTCCCTGTTAAGACATGATGCCAATTCGGTTATCGCACTACACTAATGTGGAACCATCTTTCGAACTGGTGCATAAAATTCCTCTTTACATATAATTTTGTTTGCAATGGGATACAAATGGACGATTTCGGCTCACGCTGTGCGTCTTATGAAACACGTGATGAGAAGTACTTTTTGGAGCTGACTTCTGTGCCATAGTGTAAAACGAAGTCGTAAATATCTGCCGAAGCACCAAAGAGAATGCACCTGACAGCCGTCTGGCGAGACACGGTGTACAATTACACTGCCGTATGAGATGTCACTAGTGCTTACTCCAACGCCATATACGGTAATGTCTTCCACTACGCTCCCGCAGCAGCCGCTTCAAGCTTCACTGGCCGTGTCCCAAGGTGCCCTTATCTGCAGGCCACCGTCTGTATTGAGGGTATCCTCAGAATTATTTCAATCAATTCTTGCATAGCACTACACCATAATCCCCTTGTAAGTTTACTAATTTATGTCTCGTGCAATACAATTCAGTGTTTGTTTTCCAGAGTATTATTTTGGAAAAACTGATTTCTCAGGATATAGCGAAAACACTCGTGCTCTGTGCGGAGCTATTTAATAGTACGAACAGTCTGATATAAAACTGACCACCCTCACACGGAGTAGGGTCGAGAGTCTATAGTGAATGATTCTCATAGAGGCTGTGGGGCAGGACAGAAACCTATGAAAGTGTTGCCAAGTGCTTCTCCATGCAAACTGTTGAATTCAGCTTCATTTACCGGTTTCTTGGCGAGAATTACGGCTTAGTCAGTCAGAATGTGTTCCTTTGCTACAGATGGTTTCGATAAAAGTGACGTGTTTGTCGAGGTTTAATTTGAGTCAGGGAATTTCATTTAGTTCCATGTGAACGTAATGCATGCAGTTATTCTGTGACTTGTTCCCTACAGGCTTTAACCTGATACTTTGCTTTGTTTTTCAGATATCAGTGGAAGTTGCTAGGAACCAGCTAGAACCGGTATACTGACTGCCACGGCCGTGTTGCGTGTTTGCTGCCATCCAGTGATTGGATCTATTATTGTTTTCTGAAAGTAATCAGATAGTATTTTTTGTGATGATACTTCCCAGTGATTTGGTTCGGTCTACCACGATTTCCTGCCTTTTTCAACCTCTTCCTTGCACAGTAGCAATTACACACTACGTCCTGAATCATTCACGGAAAGTATTCCACTCTATGTCTTCACATGCAGTTTTAACTCATTGCAGCTCCCTGTACTATCATGTTCTATAAACCTGACATAGATTGAAAACCATTTTTTTCACCTTCTAGTGTCACGCCTGTTTTTCGGAGATTCTCCCCATGTTTTATCTTGACGGCTCACTTGATTTTAAAGTTCTTTCTATAGCACCACATTGCAAGGATTTCGGTTCTCTTCTTTTCCGGGTGTCCGCAGTCCGTGATTCGCTACCAAATAATGCTGAGAACCAGACGTACATTCCCCGAATTTTATTTTTAAAATGTAGTTCTATGCCATGTTTGCCTGTGCCGGTCTGCTTTTTGCTCTATCCTTGTTTTATCTATGTGTCGTTTTGCTTCCGTGAGAACGTTTCTCTTAACTTTAGCTACTTCGTGGTCACTTCCTCATAAGCAGATTCAAATTGCGAGGCTCACTTACGCTACTGGATTCTTAATTATCTGTTGAAAACCTCACAGTTCGCAGAAATTGATAGGAAGTCATCTAGTGATATATGAAATTACTCTACTAAGTGTTATAGCCCTTCTGTTACACTTAATCTGCATACACGAGTTAGGAGACGATCTGAACAACTCTCTATGACCGTTTGATAATGATGACATTTACCGTCTAATAAATTCATCAGTAGACGAACACGTATTGTATAAATACTCAGAAAAGGCATTGCTAAAGTGACAACTAGTGCGAAGTCCTCGGAATGAGTACCAAAAAAATTCCTTTAAATTTCTCTTACGTGATAAATCGCACTACGTATGTTGGGAAACCAAACTAAAGACTACGTTTAACCTGAAAACTGAGGATGTAGGAAATCTATTAAAACTACTGACTACCTACGCTTATCCGTTATCTACTGAAATATTGAAGCACGTTATGAGATCCTTACCTGATAGAATTGTAGGAGAACATCGAAAAAGTTCAAAGAAGTGCACCTCCCTGAATCCGTGCAAGCTGGAATCTTCCAACTTCTTTTATTTCACCACTAGTAAAAATTAATTTTACTTATTTTTCAACTTTCATATATTTTATAGTTAGTCTACAGGCCGTAGATGCTCAAACATTTAAAAACGTGAAAAGTTTTCCCAATGAAAATTCTTTATTCGTATGAACTAATTTGTATTTACGGAGAAAGGTTTTTATTCCATTTCAGTAAAGTATTTCAATGCCTGTGAAACTAAGTAACTTCTGAGATAATAAACATTAAATATCAGGATTAGTTACGTTAGGTATTACAGATGTAGTCTCTGTTTTCCTTAGCTTCCGACCGTTACCGTTATAATATTGATGACGTAACTTATATGCACAAGATGACATACCTCAGTATCCGATTAAGCCACTAATTAATATTTTTGCTTGATTTGCCAGTTTTCAATATGGTCCCTGTATTCATGAAAAGGGTATTCCCAATACAGATGCACAAAACGGTTTCAAAAACATTTCTAATTTTCTAAGCCACTATACATTTTATAAACCAAATTACTATTAACACTCAAAGTCCGTTCTAAGTAAATAAACGAGAAGCAGTCTTGATCGCATAAATTTTTTAATGTGGTGACCAGTTTCGATCTTATTATAAGATCATCTTCAGGCTGTAGATGTCTGACGGAGGCGGTGGCGCATGGCAACCCTCTTGCAGTACACCACCAGCCACAAGCAAGAGGAAAAAGGCAGGACTCACAACAAAGTGTTTGTTACATGTTTTCAAGAAAATAGTGAGCTATTTAGAATAGAAATGTTGAGAAAACATATAAGAGACAATAACGCATTTGCAAAAGAACGGTTTTTGTCTTAAATTTTCTTTTTGATATCTAAATGTGCTAATTTGCCTACGAAATAATGTTGTCCATGTATACGATTTCCATATAATAATGATGATTAGAGGAGGTTGTTATAGCATATGTGTTTCTAATGTTTTGGATGTGAGATGGTTTAATCTGTAATTAGTTACTATGATTAGGGAGATATGTTTGGTAATCACTTACAGACCTCAAATTATCCAGTCAGCTATTTCTTCATATCTGACTAAAAACCTATATATATATTTTTTTTTTTGGGGGGGGGGGGGGGGACTGAGCCTGGTGATAGAGTGTGATCTGGAGTCTTCTACATGCTCTTATTGCAACTCTACTAATTTTACTTATTTTTCAATTTCGATACATTTTCTAAGTGTATACAGGTGCTAGGTAATCAAAGACGTGCTAGGTAAACAGATTTGAAGACCTTAAATAAGCTTTTCCCCAAGGTAATTCAGGACACAAGGCATTATTTTCAATGTACTAAGTCCAGTGGTACTTCTAGTTAATGAAAAGGTAAGGCTAAATGTACTTTTTACTGTGGACCGAATTTTCATACGAGGTAGTGTGTAATTATTGAGTTTGTGACATATTTCATTAGAAAAACTTGCGTTCCGACTTCTCAGTAACGTATTTCAATTTCTGTGAAACTAACTAACTTATGAGGCAATTAACATTAAATCCAAAGAGTAGCTACATTTTCCATTCCAGATTTTGCCTATATGCCTGCTGCATTATGATCTTTACCATTATCCGTTTGTTGATAAAATTTTTATGCAAAAGATGATGTAATTCAGTAACTGATTAAGTGTATAATTAAGATTTCTGCACAATTTAACCACAATTTTCCATATGGCGCTTGTGCTTGTCAATGGGCATTCCCAAAAACTATGCAAAATATTTATAATCACCTAGACCACCACATATTTCTTCAAGAAAACTATTTTTAACAGTCGTAGACCATTCTGAGTGGCAAAATCTGACCTAGCAATCTTTCCAAATGTATTAAACAAGATTGCAATATGTTGAAACGCCAAGTCTGTAAATAGTCTGACGCAACCCATGATTTTCTGTCTGTTCTCAGATATAGCACCTATGACATCCATCAGCTTCAGTAAGATCTCGTCTAACAGTACGGATAACAAAATTCGTACTGCTCCCCGATTAAATAGCGCATCGTTTGTTGGAGACTGTCTACCAAAAATCTTTTCACCGACATGATTTCGTGCTGTTTACACAGGACTGTAACTTTTATGAGGGGGCGCAACAGTTGGTGAAGAATGCAATACGTCCTGTATTTGTTTCAGTCCCTTTTGTAACGGAGGCAACTGCTAGCTCATAGTTTGCCACGAGGTCGGCAGATCCCTATCAATAGCGTGCTTCATCTGTTTGAAGCCATGACTGCTTTCAGTTTCTGAAATTTCATGATGTGTGACGTACTCTCTCGCGGATCTTTGCACCGCGCGTGGTAATTCCATGTTAATACATTTATCAATATGATTATCCTTATTGTCTAACCATTATGAGTAATTGTTGCTGAAGATATGCACTTGTTCATCAAATTGTAGTTTAAGGTTAGTAGCGTGCTACGTGGTAAATTGTTCTACTCTACCCCGTAAGGTGCGTACAGATTCACTGGCACAGTTTTTTCTGCAGACAGTTTGTCTATGGTACTAGGTAGATTCTGACATAGTTCAGTTTAACACATTGCTAATCAGCGTCCCTTGTCGTTTGCGTAAATCCCTATTTTGTTTGGATAGTTTGTCAACATCAGCTGAAATGTTAAGGTGCTGTAATTTTGGACTACACATTGATAACGACAAATAAAAAAATCTCTCTTGCTATGTTATTTGCTCTTTCATCAATTTCTGATGTCATTTCAGCTGATTTTTTAGTAGTGGTTTCACCTATAGCTGACTTTTCGTTCATCCTATTCATTTTGTATAGGACTTTCTGCGTTAGTGCCTGCACAGTGAATTCTCTACAATTTTGTGATTGCGAATACACTATTTCAACTGAAAGTTGAACTGTTGCATTTGCCTAATGTACATGACTTGCAGAAGTTGAATATGTGGCTAAACTGTATTATTTTCAGCTGGTCTACTCATTTCGCATACAAAACAACATTAATATTTTCCGCAATAGAACTGTTTTCTACTTCACTGCTTTCTTCATCTGGATATATGTTACGAAGATAGGCCAGTAGGCTTAGAATCCAAATGGGAAATAATTGCTACAAAAAATTTTATTGTTTTAATGGTTTCATTTGCTGCTCAATTATCGCTGTTCTATGTTTTCCACCTGGCCGGAGGTGTGCTTAAGTGGTGGACGGAAAGAATGTAAAACCAAAAGAGGTATTATTTCGGGTTTTCAATCTCGTAAATGACTCACAACGTCGAAAATATGGTAGTATCAAAAATTGTAGGGCATTGAATTCAGCATTGAATGAGATCATACGCATATTTTTTGGACTATCTGTTCCCTCACTAGTGCTACGATTTTAGTGTTTACATATTTACAAAAAACTTTCGTTTTAACTTCTGCTCTTTGGTAATATCATCTAAGCTACTCATCTATCAGTAAAGTGGTCAATACAAGGGACGTAGAGGAAAACATTTTGTGTTTAGTTTGACCAAATGTGAGTTTCTTGAATACTCGTTTTCATACAGCTCCACCTTGAAGTTGGACCAACTTACGATGGTTGTGTAGGTTGTATGGAAGAGTAGGAAATCCTTTGTTGCAGTCTGTTTCGTATTGATGTTAGAAAAAGCGTAAAACATAACACTACAGCATACTATAGTACTAGTCATGTACCTAGTAAATATAATATTATGTTATTTAACTAAACTTGGCGCTGTATGGGTGGTTTACTATCAGGAGGTCTTATAAGTTTTCGAGTGGGTTATGGTGTGATATGACGATTGAGCAGACCTTAATACGCTCGTAGGAAAGTGTCACTACAGTGACCCAGCCGGTTCTGCGAGATATCAGTCCCCACCTCGGTGTAACATATTAACGCGAGGGATGTTGGGATGAAGGGTAACAATGCAGACTTTCAGAGTGCTGAGCGCCTCTGCCGAAGCAAAAGGCACACAACTCCTGAAGTCATCTTTGAGTTAGTGGTGGTGACAATTCCTTTCCATCAACATCTACATCTGTGTCCTCACACACACACTCCGCAAGCCACCATACGGAGCGTAGCCGAAGGTAGCCTGCACCATACCTAGTTGTTTCCTTTTATGTTCCGCGCGCAGACAAAGCGCAATAAAATGACTGTCGGCTTGTCTCCGAATGAGATCTAATTTTTCATATCTTATCTTCATGGTCACTACGTGAAAGGTATGTTGGCGGCAGTAGGATCGTTCTGCAGTCAGCTTCAAATGCCGATTCTCTAAACTTTCCCAGTAGTATTCTTCGAAACGAAAGTCTTCTTCACTTCAGGGAATTCCACTTGAGCTCCCGAAGGATATCCGTATCGTTTGCATACTGATCGAAACTACTGGTAACAAAACTAGCACCTCGCCTCTGAATTTCGTCGATGCCTTCTTTCAATCCGACGCGGTGCGGATACCAGACACTCGAGCAGTACTCAAGAAATTGTCGCACTAGCGTCCTATATGAGGTCTCCTTTAAACACTACTGGCATTAAAATTGCTACATGACGAAGATGACGTGCTACAGACGCGAAATTTAACCGACAGGAACAACATGCTGTGATATACAAATGATTAGCTTTTCAGAGCATTCACACAAGGTTGGCACTGGTGGCGACAACTACAACGTGATGACATGAGGAAAGTTTCCAAGCGATTTCTCATACACAAACTGCAGTTGACCGGCGTTGCCTGGTGAAAAGTTGTTGTGATGCCTAGTGTAAGGAGGAGAAATGAGTACCATCACGTTTCCGACTTCGATAAAGGTCGGATTGTAGCCTATCGCGATTGCGGTTTATGGTATCGCGACATTGCTGCTCGCGTTGGTCAAGATCCAATGACTGTTAGCAGAATATGGAATCGGTGGGTTCAGGAGGGTAATACGGAACGCCGTGCTGGATCCCAACGGCCTCGTATCATTAACAGTCTTGACGACAGGCATCTTATCCGCATGGCTGTAACGAATCGTGCTGCCACATCTTGATCCCTGAGTCAACAGATGGGGACGTTTGCAAGACAACAACCATCTGCACGAACAGTTCGACGACGTTTCCAGCGGCAGGGGCTATCATCTCGGAGACCATGTCTGCGGTTACCCTTGACGCTGCATCACAGACAGGAGCACCTGCGATAGTGTACTCAAAAACGTACCTGGGTGCAAGAATGGCAAAACGTCATTTTTTCGGATGAATCCAGGTTCTGTTTAAATATCATGATGGTCGCATCCGTGTTTGGCGACATCGCGGTGAACGCACGTTAGAAGCGTGTATTCGTCATCGCCATACAGGCGTATCACCCGGCGTGATGGTATGGGTGCCATTGGTTGCACGTCTCGGTCACCTCTTGTTCGCATTGACGGCACCTTGAACAGTGGACGTTACATTTCATATGTTTTACCACTCTACCCTTCATTCGATCCTTGTGAAACCCTACATTTCAGAGGGATAATGCACGACCGCATGTTGCAGGTCCTGTACGGGCCTTTCTGGAGACAGAAAATGTTCGACTGCTGCCCTGGCCTGCTCATTCTCCAGATCTCTCACCACTTGAAAACGTCTGGTCAATGGTGGCCGAGCAACTGGTTCGTCACAATACGCCAGTCACTACTCTTGATGAACTGTGGTATCCTGTTGAAGCTGTATGGGAAGCTGTACCTGTACGCGCAATCGAAGCTCTGTTTGACTCAATGCCCAGGTGTATCAAGGCCGTTATTACGGCCAGAGGTGGTTGTTCTGGGTACTGATTTCTCAGGATCTATGCACCCAAATTGCGCGAAAATATAATAAAATTTCAGTTCTAGTATAATATATTTGTCCAATGAATACCCGTTTATCATTTGCATTTCTTCTTGGTGTAGCAATTTTAATGGCCAGTAGTTTATTTTACCACTATTAAGGTACGCTTTGTAGTATAATGAGTATGGAATTATCCACACACACTGTCAATTATCGGCATCTTGTGCCTCGTATTTCCCACAATCTGACGATACGGCGAATCTGGTTGCGAAATGTTTTCAATAAATATTTAGTTGATCTTGAAATATTTTCGCCAGAATTACACGATTTAGCAGTCAATCAGCTATAACCGTCCTAGTGGTAGTACGTATCTGGCATTTACAGTGATATTCACTTTGTACATTAACTTTGGATCGACAGCAGTGAATGTTACCCTATCCTAGACTACGACAAGCATATTTGATGGTCTTGGATTTTATTTATGACACAAGTCTGGCAGCACACAGTGGTGTAAGGTGCGCTTTATTTCGCACTTCAGAACAGGTCGTTTTTCTACCTTGGCTGCTTGGCTTGCTATTACTATTGTCTTCTCAGGTTTACCATTTTGAAATATTGGTACCTTGTAAAATAAGATTTACACCAACCCAATTAGGTGGCATACATTGATGGAAACTGAAAGTGCGAAACAGTGAAGCATCACTCCGATATTTATCAAATACTGCCAAGATGTTTATCACAAACATGTAGTAGATTAAACTTTCATTCCATTTACATATATCGTTCATCATCAGTATCAGAATGAAGTGTGACTTCTAAGGATAGTAATGTACTCATGCATTCGTTGTTGTATGAAAGGAAACAGCACCGACGGCACCCTTAGGAAAGTCTCGTCATGGCTGAAACACATGCCGAGTCACTTCATAAAGACTGTTGGATGAAAACTGATATGCAAGTATACGTCCGTCCATAGAATCACAGACGTGGTCTATGGTTGACAATTCAGGTGAGCATGTAGTTCAGGCAGGGATCCACACATTCCTCAAGGCATTTATTGTGGCCCCTAGACCTACAGTGTGGAATCCTGTAGTAACCCGCTGGAATGTACCATTACACCATGATTCCAGTACTTGTAGAGTAGGGCCACCCTCGACGTGCCAAACGTCACACGAGTAGGATGTGTGCGCCATGTGTGGGCTAAATGTGTGGGCCAAGGATCGACCTGTCTTAGTCTTTGCTCTTTCCTTCCCAGAAGTACTCGCTACATTGCAGTATTTCATTTAGTACTGCGGTGTGGCATTTTTCAGTCACCACAACTCACTTGATTTTGGTATGGTCATGGTGACAGCCGTGATTACCCTTTGCTGTTTGATAGTGGCATGAAGAATATTTACAGGTCTGGTGTCTGTTTGCATAAAAAGATGCAGCCTCGCGACCTATCGTCACAAGCTTTTAAAAGTGAGTGGGAATGGCAGAGGAGAGGGATGAAAATTCTCTGTTTCTACGAGTATTATGCAGTTGCACAATCGACGGGTACTGTAATTTAGGTATAAAGGAACACAGCAACACCATTCTGAAGAATTTAAAGATATAGCTGACAAGGAAAGAGAAAACAATTACAAATAGCGACATATGGGATTCATTCCTCTGTACACCAAGGAGCATTTTGTGCTAAATTTGCAGGCATGCACCAAGTGAAGAAATTGGTGGTATAATAGCAAAATTTCTGAAGTCGCACACATTATTCGACTCTCTGTTGAAACGGTTTTGACTGGAACTGATCGAATAGTATGGAGACTTTATATATTATTGCAAAATACTTGGTTGAGCAAAGATGCGTGCTGGTAATATTCATCGACTTAAAACTCGCTATTGCTGAATTTATGATGGGAAAAGGAGTACAGGAACGAAAATTAGAACACCCGGAGAGGACTACAAACCTCGCAATTTAAGCGGACGGGTCTGTACACTGTCCACAGTAAGACTTTGCAAGGTGTGGAACAATTTCTTTCCGATATTTTAGGAATGCTTTCAAAAAGAAGAAGGGAAATATTCTGACAAAAAAAGTCCAGTTCTCTAAACTCACTGCCGCTAAACGAAATGCAAGGTTTGTAAAACTCGTTGTAGCCTCGAAAGAATTAGACAGATAGTATCCCAAACGTTTTAAGGGCACTATCTATCTGCCTCAGAACTGTGTTCGAGTCAGTTTACCGTTTCATCCGAAAGTGCCCCTGTGCATACACTGATAAACTGATGTAACTGATTGACCTGCTATGTAATTCCCGTTTCAACAACAAATCATTTTATGTTAAAACTGTCCAGGATATCTATATTGCTTTTCTCACGTGGAGTTTCCATGTCTCCATAATGACGTTGCCAAAGTACCACAATATGTTGATCTAAACATCTGTGATAAATCTTTGGTTCAATTAACAAACTAAATGTGTCAAGATTACATGCCAATGAGTGTGAAAATCTGTGAAATAGTCTGCGTCTGCCCGTATGCCGACAGTTAGCACTAGATTAAAATTGTATTGTCTTCAGTGAGCCAAAGTGGCCGAGCGGTTCTAGGCGCTACAGTCTGGAACCGCGGGACCGCTACGGTCGCAGGTTCGAATCCTGCCTCGGGCATGGATGTGTGTGATGTCCTTAGGTTAGTTAGGTTTAAGTAGTTCTAAGTTCTAGGGGACTGATGAGCTCAGCAGTTAAGTCCGATAGTGCTCAGAGCCATTTGAACCATTTAGTGAGCCAAATGTAACGAAATAATAATGGAAATTTGTTTTGTTTGTGATCTATGTTGTTGCGAAATGCGAAATATGGAAACAAATCGTATGCAGGGTGACTCCAGTGCCTTTTAAATACGACACATTCGCTGGTTTCCCGTCTTCTGCTTCGTCCCCTTTAGACACCGTGGTGTGGCAGGGGGGTGGGAGGAGGGGAGAGAGGTGGGGGAAGTGTTTGCCGAGTCTTTGCTATGACACTCGTATCAGGCGTGTTTTTGAGCGTTACTGTTCTAGACGCTTTTGCACTGAGAACTTCTCCTTTCTGGTACCTTCATGAGGTCGTCTACTAACACGTTAGCATTCGTCGTATTGATACAAACGCAACACAAGAGGCTGATCACAGAATGTCACTATGTGCCCCAGTTGAATCCAGCTCCACACTTTTCAATCCTCTGTTGGCTGTGGTTTAGCATAACTGGTAAACGATGCAAGACAACTCGAAGTCTCAACCCAGCGTCAAGTAATCCGATCCCAACAGTCTGCGGTGCATCTAATTTCTGTCCCTGATTTTAGCTGACATCGTTGGTCTATCCACCGGAGACACTCGAATAATCCTATGACGTTCATGGGCAGTCCGTCTGGACATATCTGTGCCCGCTACTTTTGAAACTTTGTTGACCTGGGTCTATTTCGCCGCAACTCACTCTGCAGTCATTTCTTTACAGACAAATGTTGGCGTGATCTGTTAGCATGATGCTCCCATGTCCCTCATAACAATGAGTGAACCTTTCTCAAAGGCCGAACAATTGATATAAGTTGCATGCACACTGTGGTGTCACCGCCAGACACCACACTTGCTAGGTGGTAGCCTTTAAATCGGCCGCCACTGTCAGTGATTGCAGACCGAGCTCCACGACACGGCAGGTCTAGAGAGACGTCCTAGCACTCGCCCCAGTTGTACAGCCGACTTTGCTAGCGATGCTACACTGACAAATACGCTCTCATTTGCCGAGACGATAGTTAGCATAGCCTTCAGGTACGTCATTTGCTACGACCTAGCAAGGCGCCATTATCAATAGGTATTTAACTTGTGATGCCTGTACCGTCAGACCGATGTACACCACTTATGGATTAAAGTTAAGTATTACATCAACTACGTACTTTATTTGCTACTAAAAATTCCCTTAACTGTTCCAGACCTCACGCCAGTCTGCGTGAGCTTAACGCGTGCCTTTCGGCTTTCTCTCATAGTGACTTGGCTGTCTTGCCAAGTTACAACACACACTTTGTCTGAGAATGCTCTGTGGCTATTTCTACCTAAAAGTTCTCCACGTTCCAGTCACATCTGTGTGATCAACGCCTGAGTTCGACGTCAACGTACGATAACCACCCACAGGCGGCAGGTGGCTCTGCTAGAAGTGGAGAGTATGTAAAGCATGTTGGGATGACATGAATAACAATGCAGACAATTATCAATGAAATTCGCCAACACCCGTGTAATTTAGATGTTGACTACCAGATTCGGCATTCCCAGGCATAATGGAATCCTGAAACAGCAAGTCAAAATAAAATGAAATAAAGTCTCAACTACACGGCTGTTGGCGAATTTCATTGATGATCACTTGACCATCATCTGACGCATGTCCATGATGGATCAACAGAGACAGTGAAGCCATGTAGTAAAGCGGAAAAGGAGCGATTTATCTGGTGCTCTAAAGGCATGGCAAGGGTGGAAGGATTTCCGAAATGGCCAACATTGTGGACTGTTCGAGTGTAACTGTGGTTAAAGTATACCGTGCACAGCAAAATAGCGCTATACAAAACTGGCGCTGAGGCAGCTGTGCTGCACCATGAACCACAGATGACAGGGCTGAAAGACAGCTGCGGAGAGTATCTCCTCAACGAACCAGTCAGTGATGCTGCGGCTGCGCATGGGCCTCGTCAGCAGGCACCTTGTTCATGCGCCCATACTGACTGCCGCTCATCGACGACGAAGACTGAAATTTGCACACCAGTACAGGAACTGAACGTCCATTGTCTGGCGGCAAACGGCCTTTACAGACGAATCATGTTTTATTCTACGTCGGATACAGGGCCGTTGGTTTTTATGTCCATGCAACAATCGTTTTATGGGTCGAGGCAAGAAGAGCGAGCTTTATGCTATAGGTACTGTTTTCGTGGCATGCTTGTGATGATCTCCTGATTCTCAAAGGCAAAGTGGATCAACACATGTATGCATCCATCCCTGGATGCCATGTCGACACCTACTTGCAGTTTGTTTTCCCTCGGCACGATGGCTCTACCATTAGGACAATGCAACATGTCACACAGCTCGCAGTATAAGTACGTGTTTCGAAGAGCTCAAGGATTTCACCGTACTTCCCTGGTCGTCAAACTCCCCAGATTTAAACCCAATCGACAATCTGTGTGACAACCTCTATAAGCTATATCGCTGATATATCGCTGATATGGAGTACCTGGCAGTAGGTGGCAGCACAATGAACCTAATATGAAAAAAGATATGTTTTTGAGTGTGTCCGGATGCATTTTACGATAATGTGTATGTGTAACGATAAAAAAAACGAGAAACCCAAATGATATTTCATCACATTTTATCACTATCCGCAGAACTATATGGAGCAGAAAGTTGGACATTAACGTCAGAACATCAAAGGCAACATCAGAAATAATATCATTTAGAACTGTAAGAAGTTACACGAAAGACTGCAAAATAAGAGGCCACGGAAGATCTGGAGGTACAGTCATTAAATGAAAATTTAATAAAACGAAAGCAGGATTGGGAAGAGACTGTATTGTCCGTGTTACAAGGACAAGAGAAGGAATGTAATCGTATTGGATGAACGGGTCTCGGAATGTTGAGGAAGAGGTGGTGAGGCCGGAAGACGCCACAATGCCTAATCTTGGATTGGCAGAGGAAGAAGAAAATGAAGAAAAATGCTACGAGAGTGCTCCTACTCCTCACCATATGCAATCAGGCATTATGTTCCATGAAATGTTCCAATTTCAGGGTCATAGCTGTCATTTTTCCTTATATGTGTCGGTTTCTTCTGTTATTGCAAATATTTTAAGGTCATTTCTAATACATTCATTTCTGATTAGATTTCTAGTTCACATAACTTACCCCATCTGAAGAGTCATAAATCCACCAATGGAGGAATGCTCCTCTCGTAGCACAAAAACTCGAGAAAGTTCGTGTTTATTTAAAAAACTCTGACTGAAAAATGTGATACCAGCTGCCTCGTTCCACATTCCTCAACACCATTAAAATTTACCCAAAGATTTTGGCATTCCATCTTATTTGCAATCTTTTTAACATGCTACTAATCTCTATTTCTCACAAACTTTCCTCAGTGTAACTCGCTCATACCCATTACTCCATCGCTGTAGTTGGATTACACAAATCCACACCCACTGGCCCATTCTCACTCACTCGTTGAGCACAACACCTTGTCATTATTTCCGTGTGTCTTTCTAACTGTCACTGTCTTCTGTGTCACAGCCACCGCCTGTATCGATCTGTCCCATTCCTACAGTTTCCCAACCATCGCTGTGACTGTCTCCCTCTTGCTCTCTCTTACTAATACTATCCCATTCGTTCCTTCCCATTGCATCTGCCTTGTCTCACTATCACTATCTCTCTCTCCGTCGTTGTCATTGTCATAGACTCTGTCATTGTCTCTCAACCACATTCACTTTCTCATTCTCTTTATTCCTCCCATTGGCACGATCAACTCCACTCTTTTGCTAGCACTGTTCAGTCACTGTCAACTACGCTGGACTGCCACTGTGTCCCTCTCTTTCTCTCACACTGTCACTGTATCCTTCACTCTTACTGTTCCACAACAACTGTCTACTACCTTCCAGCATTTATTACCCTTCCACCTCTTTCCATATGCCACTGGCTCCTTCTCTAGCAGCAATGGAAGAGCGCGAATATGTTCGCATCCCAAAATCTTTGAGAAAATTTTTATAGGTGTAGAGAAAGGTAGAATGAGGAAGCTGGTACCTCACTTCTCAGTCAGAGTCTTTTAAACGGGAACATACTTGCCTTTATTCTGCTGCGACAGGACCACATTTTCCCTACTACAACAGGGCATGTCACTTACATGAAACGAATTTTATGGTCAGCAAAATTTTTATAGTTTAGCTACGTGAAAGAGAAGTAACACAAAATTAACACAAACTGGACGTAACGTGCCCAAAGTTTTGCATGTCCCTCAGTATTACACCATGGAGTAACCAGAACCTTTCTGATAATAACCGAGACACTTTGCGCTATATTCCCTTTGTGCATGACTTCCTAAACTACGTTTTCGCGTCACACCGGATTTTAAGTGCGTGATTTACGTGTATAATTTGGGTAACTTCCAATATCGGTACCTAGGAAAAGGACAACGATATCAAGAAAATTTGAAGGCTACTGGAAATTGCAATCGTTGGAATATATCGAAAAAAATTACAGCCATTTCCTGTTCCTAGCCATCTTAGAAATCACGGCTCGGTTTTGATACACAAAAACAGAGTTTTAGGGGTGTTTCTAGATAACGGGTAAATATTTTTCAAAACGTGAAGGTGGTACTTCTCGATAAATGCCAGGAAAACATACCGGTAAGATCTGAGCAATTTGCTGCGGTTATTATTTAGTTTTCGCTTCATACCGAATTTGACGTGCGTATTTTACGTGTAGAAGTAGGATGAATGAGAATCTCTATATCCCGGAAACTGATAAAGATATCAATAAAATGTTGAACGTTGTTTGACATTGGGTTCTTCGGAATATATAGTAAAGATTGCAGCCATTATCTGTGCGTACTCCTGTTGGAATCCGAGTCTCGGTTTTGATACGAAAAACCGGTAAAAACGCATTTCTTCAGGTTTTCTAAGGAGCCACCCACGAAAGGATTTTCTCCGTTTGTATAAGCTGGATTAAGTTTGTAATATTCATACTCTGTATCTGTACTGCAGGACAGTGACACAAACTCGATCATTCTGTTGGGTATGTAAGTGGTTCTAATCAAAAGAGCTATCCAAAATACTTGACCCAACCTTTCTGTCATCAATACAACGTGAGGTATGGGGATCGGAAAAATCGTTTCTGTGCGCGGCTTTTTGGAAGTTTTTGACGTGCATGCTGTTGCAAATGTCCCTATAAATTTAAAGTAGGGATAGGTCTGTTGTTAATACTTCAAGAACCACCAAAAGGTTGAGTGCTTTAGCACCCAGATAAATTAAAAAACCATCTATTAGTGGGATGCTTGCTTCGCTAATGAAGTACAGTCCATTTGTCCAGAGGAGCAACTGTTATGGCTGCCGCGCTCCGTCGCTCACCGTGTGCACACAGAGGACAGACGGGCACTTATGCAAAGACATTTGTTCACCGGCGGATGTTCCGGGCCGCGCCGGTCCGTTCCCAGTGGGCCCCGCGTGCATTATTTAGTTACCTGTCTGATTTCCTCGGGGATTGCCCCGCAGCGGCGGGGCAGCAACCTCAAATTGCACGCAAATATAGCCATATGTACGAATAAACAGGGGCCACTTGCAAAATGAAAGCGAAATTGGGTAAAAGAGATGTATGCGCCTGACGTACAAAACGGTGCCCTCTGCATTCTCATACTGTACGTGCTTTCTATAACAATAAGGGACAGGTATTTGTGCAGAATGTTTTTGCCCTGAAAGGGAAAAGTTCCTTGTGTTGGAGAAAAAAGAAGGCAAAAATTTAGTTGCTTCGATGTTGAACTGAGAAATATAGCAAATATCTACGACTCAGAGGCAGATCTTATTTGGGACTGTCGATGTTGGTAAGCACAGTAACTTATAACAGTTTTGTCCAAACTTATTTATCGGACGTTTGCTTATTGACAACTGTGTAGGTCGTTCGGTGTCGTAAGTTTCGCAAAGACGGACAAAGGCATTTATAGAGGACTAACAAAGGACTTGTACGCAAAGTAATTTGACTGTAGCTCTGAAATCGAATTTTTATAAAAAGTCGCTAAATATAATTTACTTATGAAATAACTAATTTACCGGGCGAGATGGCGCAAAGTATACCACAGTGGACTCGCATTCGGGAGGACGACGGTTCAAAGACGCGTCTGGCCATCCCGATTTAGGTTTTCCTTGATTTCCCTAAATCGCTTCAGGTAAATGCAGGGGATCGTTCCTCTGAAAGAGCACGGAGCACGGTCGAGTTCCGTCCCTATCCTGCCCTAACCTGATGGTACCGATGGTCTCGCTGTTTGGTTCCTACCCCCCCCCCTCCCCCAAATCAGCCAGCCAGTCAGCCAATAACCAGTTTCCAGACTTCACCTCATTATCAAGATCGACAAACAACACGGGTGTGAGTCCATTAAGAATAGACTGTGTAAAGCACAAGCGCTACCCACTTTACAGAGCAGGTTATTATACGAGTGCCATTTAACCCTCGCATTACCAAGCGCGGTATTCTGACTACCCCAGGCTGATTTTTTCCCTATAATAATGTTATCTGAGGGGCCATACGCCTGTGGTTTCATGACTTTGTACTAAAATGATTGACGTTGAATTCACACTCACGACTGTCTTATTTTTCTTGGCTTTATCATTGTTATTCAAGTCATTTATTGGTGGGGTTGTGAGACTACCCCGCTTGGTATGAAACTTCTTATTTTCTTATTCGCAGAAAAAGAAGATTTTGGGAAATATATCTGTCGTTCATCTTCTTTGTTGAGTTTTGCCATAGATCCAATGTCTGTTATTGTTGCTGGTTACTATTGTTGAGTTGAATTTGACGTTCACTGTTGAGCTGACATTACACGAGTCAGTATTTCATCTGGAAGTAAGGATGTCCAAAGGATTTTCTAGCGAAGAGATCATGGAAATTCTATACAATTCTGATGTCAGTGACGAAGAAAATGGATGGGACATTGATAATGAACTGAATGAATATACGGAACCTCTTGACAAAGACCATATCATAGCATCAGATGAAGCTGATGATATCAGAAGATACTATACATTCACGTGAGAAGAAGAAGAAGAAGACAAAGACACTGGAGATTTGTTTGTTTCTAGAAGTGGACTACAATTTTCTAGTGAACCACCAAAAGGTGGGCGGCGTCGACGTCGCCACATTTTGAACGTAACACCTCGCCCAGTGAATGATGGAAAAACAATCAAAACGATAACAGAGTCATATTTATTATTTATCTCGCCGGAAATCGTGAGCATCATTGTAGAAGAAACGAACAGGAAAGCCAAACGAGTAATTTCTTTGTGGAATGCAGCTCATTCTTCGAACAAAACGACATGGAGAGATATAAATGCAACAGAAGTGTACGCTGTATTAGCAATTCTAATAGGAGCTGGTCTAACTCATGGACATCGCACAAATGCTTCCGATCTGTGGGGAGGTAATGTTGCCTTTCGGCAACCATTCTTTTCTGCAGCCATGTCAAGAAACCGATTTTTGTCTATACTCAGATTCTTGCGATTTGAGAAAAGAGGCACAAGAGCACAGAGAACTGAAGAAACCAAGGACAAACTACAAGCCACCAGGGTAGTGTTCGACAAATATCTAACTTGTGCAAGAACTTCTATCATTATGGATAGGTGACTATTGATGAGCGATTAGCAACGTACCGAGGAAACTCCCCTTTCAGGGTTTATATGAAAAGCAAACTTGGCAAGTATGTGCATTAAAATTTGGGTTTGTGCTGATGTGAAGACTTCTTACTTATTACGGATCCAAATTTACCGAGGAATGGTGGACAATACTCGGGAAGTGAAGGACAGAGAGTTGTTTTGGATCTGATGTAACCATTTCTGAATAACGTTCATGGTGTAACAACTGATAATTTTTTCACCAGTTTTCCATGGACCGCTGAACTACTAAAACGAAACACGACACTGGTTGGTACCTTGCGTTCCAATAAGAAAGAGATTCCGAATATATTCTTGCAAAACAGAAAGAGGGAAGTTCACTCTTCAATGTTTGGCTTCACACATGACTTGACTATAGTTTCCTATGTTCCAAAGAAGGGAAAGGCAGTAATAGTACTCTCTACTCAGCATAATGAGAGACAAGTGAGTGGTGAAGAATACTGCACTACAACAAAACCAAAGGGGCTGTAAATGATGGGGACAAAACGACAAGAAAATACAGATGTGTTAGAGGAACGAGGCGGTGGCGATTAAGAATTTTCATGGAAGTGATAGATATTGCAGCACTGAATGCATATATTCTGTACACCCAAAGATTTTATGAAAGGCAGAAACCGACGTAAACTCTTCACGACTGAAGTGACATTTGGTCTCAGCAAAGGCAACATGCAAGAATGAGCCAAAATTATCAACGGTCTTCATAAAATTGTGCAAGATGCACTGAAAGCTTGTGGCATTGCAACTCCTACAGCAGTGATCCAGACCCAGTGTTCCAAGTTACCAACGCCACAACGATGTCGAGATTACAAGAGAAACGAAGATCGGAAACCAAGATTCTGTTGAGTAACATGCAAGAAACCTGTTTGTAATATACACAGAGCAGAAACTTTTATTGTCAAGTGTATGCAGTGCAAAAACGTACTTGACTGAAAAGTTGAAAAAAGTCTTGTGTTATTTTACTGCAGTGGCTGTTGAGGTACGTAGATTATTTTCTGTTCGTTGAGTACTGAATTTAGTGAAAGATACAAAAAAATATTTGTACTTTGTATCCGTGATCTGATTAAATACTTCTAATAACCTGAAAAGCTGTTTTTCAATACTAAATAAACACATTTAATAGAAATAACGAAATCTGAGAACAAATATTGCAATAAAACACAAAACTCTTTTGGGGTGGTCCAAATACCCCGCTTGGTAAAACAGATTTGTGAAAAAGCTTGGTAACGGGAGGGTTAAGTATATACAGGGAAAAATATGCAGACTACGCGAGAAATGCATGGTTGAATATTAACGCAGATGCCAGCCAAGCCCGTTAGTGGCCCTGTTGTAGATGACTACGAGCGACACTTGCACAATATTCTCAACGCATTGTAAGTGCCTGTTGTGGTTGGCTCAGTGGTCTTCGTAGTTGTAAGTGCATTAAGTCGGAGCTGACTGAATTCGAACGTGGACGAATTGTTGGTACTCGTATGATGGTTGCTTCCGAAACCGAAGCAGCCGAAGTGTTTGGTGCCTGAACAGGCATCGTATTGAGCATTTATACCGGAACCAGGGACAGTGGGAACGCAGGTTCCACTGACTCAAACAGCGTTGATAAAAGCGTCTTCTGAGTGACACCTCGTCATTGAAGAGGATTGTGACGCATAATGAGAGGACGACAGCTGCAAAGGTTATTACAGAACTCAATATCGTACTAGTGAATCCTGTCAGCACTACAACAACACGAAGATAGTTCCATAAGGAGGGAATTGCAGGACGACATGGAAGTCAAAATGTCCTCATCATTGACGCAAATATAGTAACAGGGCCGAAGCCATAAAACCTGGACTATAGAGCAAGAGAAGAAAGTAATTTGGCCGGGTGAATCTTGTTGCACACTATTGCCAGTTTATGATCGAGTTTACTTTCCGAGAGCAAAACATGGCGGAGGTTCGGTGATGACTTAGCCAGCCGTATGGGTCGTATTCCATGGGTGCCAGAGTTACCTAAAATCCTATATTACTGCCAAGGTTACCTTATAGTTTGGCTGTTCAGGTCCAACCGCTTGATACAAAGTTTGTTCCGCAGTGGCAATGCTTCGTTCCAAGATTACAGGGCACCAGATGACACCGCTCGCATCGTCCAGGAGTGGCTTCGTGAGCGCGAGGATGAACTGTCGCTTTTCTCCTCGCCAAAATATTACAAAGCCTTTGTGGCCTATTTGAAAAGAAGGCTGTGTGATCGGTATCCTCTTCCATCATCGTTTGCTGAACCTGACACTATTTGCAGAAAGAATGGTATCAGATTACCTTCAAAACGATAACAAATCCAAGGCATTTAGAAGCTGTTTTGAAGACCAATAGATTTCGTACACACAGTTCAGCAACCAAAAAGTGTGCTGCTTAGCTACCAAACGGCACGACCTTTTGTGCACTGTTTGCTCTCCGTTCTTTGATTTGGGGGAGGAGACGTAACTACGAGGTCATCGGTAACCGGGCTGTATGTATTTTTGGTCCAATGTGCTACGAGGCGGTATGAAATTACCAGTAACGAGGCGGGAAGGATGATACAGTAACGCAATTAAATGACAAGCACAGTACAAGAAGCACGACCATTCACCGACACAGCTCGGAATGCGTCGTAGTCGTTGGACAAGTCACAAATACGGCAGTCCTCCTTGAAATGTTCACATGTATGTGAAATCGTATGGGACTTAACTGCTAAGGTCATCAGTCCCTAAGCCTACACACTACTTAACCTAAATTATCCTAAGGACAAACACACACACCCATGCCGGAGGCAGGACTCGAACCCCCGCCGGGACCAGCCGCACAGCCCACGACTGCAGCGCCTTAGACCGGTCCTCGATAACTAGCGGTGGTTGTAGTTATCGACATCCCCACATAGTCAACTCCTTCATCCACTACGAAACAATGAAGCAACAACGACTACAGAGACGTTTGGCGTGGAGGTGACTAGGGTACGCACGCAGGTGCGTGTGGCCAACCTATCCGTGGCTGGCGAGTGAGCCAGGCACGGTCGGACCTTTTCTCGGTGGTCTGTGTTGAGTAGTTTGGCGCAATTCTTAACGCCAGACAGATGATACCGTTGCAGATGTTGAGAGGGACATGGGGAGCGCCCATACTTAGATGTTGGTGGGTGCAGGAGAGGTGAAACAACCGTCGGGAATTCGATCGTCCCTGCCTTGGAATCCAACGTGTTCTGTGTGGCAACTGCTCAGATATTTTGATGATGCAGAGCGTCGACAAAGTAACATTGGTCATGGGATTCGTTTCAACTGTGGATCATAGATGGCGCTAAAGTCGCGACACCAGTGCAAGCCGAACACACATCACGGTACGAGCAGTAGTTTCGTGAAATTGTTCGTTATTAGACACAGATGCCACATACTGATTCACGGCACCGAGGTATGAATTAACAGGTTAATCTTGTTGAGAGTCTAGCAGTATGGTTCTTCTGTTGGCCATTGTTATGACACTATGGTTACTGATTCGGCAGTCGGCGTATCAGTCAACATTGTGGTGCACTCGCGTTTTATGACTGGGTGGTTTTGAGCATAGCACATACACTGTTGGTGTACTGGACACGAGATCAATCCGGGTGTGGCAGTATATGGGGTTGGTGGCGTTGAGAGACCAACAAGAAACAGCTGCATTGTTAATCCATAGTTGGTAATTCATGATGAAAATTCGCTTATCATGTGTCGTGGTTGTACCTGGGGTCGCCACTATGAGGTGGTAGGAACATACCGGTAAGAAGACGGGAACGACGCTATAGAAATACAGTTTACTGACAAGCACAATACCTGAAGCACTGACACAGCTGGGAACGCACCGCAGTCTTTGGTCAGGTGACAAATATGGCGGTTCTCGATCGACTGCAGTGGTCATAGGTATCGATATGGCCACATAATTCCTAAGGCTCTCGTCGTTGTACAGTGTGAGCTCGACATGTACACTATTAGTATGTTAAACCATTACTCGGCCATTCAGACCATCATCAATGGCATGTAATACAGAGAATTAGCAACGAATGTATGCATACGTATATCGACAACTCAAGAACACAGTGTAGGCCTATAAACTAGAAGCAGAAAGAAGATTACTTGCAAGTGTCCACGTCTAAATCAAATGGCGTATGTATGTGGTGTAAAATCTCCATCACGTCTGTCTAGAACAAGAGAAGACCCGTGAATATTTAGAATGAAACCTAATGAAAACTGTGTCTATAACTATGAGTCTTTGAGCATCCTATGATTCTGGATCGGTAAAACAAAATGTTTTGCCTCTGCAGTACATAGATCATCATGTATGTGGAATGAGAGGGACCATATCTTTAAAATACACTGTAAATACGATCACCGCACAATTTCATATATCAGGTGTGTGTCAAATACCATGTTACTTATCTCAGCCACATTTTTGCTTCGAACGTTATAGCCACAATAAGATTACATGGAATAGATGATCTTGACAAAGAGCCTTCTTAAATCCGAGGCTCTACCTGAATACAACTGTACAAGTACAGTTCCCTTAACGCTTGTACTCTTCGATTTAGTGTGCCCTAGCCTGTGAGTCTAACTGTGAAATTTTCATTAGTGGTACATGTCTTTTCCGGTGGCCGCGGCAATTTCGTGACTCATCGGTAGTTCATGTAGTAGCGGGAACACGGAATATTTGCGTCTGGTCAGAGAATCGCAGGAAATGGGAACAAGGAGGTTATGAATGGAGTTACTACGCAATCTTATCGACCTATACTTATTATAAAAATGGATGTGCATATACTAGGTGGTCCACGCAAGTCGTCCTCTGTAGTTTTATGTTTTCCGCATCGTTAGTGTGAGAAGGGTTGCCTCCACGCTGGTGTCAAAAGAGAAAGTGCATGTACAAGCGAAGCTCCACCGAATTGTGCCACCGATTGCGTGCGTTTTACTCCTGGTTCTGCTCTGATGAGGACCCCTGGCCGTCTGTTTGTATTTCAGGTCAATTATTACATTCAAACAGGTAACAATTGCGATGTACTCCCGCGAAGACTACACCGATGTGATTCTGATCTATGGGGAGATGCACCGCAATGAAGCTGAGGCATGAAGGCTGTATTTGCAACACTTTACAACGCGACGTTTACCTTCTGCGCATGTTTTTAGACAAACAGAGATGTATTAAGGACCGAGGGAGCTTTCCGGGTTCAAAGTGTCTTGGAAAGACAACTCCGCCACGCACCCGATGTTGCACGTAATGTTATTGAGTGTTTTGGAGCGCATTCCACGCACGGTAAGCATAGCTTGAATGAAAATAGCTCATACGTACGCTGTAGTATTAACGAAAGTGTCACTGCGCTATTGCATTTAGGTTGCAGTATTATTTGCACCTATAGTAATAATAATAATAATAATAATAATAATAATAATAATAATAACAATAATAATAGTAATAGTAATAATCACACTTATTATGTTCGTTATTACTATTATTATGAAAGGCCTTAGATCTCGCCCAGTAATACCCATTTCTCATCGAAATTAGGACAAAGAAGAGCTGCAGCGGGTCTAGGGATATAGAGGTCTTTGGTATAAAGGATTCTGGTGGAAAGAAAATGGGATCCCTATAAGCTACACCTACACCAACAGCTGTAAAGAAACGATTTCTAAACGTGAGTATCGTTCTGCGGACGTATCGTAAATTAAGTAGCCGTAAATCCCGATTTCATCAGGCACATTTTATAGGGAGATGACTGCTTTTTCTTCAATAACGCCACTCTCAATAGACACAATATACGTGATTAGGCTCCAGTAAATCTTCACAGCTTATGGTCGTATCAAAAGCAAGCACCCTGTGGTGCTAACGTGTGGTGTGGAATTCTAGGAGACCATATCATTGAACTAGTTTACTTAGCCCCCAGGCTAGCTAGTCGGCTGCAGGGCTGTCCACAAATCCATAAGAGTACGAGGGAGTGGAGATTCTTCTGAACAGCAAGTTGCAAGGCATCCCAGATATGCTCAATAGTGTTCATGTTTGGGGAGTTAAGTGGCCAGCGGAAGCATTTAAACTCAGAAGAGTGTTCCTCGAGCCACTCTGTAGCAATTCTGGACGTATGGGGTGTCGCATTGTCCTGCTAGAATTTCCCAAGTCCGTCGGAGCGCACAGTAGACACGAATGTATGCAGTTGACTAGACAGAATGCTTGCGTACGTATCACGTGTCAGAGTTGTATCTAGACGTACATGGGTCCCACATCACTCCAAATGCACACGCCCCACACCATTGAAGAGCCTTCACCAGCTTCAACAGTCCATTGCTGACATGCAGGGTCCAGGGATTGATGAGGTTGTCTCCATACCTGTGCACGCCCATCAGCTCGATACACTTTGAAACGAGACTCGTCCGACCACGCAACATGTTTCCAGTCATCAACAGTCCAACGTCTGTGTCGACCGGCCCAGGCGAGGTGTTAAGGTTTGTGTTGTGCAGCCATCAAGGCTACAAGAGTGTTTTACCGGATTCCTGATATTCAAGGTACACTCGTGAAATAGTCGTACAGGAAAATCCCCACTTCATCGCTACGTCGCAGATGCTGTGACCCGTCGCTCGTGCACTGACTGTAGACCGCGTTCCGACTCACTTAAATCTTGATAACCTGCCATTGTAGCAGCAGTCACCGATCTAACAACTGCACCAGACACTTGTTGTGTTATTTAGGAATTGCCGACCGCTGCGCCCTATTCTGCCTGTTAACGTATCTTGTATTTGAATATACTTCCCTGTAAAAGTTGTTTTGGCGCTTCAGTGTGTATGTATGAATGTACGTTCCACGTCTCCTCCTAAAACACGGGACTGATTTCAACCAAACGTGGTACACGTTTCACTTACTGTCTTGAAAAAATATCTATGGGGTTAGGAACCACCTTCCTGTCCAAGGGCAGGGGTGTATCTGAAAAAGGTGCGTAGCCCATGGTATGCAAGCACACTTACTTTAGTCATCCAGTATTTGAGAGGGAGAACACTTAGTGTCTTCCAAAAAACTTAACACATAGTTTAAAACCTTTAAGAAACTTTCGTGCTAACAACAGTCACAAATAGAGGAGAGCAATTGCTTACTATATTTTCACTGTTTATGAGTAAAACTGTCACATGAAGCGTAACTATTTAAGATATTGATTCTTACCTATATTTGTATTCTTGAGACATTTTTCAGACATTATGCACATAAACCACTGAATGCACCAACAAAATTACATTATTCTATGGCGCTAATTTAGATGATATGAAGTCATAGACATTGAGGTGCGTGAAATTCTGCTACAGCATGTATGACATTTTAATTTATTACTTCTTTACTATTAACTCTATCTGCAACATGTATCGTAAACCATGTCCACATATGCAGCTGAATATACGTACATAAATGTATCACTGTACGACGCATATGTTACAAGATACGATGTCATAAACACTGAGATGCCTGAAAAACTGCCACATCATGCATAATTGCTTTCTACTCACCCTACCCACAAAAGATTTTTTCCGACGGTAGCCACATTTACCACTGAATGTACATAAAAAATTATATTATTGTGAAGCTGTGTGGAAATGAAACTGCAGGGAGAAATGCCCTACTGATACAGGTGAAATAAGTAATGAAATATGTGTAAAGTACGTTAAATATCAGTGAAATATGTTTTAAATGTGCACATGTGGCCAGAGACACTAGTAAAAAGCTCATCCTAAACCCTTTGAACGATTTCAACCAAATTTGGTACATACATTAGTTACGATCTGGAGAGAAATAGCGTGAGCCTACGAATCACCGGTCTCCTGTTGGGGAGAAGGTGATAAAATTGTGAGTAAAGTGTGGAGGAGGAAACGGACAGCGAGCTGAAAGAAGGAGATGGGCACATATTGGGAAAGGAGGAAACTGACAGAGAGAGGGGTAGGGAGAAAAAGATAGAGGGAGGAAGGAACAGGAGATGGTCAGAGGAAGGAAGGAGGAGTAGATGGACGGAAACATGGTAGGGAAGAGAAAGGAAGAGAGGGGGAAGGAGATGAGAGTGGAAGGAGGAATTAGACAGGAAAATGGGACAGAAGAAGATCGACAGAGACGAGGGAGAGGAAGGTACGAACGCAGAAAGGAAAGAGGAGGAGATGGAGAGATGGAATTATAGGGAGAGGGGGAGGTGGACAGAGGAGGAAGGCACAAATAGACAATGGAAGTAGGAGCAGATGAACAAAGACACGGATGGGGAGAAGTGGAAGGACAGAGAGAGGAACAGGAGAATATTGTCAGAGAAAGGGGTAGGGGGAGATGGGCAGAGAGTGGGGGTTAGAGAAAATGGACAGAGAGGAATAAAGTAAATGGACAGAAAGGAGGTGAAGGTTGATACTGGCTCGCAGAATAACTTATAGTCACCTTTATGATACTTACAATCAGATTCGTAGTGAACCAACATGATCGAACTTTGCATTTTTTTGAGTAAATGGACTTTGATTTCTAAATTGTAGTCATGTGCATGAGAAGGGAACAGGTGCATTTTATTGTTTGAAGGTTAAGAAAGTTGGTCAATAGAAATCGTCTTTCATTGCGGAGGATCGTTGTCATCACTAGTTATTAATTTTGTTTATCATGTATCAACAGACACGCCACGGGCAACTGGTACACGTTCTCATCGTGATCCCCTCATAAGCTGAGTCCCATCCAAAGATCAGATTGCCTTCAGATTGAATGTGCTGTAGCATTTCGAAATAGGAAGGGCTCACATATTCACTGTGTATATGGAATAAGGCATATTCTATTTGACAGTACGCAAGATTGACTGTACATACATTTCACTCGTTATGAAATGTAATTATCAAACATGAACCAGAGATATATGATGGAAGGCTGGCAGAATTAACAACCAGAAGTTTTATCATGGATGCCGACGTTGCATGATTTTTGGCAAAGATTTAAAGCTGTTACGGTGAACCACGCAATATTAAAGTATTCGAGGTACGGTATACTGAAGTATCGTAATCCTTGCAGGTTTCGTTTCAAAGTTTATTAACTTTCTGTCTTACAGTTCAGATAGCCCATTATTATTGCAAGATTTCTACTTCAACTTACGAACTTTAGATTCAGTCTCAGTTTCTCCATTTCTCTGTCAGCGAATGGTGCAGACACACAATTCGAAAGTGCTACTTCACAGAACATTTTCCTCGGAATTAAAACCGATAGGCCACTTGTCGTAGTCCGAGGAAAGGGTAGCTGCGTATTCGGCGATTAACAGCCCGGCTGCCACGGTTGGTGAAAAGACAACACGTTGTACATCAGTCACACTTCGCTTGTCCGAGGTCGTAAGCAGGATCAGATTTAGAATTACAAATTTTTTTTTTTCCATTTTTAAATCATTTCATTCAGTGACATTGAAATTCTGATTGCTCTTGTTTTATGTTCTCATTTTCACTGTGTTTTGAATTCGTTTTTCTGCTATATCAGACGTAAAGAACATTTGTTCTCCGCTCCCATTTTCCTTGTTTTTTTTCTGTTCGTTTTTCTGGTAGCCAAAATGTAAGGAACGCTTCTGTTATTATCTTTGTAAATTATTTTTACATTTACATCTACATACATCCTCCAGAAGGCACCGTACGGTACGTGCCGGAACATACCCTGTATCACTGATATTCATTTCCTTTCCTGTTGGAAAGAGAGAAAGCCGTGGTCCCTCCAAGAAATGTACGTTGGTAGCCGTAGAAGCGTTCTCCAGTCAGTCTTAAATGAAGGTTCTCTCAATTTTCTCAATATTACTTCTCGAAAAGAACGTCACTTTCCTTCCATGGATTCCCACTTCAGTTCCCGAAGTATCATCGTAATACTTGAGTGTTGTTCGAAGCTACCGGTAACAGATCTGTCAGCCCGTCTCGGAATATCTTTGCAATCTTCCGTTAGTCCGAACTGGTGCGGATCCAAACGACTCTAAAAGTACTCAAGAATGTGTCATGCTAGTGTCCTACATGCGGTCTCCTTTACAGATTAACCACACACTGCCAAAATTCTCCCAATAAACAAAAATATTAATTCGCCTTCCCTAAGACCGAGCTCAAATGCTCATTCCATTTCATATTGCTTTATAACTTTACGTCCTGATACTTAATTCTCATGACTATGTCAAGCAGCATATTATAATGCTGTACTCCAATATTTTTCTATATTTAGAGCTAGCTGCCATTCAACACAGCACCCACAAATTTTCTATAATTCGTCTTGTATCCTTCGGGGAAAATACTCAACGGCACCTTTTCATACACCACATCATTATTAGCAAACACCTGCAGATTGACGCTTATCTTGTCCGACAGCTCATTTATATGTAGAGAGAATAACACTGTTCCTATCATACTTCCCTGGGGCATGCCTCATTATACCCTTACCTCTGATGAACACTTGCCGTGGAGGACAACACACTGTACTCTGTTACTGGGAAGGTTGCCGTAGATAGTCCACGTAAAGAAAATGTGTGATAAAATAATAAATATCTAAATAAATAAATATTTTATAATCAGCGTAACTTCAACATTGTATTTTGCATTTCCCTGTATTTGACACAGAAGACTATTAATGAAATATTTGAAATATGAGAAGTGTCATCGGCTCACTCAGAGGGATTGGTTCCTTCATTGGGCCAGGCAGTTTCCGTAAATGGGCTATAATGAAACAGCTGGTAAATATAATTGCGTACGCTTCCACGGCAAGCGTCAATTAACGTAAAAGTTTTCTGACCATGGCTACAATGGTGTGGTTCTGGGTGTTCTGTATCTACAGACCAGACCCACAACAAGACCACTGTAACCATGGGGGTAACATTAGTTTTACCAGTATAGTTTTTTGCATTACAACGTGGTACGATACTCAGAAAACTTTTATGTTAGCTGGTAAGTATTACACAGATCTAAATATGTTCGGCTAAATTTCGTATTTCTTTTTAGCTATATTGTCTGTTATTGGCATCTGAAACATACTAACATATATTACAAACCAAGGAGGTTAAAAGTGGTTACGTCGTCTTCCAAGATAGAAAAAACCACACATTCGTGAGATTATCATAATACTTACGGCCAATTAGAAAGAGGCTCTTTCAAGGCAACTCGCACGGCATCACTTAACACAGCACGTTAGTTTACATTGTGAATTTTACATAATGGTGCGAATTGTTCGTGCTTTGCAATAATGGCTGCATACATTTAATCGGTATTATCAGACCAATACGACGTTCCAATCATTACTACCAGTCCGTTAGAAGAACATAGAGCAAACCTTTTTCTTCTGTTGCTGTGTCTTCGTTGAACAACATACCACTAAGTCGGCGACTCTTTCGCAACGCTGGATTCTGTCTATGATATCCAGCTGGCGCCTATTTCCATTATCCACAAAGAACGGAAAACACAATCAGAACAAAACTGCACTGGAATGACACTGAGAAATAAGTGAAGTTTGGCAAGTTAAATAAAATAATAATAATAATAATAATAATAATAATAATAATACACGTGGAGGCCCGGGAAAAGAATAGGCCTCCGGTATGTTCTGCCAGTCGTAAAAGGCGACGAAAAGAACAAACCACCATTAGGGCTAACCCCCCCTTTTAGTGCGATTAGTTGGTTCAGGACAGAACTAATGAAACCTCGGACAAGCGCTGTCATGTTCGGGGACGACGCTTGAACCCTACGCCCGTCCATAATGGTAACGACACTGCTAGCCACATGGAAAATGATTTAAATCCAAACAGAGGTGTTTTGCAGGATATGCTTCCTGCAACCACTCTAGAAGGAAAACAAAGACAGAGGATGAGATGGTCAGATGAAGTTAACCGAGACCCCATGTTCTGTTATTACCAAGCAACAAACTTAGGAACAAACACAACTGGATACAGATCACAAGTATACACAACATTTATTACCAGATACCCAGAATTAAATTTTTTAACAGAACAACGACTAGTTGATCTGATCCGTGTAATAATCAAAAATTACAGGATACCCCAGTCAGAGTTAAAAAACATCAAACAACAAGTACAACAAATATTGGAGCAAAATAATGTGCAATCAGAAGAAGAAGAAAATACAGTAATGGACTCAAACATCCCAGAGCAAACAAACAAAGAACAACACGCATCAATTAACCAATCACAGTAAAACGAAACCTTAAGACAGCCACCAGAACAAGCACAAATAGAACACAAAGTGACACACATGTTAGATATAGAAGAAAAATTTCACCTGACATATATAGAATACAAAGACACATATACAGACATTAGACCATTTTTGCATAGACCACCAAATAACCCACAAGTCGAAACAACAATAACAACTATCAACACAATAACACACAACAAAATAAATGAAAATACAACTATGGAAGAGTTACAACTACTGATTTATATAGGAGCACTCACTACACTAAATATACACACTAGGCAGAGATCAGAACCAACCAAGACACAGAAGAAACCCACAAAGCCAGCATGGCAACACAGGCTACAGATCATAATAGAAAAACTGAGAAAAGACATCGGGCAGCTAACACAATTTATGAGAAATGAAATTTCAGGCAAAAAAACGAAAAAGGTTAGCTAAAATCTCACAACAAGAAGCGATAGAGCAGTTAGATGAAAAGAAGCAGAAATTACAAGCATTGGCCAAACGACTTAGAAGATACAAAAAAAGTGAAAATAGAAGGAAACAAAACCAAACATACAACACAAACCAAAAGAAATTTTACCAGACAATAGATAACACACACATTAAAATAGACAATCCACCAAACATAACAGACATGGAACACTTCTGGAGCAACATATGGTCAAACCTGGTACAACATAACAGGCATGCACGGTGGATACAAGCAGAAACAGACACATACAAGATGATACCACAAATGCCTGAAGTAATAATTTAGCAACATGAAGTCACCCAAGCAATTAATTCTACTCACAATTGGAAAGCCCCTGGAAAAGATAAAATAGCAAATTTCTGGCTAAAGAAGTTCACCTCAACACTCACGTCTAACAAAGTTATTTAACAGTTACATTGCAGACCCATACACTTACACATGGAATAACTTATCTGAAACCTAAAGAACAAGCAGACACAGCAAACCCAGCTAAATATCGCCCCATAACATGCCTACCAACAATATACAAAACATTAAGTTCAGTCATTACATAGAATTTAATTACACATACAACACAGATCAAAATTATAAATGAGGAACAAAAAGGCTGTTGCAAAGGAGCACAAGGATGTAAAGAGCAACTGCTATTAGATGCAGAGGTGACATACAACGCTAAAACTAAACAAAGGTCGCTACACTACACATACATTGATTATCAAAAAGCTTTTGATAGTGTACCCCACTCATGCTTACTACAAATATTGGAAATATACAAATTGATACAGTTCCTAAACATAGTAATGAAAAATTGGAAAACCACACTTAATATCCAAACAAATTCAAATAATTTAACATCACAGCCAATACAGATTAAACGCGGAATATACCAAGGAGGCTCATTAAGTCCTTTCTGGTTCTGCCTTGCTCTGAACCCACTATCCAACATGGCAAATAATTCAAATTATGGATACAATATTACTGGGACATACCAACACAAAATCACACATTTGCTATACATGGATGATCTAAAACTACTGGCAGCAACAAATCAACAACTCAACCAATTACTAAAGATAACAGAAGTATTCAGCAGTGATATAAATATGGGTTTTGGAACAGACACATGTAAGAAAAATAGCATAGTCAAGGGAAAACGCACTAAACAAGAAGATTACATTTGGATAACCACAGCGACTGCATAGAAGTGATGGAAAAAGCAGATGCCTATAAATATCTAGGATACAGACAAAAAATAAGAATAGATAATACAAATATTAAAGAAGAACTACAAGAAAAATATAGACAAAGACTAACAAAAATACTGAAAACAGAATTGACAGCAAGAAACAAGACAAAAGCTATAAATACTTACGCTATACCAATATTGACCTACTCATTTGGAGTAGTGGAATGGAGTAACACAGACCTAGGAGCACTCAATACACTTACACGATCACAATGCCACAAATATTGAATACATCACATACATTTAGCAACAGAAAGTTCACATTAAGCAGAAAGGAAGGAGGAAGGGGACTTATCGACATACAAAACCTACATTATGGACAGGTAGACAATTTAAGAAAATTCTTTATAGAACCAGCAGAAACTAGCAAAATACACAAAGCAATCACTCATACAAATACATCGGCTACACCACTACAATTTCATAACCACTTCTACAACCCTTTAGATCACAAAACATCAACAGATACGAAGAAAGTAAATGGGAAAAAAAAACACTACATGGCAAGCACCCGTATCATTTAACACAGCCACACATCGATCAAGACGCATTCAACACATGGCTAATAAAAGGCAATATATACAGTGAGATGGAAGGATTCATGATTGCAATACAGGATCAAACAATAAACACCAGATATTACAGCAAGCATATTATTAAAGATCCCAATACCACAACAGATAAATGCAGACTTTGCAAACAACAAATAGAAACAGTAGATCATATCACAAGCGGATGTACAGTACTAGCAAATACAGAATGCCCCAGAAGACATGACAATGTAGCAAAAATAATACATCAACAAATTGCCATACAACATAAACTAATAAAACAACACCTTCCCACATACAAGTATGCACCACAAAATGTACTGGAGAATGATGAATACAAATTATACAGGAACAGAACCATTATAACAGATAAGACAACACCACATAACAAACCTGACATCATACTCGCCAGTAAAAATAAGAAATTAACACAACTAATCGAAATATCCATACCCAATACAACAAATATACAGAAGAAAACAGGAGAAAAAATTTAAAATTACATCCAACTGGCTGAGGAAGTCAGGGACATGTGGTATCAGGATAAAGTTGACATTATACCGATTATACTATCAACTACAGGAGATATACCACACAATATCCACCAGTACATCAACGCAATACAGCTACATCCTAACTTATATATACAACTACAGAAATCTGTAATTATTGATACTTCTTCAATTACCCAAAAGTTCCTAAATGCAATGTAACATATACCGTACAGTTAAAAGGAAGTCACGCTTGATCAAGGTCCGCGTCACTTTTCCATTTTTAACTAGACATAACGTCTGAGAAAGAAAAGAAAGAAGTAATAATAAAAATAATATTATTATTCTACCCTTGTGGTAGATGGGGAAACTAAAAGCACTTTTGTTTTGAAGAACGACACTCACCAAACTAAATTGTTTTTGAAGTGAATGAAATACACCCGCTAGCAGTTTTTGCAACGTAGATGCAGTATATGGTGTCGGTCTTCACAGAAGGGCAGGAAGGTGGAAGCAAGTGCCCGAAGTTGACAGAAGGCAGGTGACAAGAATATCAGGCTTCATACATAACACAAAGGCATTGCTGCATCTCTACTGAGGCACTTCAGTCACAGTTGCTAACACCTTTACTGGTACACCAGTTATCTGTCGTAATAGGGAGGGAGGTATTTTACGACAACTGTTTTTGATTCTTATTAACAACACTAAATATTTACTGATGCATAAGTAGGGTCCAGAAAATACTTTTTAGCTGACCAAGCAATTTTAGGAATGTATTCTATCAACGAGGGAGCACCTCATTTCCACGATAGAAAGATAAAAAAAGCGGATTTCATTAACTGTTATTGACTTTTACGAACAACGTAATTTTTAAAGAGATTCTGACGTGTAAGTAGGTTCCAGAACTTGAAAAAATGGAATATGAAATTGTTGTTAAACATTTTATCTACTGTTACCACATAATTTTTTGCTTTCCTTAAGTGAAAAAGTTAACATAATAATATAATCTTATAGAAAAGAAATTAGTACCAATAAACAACATTTTTCAAATTTTAAGTATGAAGTAGGTGACTAGATTAGAATGCATACAAAGGGTGGGCATAAACTACGCCTCCCCACTCATCCGCTGGTATTGCTGGGGTTAAAGACACTAAATGAGCGACATACACGGAGACATATGCAGTGCTCTTAGATCGGGCAACTGGGACATACCGCACACTTTAGCGTGACGCGATTGCACTCATTGCTAGGTTGCAACATGTCTACTAAAGAAACTGCTTACACCATGCTTGACCGCTGTATTCTGGAGTATTGCTGTGCGGTGTGGGATCCGCATCAGGTGGGACTGACGGATGACATCGAAAAAGTTCAAAGAAGGGCGGCTCGTTTTGTATTATCGCGAAATGAGGGAGTTAGTGCCGCAAACATGATACGTGAATTGGAGTGGCAATCATTAAGAAAAAGGCGTTTTTCGTTGCGACGGGATCTTCTTATGAAATTTCAATCAGCAGTTTTCTCCCCGATTGCGAAAACATTCTGTTGGCATCCACCTACATAAGGAGAAATGATCTTCACGATAAAATAAGAGAAATCATGGCTCGCACAGAAAAATTTCGGGGCTCGTTTTTCCCCCGTGCCGTTTCAGAGTGGAATGGCAGAGAGACAGTTTGAAGGTGGTTGACTGAACCCTTTGCCAGACACTTTATTGTGAATAGCAGAGCAATGACATAGATGTAGATGTAGATGTAGGTTACAGCGTAGCGTTCAGAGCCACAACAGGACGAAAACATCTTTCAACAATAAGTTCATGAGCCGATAAACCGCTCAACTAAGCTTGCTTAGCACAATAAATAGATTATACACAAACCAGGGAAAGGTGATTAGTAATATTTCAGACTGAGTATAGCAGCAGCACAAGTGGTAGCAATGTAGCAAATTGTGCAGCCGGACATACTTCTTCATTGCCACGAGATTGCCAATTCCGGTGTAGATGGGATACTGAGACCCAGTTGGATATAGCAGGCTTGTATCAGTTTCGTTGTGATGTTCGCCACCTGGAATCTTGCAGCATCGCACAAAAACCATTCAGACAGTACATACAGAAAAAGTCGTTGGTGACGGTAAGCGCCGGCCAAGAGCATAAAGGAGTGATGTGCGTGGAAGCTGCGTGGTATCCGAAAATATAGAAACACTGTTTGGAACTAACGGTACATAAGAGTACTTCCTGCTCAAGGGTTGCAACAAAACGATTGTTGATGAGTGCATTCTCAACCGAATGAGCCCACTCGAATAACAGATTAATGTCAACAAGTCTTCCACTTTATAGAACCAGCTGTGGGGAAAACACTGAACATAGATCTGTTATACTTATGCAGTTACAGCATTCAGTTTATAATTTCTTTGAATGGCTTATGAAACGTTTAGTAGATTGAAAGATGTAACAGCCTACGAACTTCAACGTTGTAGTTGATGTTATATTTTTGTCTTCTCGATGCTACCCTCCAGAAACATAATGCCGAATCGACCTAGTTGTCTTACTTGTGACATATTTTGTAAATAATTCACTCAGTGTTTAGTGTCCATATATGGTACGGTATTGGAAGATTGAGGGAGAAATATGCCTCATCAGATCACATGATTTCTTTCTTTGAGTTTTGAAGGACTTCAGTTCTATCAGTTCATGTTAGGAATCATGAAGTGAGTACAGTGACCACAGATGTAATGAGATGCACTGTAGTCGCACTCCACGAAGTCTCTCTTTGTTTGTCGCGTCATTGGTGGCGAATACCAAGAATGGTTTCCTGAATATTGCAGTAGATCAACTTACGGGGTCAATTATAATAATATATAACACAACCTGTTAAACCAAGTGATAAATAATATTGAATAAACAACTGTCAGAAGTAGAACAGATGATGTTCTTCTACTCTTACGAATTTCATTTAAAAGTGGAAATACTGATGGTACCCTACAGCATTCAGTGTGCAGGAATTGAGACTAGAATGCTGATGATACAAAGCACGAATTTATGTGAAGCGATTTTTAAGGACTGCGAAAGTGTTAGTAGCGAAATCTCCTTAATCGGCAGATGAATTTGCATTGAGAGCGCACATTCGTTTACTCTGCAAATATCCAGCTCTTTGGTCTCAAAAGGGATGGTGTTTGCCAGAGATTCGGAAATAAATTTGTCTTTGTGCTACTACATGTAATTGATTGGTACCTGAGAGCCTTAACTCTCGTTCTCTTCTGCAGTTTCTTGATTCAAGAACCTGCACAAAGAAGGTTACTCGCTACTTCGCAATAGACTAGACACATAATCGTGCTTAAGTGTTCATGCTTAAGGACCGTTCACATATAGATACACATATTTTTGCGACGTTTACGCCTGTTGTAAAGCCATCAACACATGAATGTAATTAATGTTAGTGATTCTAGGGCGTTGTAAGACACGAAACTCATCAGGCGATATATAAGAGATTAGGCTGTGCTTTAAGCCAATATTGCAGTTTAGTGTTTTCAAGTCTGTTTCTTGTAGATCATTGCAACTTTCTGCAGCAAATACGACTACATGATATCAACACGTTCCTGCATTCAAAATGTCAAGAACAGATTATTATAAATTTAAAAATAACTGTTACTAGGGAACTAAGTACGTAAAGTTTGGGTACGTAAAAAATTTTCTAACATTTGGGCAGAGTGACCGAGGAGAATATAGAAGAACATGAAGCAGTGGAATATAGGTTCTTATTATGGGTCTGGGCCTGTTACACGATTAAAAACGTAACTAGGAGTTACTGACACTTGCGTTTAAGTCAACACATTATAATACTGTTATAAAACACAAAGAGGATGCACGGTTGATACAAAGGAGCCGCACGACATTGAGATAAATTGGAAGAGAGATGGGCTGGTGGAGAGTTGTGATTAAGACAAAAATAGAACATCCCCATAAAAATAGAACCAACAATATTATACAACTGAAAGAGGCAAATGCCGTTTTATGGGGACACACACATAACAGTCAGCAAAAAGACAGCAAGTACGGACTCATATCATCTCAAAGAAAGTACAGACAGGTGATGCACAACTTGCCTACTATCCACAGTGGAACAATGAGCCGAAACTACTTATCTGCTGGACCCGCAGCTTGAATTGGATCATAATATGACATCTTCTTTACAAATTGGACAAAATTAGCTGCAAGTTGTTTATTTCTTGTTCCTTACCTTTATGGAAGTCACTCCATCTAGACGTAGAGTTGAAAACGGCACATACGCCGAAAAAAGCTTGTCGTGAACCATTGTATCAGTTAAAAATAAACAGTTTGCACCAAATATTGTCAAAAGTATAAAGTAAGCGTCATAAACATCCAAAAGTTGGATACAGGTTCCGCCGGGAGGAAAGAACTGCTTTATTAATAATTACAGTCACATTTTTGGTCAAATTTTGTTTTGGTTGTACAGATAAGCAGTTTAGGCTTTAGAGCCACCAACTGATTTATAAGATAAAAATTGAAATGAAGGTATTTCAGAATTCGTCTAAGTTGGACAAAATCCTGTTACGTGTAAATAAGGCATTAATTAACAATATTACGTTATTCTTATCATGATGGCTGTAAAGTAGAAACCAGTGACATATTCAAATAAAATAAATTTGTGAATTTTTTTATTTATTTAAACATCAAGGTTGCTAGTCTCCTCAGAAGGTCAAAGGACCCAAATTCTAATAAAAAATTCGTTAACCGAGGGTCTGAATAATTCCGGTAAATGTCTGACAAGGCGGGAGAAGCTTACCAAAGCATGGAAAACGATTTTCGTTGACGAGTTATAGACCACAGCTTCTCATTCCTAACGTCAATAAAGAAATAATAATAAAGAAAATTGGATCATCAGTGTTCTAGAAAGATATCGTCCAAATGAAGGCCATCATCGGTTTCGTAACGCACGACGTTGTTTCGTTTAACTACAGCGTATGAAAAGGACGAGTCGCATTTCTCTCTTAATTATCTCTTTGCACAGTAGAAGAGTTCAAAAAAAGCAAAGTTTCTCAGCCTGTAAGCATTTCCTACAAGGTAGTCTGCAGTATTTTACGTCACTCTAGGTTTTTCCAGCGTATACAGTTTATGAAAAGCCCTCGGGCTTCCAGCCAGGTGGCAGTATTATAAAACCGCAACATTTCGATGAGTGACATACTCATCATCTTCTGGCGAAGTGTCGAGATTTTGCGGATGCTGTCCTACTGATATTTGCGGTGAGCTCCCCCACCCGTGGCTCTGGGTGAGTGTGGGTGCAGTGAGGTTGGCTGGCGGGTTGGGAGGGGAAATCGCGGTGGCTGGGGTAGCTGGCGTGCCGTTCACATCTCTGTCAGAGCGTTCCGGGCCAGTCCCGCGAGGAGGACAGGTTGGGTGCGCTGTCCACGAATTGCCGCTATCGCTGGATTCCATGCCGCACTCAATTGGTATCCTTCGCCTCTGTTTAGAAGATTCTCGTGAATCCGAATTTCAATGGGTTCTACTATGACACTGTCTCAATAGTCGGCGGCTTGGCAGAACACCTTGGTTTTCTCGAACTTAAACGTGTGATATTCCTTGATGCTGTGTTCTGCTATCGCCAATGGCTGTCCTCCATTTCGGGTTATATTAATAAGAAGAAGGCAGATGGCGCACTAGGACATTCAATATCTAGGAACAAGACTCACGAAGACCTGTACCTACATGCAACAAGCCGCCACGATGCAGCGCAGCGGCAAAAAGTACTTTGCACCTTCGTCATCTGTGACGAAGAAGGCCTCTCTGACGAACTGCAGCACCTAAAGGAGGTATTTCGCAAAAATGGGTACAGCGAGGCGCAGATTAGAAGGGCTTTCAGACAGTTCGCGCAAAACTGGGAAGAGAGAGAAGAGAACAAAACCTTTTCCTTCCGTATTTGGGACCGCAGTCAGCCATAATTGGGAACCTTCCGACCACCCTCGAAGATGAAGGAGAGGCTTGGCTCTGAGAAAGACTCTCTTAAACTCGACGTGCCGGGAATTTGCAGCATCGCCTGCCAATGCGCTCAACAGTGCAAAGGACAAACGCAGTGATACATTTCTAAGTGCTACGATGAACATGTCGGGCATGTGCGGCTGGGACAAACGGAGAAATCTGTGGTAGAATAAGACAGAATCAAGGAAGACCACACATTTGACTTCGACAATACCCAGATGCTCTTCCGAGAGGCTGGCTTTTGGAATAGCGTCATAAAAGAGTCTATCGAAATTCGGATTCACGAAAATCTTCTAAGCACAGAAGAAGGATACCAACTGATTGTGGCACAAAATTCAACGAAAGCAGCAGTTCTCAGAGACAGGGCCCGAATGCTATGACATATGCGAATGGCCCGCCGTTACCTCCACCATGAGACTTCACCTTCCATCTCGCCCGCCAGTCTCTGGGAACCAGGTGTAGGGGGGGGGGGATATGGGGGAGGGGGGCCCACCACTGATATAAGCACGACGGTATACGCCAAATCTAGACACTTTACCAGCAGATAATGTGTATGTCTCTCGTCGAGAAGTCGTGGTTTTGTAGTACTGTCACCTGGCTGTAAAGGAGAGAGATTTTCATCAACATTTTCTTCAAAAGACTGCAGCTGCCCGCTTACCGTTAAAAATACATAAACATGAAACTTCGCGGCAGATTAACACTGTGTGCCGTACCGAGACTAAAACTCGGAACCCTGGCCTTTCGAGGAGGCGAGTGCTTTACCGACGTAGATCCACCATACCTGTCTTCTGCCATCCAAACTTCACAGAAGCTCTCCTACTCTGCCAGAACGTTTCATGTCTGCGCACACACACCGCCACAGAGTCTAAATTTCCTTCTCGAAATACACTCCTGGAAATTGAAATAAGAACACCGTGAATTCATTGTCCCAGGAAGGGGAAACTTTATTGACACATTCCTGGGGTCAGATACATCACATGATCATACTGACAGAACCACAGGCACATAGACACAGGCAACAGAGCATGCACAATGTCGGCACTAGTACAGTGTATATCCACCTTTCGCAGCAATGCAGGCTGCTATTCTCCCATGGAGACGATCGTAGAGATGCTAGATGTAGTCCTGTGGAACGGCTTGCCATGCCATTTCCACCTGGCGCCTCAGTTGGACCAGCGTTCGTGCTGGACGTGCAGACCGCGTGAGACGACGCTTCATCCAGTCCCAAACATGCTCAATGGGGGACAGATCCGGAGATCTTGCTGGCCAGGGTAGTTGACTTACACCTTCTAGAGCACGTTGGGTGGCACGGGATACATGCGGACGTGCATTGTCCTGTTGGAACAGCAAGTTCCCTTGCCGGTCTAGGAATGGTAGAACGATGGGTTCGATGACGGTTTGGATGTACCGTGCACTATTCAGTGTCCCCTCGACGATCACCAGTGGTGTACGGTCAGTGTAGGAGATCGCTCCCCACGCCATGATGCCGGGTGTTGGCCCTGTGTGCCTCGGTCGTATGCAGTCCTGATTGTGGCGCTCACCTGCACGGCGCCAAACACGCATACGACCATCACTGGCACCAAGGCAGAAGAGACTCTCATCGCTGAAGACGACACGTCTCCATTCGTCCCTCCATTCACGCCTGTCGCGACACCACTGGAGGCGGGCTGCACGATGTTGGGGCGTGAGCGGAAGACGGCCTAACGGTGTGCGGGACCGTAGCCCAGCTTCATGGAGACGGTTGCGAATGGTCCTCGCCGATACCCCAGGAGCAACAGTGTCCCTAATTTGCTGGGAAGTGGCGGTGCGGTCCCCTACGGCACTGCGTAGGATCCTACGGTCTGGGCGTGCATCAGTGCGTCGCTGCGGTCCGGTCCCAGGTCGACGGGCACGTGCACCTTCCGCCGACCACTGGCGACAACATCGATGTACTGTGGAGACCTCACGCCCCACGTGTTGAGCAATTCGGCGGTACGTCCACCCTGCCTCCCGCATGCCCACTATACGCCCTCGCTCAAAGTCCGTCATCTGCACATACGGTTCACGTCCACGCTGTCGCGGCATGCTACCCGTGTTAAAGACTGCGATGGAGCTCCGTATGCCACGGCATACTGGCTGACACTGACGGCGGCGGTGCACAAATGCTGCGCAGCTAGCGCCATTCGACGGCCAACACCGCGGTTCCTGGTGTGTCCGCTGTGCCGTGCGTGTGATCATTGCTTGTACACCCCTCTCGCAGTGTCCGGAGCAAGTATGGTGGGTCTGACACACCGGTGTCAATGTGTTCTTTTTTCCATTTCCAGGAGTGTATATACCAAACTGTGGCTAAACGATATCGCCGCAATATACTTTCTTCCAGGAGTGCTAGACTTGCAAGGTTCGCAGGGGAGCTTCCGTAAGTTTGGAAGGTAGGAGGCGATGTACTGGCGGAAGTACGTAAGGATGTAACGAGGGGGCGGGAGTCGCGCTTGGGTAGCTCAGTCGGTAAACCAGTTGTCCGCAAAAGGCAAAAGTCTGAAGTTCCATGCTTGCTCCGACACACAGTTTTATTGTGCCAGTAAGTTTCATATCACCGAAAACTCCGACGCAGAGTGAAAATTTCACAATGATAACATAAAAATTCTAATCAATACGATATTGCCAGTTAGAGGGACGAATGTGTGGCTTATTAGGAATCCATACGTAGTAATTGATTAATATGGGTTATCCTTAAGGTACGAATCTTATTCACTCAATTAATACTTACAAATGTAAATTGCCGTAGCAGATAGTTACTTCACTACATTACCCCACACTTTCGCTTTTCTCCTGTTGTTTGCGACGTCTATGATTCATTTATTTAAATCAGCAATTACGTTGCATAATTTGTGCCATACAGCTCTTTCGAAAGCCTCGATGAGAGAAAAAGAATTCCATTCGTGATCGTTGTGTGTAGGGATATTAGGTGTTACTGCAGCCCAGCGCCAAGGCTACAGCACATGACATTATGTTGGCGCCTCTTTCAAATCATGGCAGGTATACGCCCTTGGCAAGTGCAGGGCAACAATTGGGGGCGGTTCCATCAGACGTAGGGCGGCAGTTGTGACCGACTGAAATGGTACCCTGAGCCCGGTAGTGGGAGAGCCGTTCACCGAGTAGGTTTCAATAGTTAAGGTATAAAACCACCAGCCTCCTATGGGTAAGAGATTTGTTACTCGCCCTCTTTCTCTCTCTCTCTCTCCCCCTTTCATCTCATCTCGTTCGACGCTAACGCATCAGTATCTTAATAGTGTTTCCACATAACGTGACCCCGTCTCGTTCATATTTTCCTTGCTGCATACTCCTTCTTCTCTGTTCTGATTAGACCCGTATTAAATTACTCATTGGGTTAACTAGCTGCGGAAGACCAAGGTGTCCTTTCTCTATTTTGTGTAAAAAGTGTGTGTGTCCCAATTACATGTTCCATCAAATTTAAGATACCCTGATTTCAATATAGTGAACTCAGCTCCGATAGCCCTTACTCTCCTATAAGTTTTGAGTCTTTGCCTGAGAATAAGACTTCCAACATGCATCCCCAGTTATTAGGTGGATGTATTCCAATCCCTGTTTTCTTATGCAGTTTTTACCCTCTACAGTTTCCTCTAGTGTAACTGAAGTTACTCCGTGATGTCTTAATAGATGTCGTATCATCCTGTCCCTCATTCTTGTCAGTGTTTTTCACATATTCCTTTCCTCACCAGTGCTCCGGAGAAATTCCCCATCCCTTACCTTATTGGTCCACCAAATTTTCAACATTCTTCTGTAACATTACATCCTAAATGCTTCGATTCTCTTCTTTTATGGTTTTTCCACTATTTCACTATTATACAATACCGTGCTCCAAACGTGCATTCTCAGAAATTGGTTCCTCAAATTAACGTCTACCTTTGATACTAGAAGACTTTCCACGGCCAGTAAACGCCCTTTCTACCAGTCTAGTCTGCTTTTTATGTCCTCCTTGTTCCCACCGTCATGGATTAGTTGTTGCTTTGGTAGCAGAATTTCTTTAACTTCATGTACTTCGTGATCTCCAGTCAAGATATGAAGTTTCTCTGCTGCTCAAATTTCTACTACTTCTCATTACTTTCGTCTTTCTTCAGTTTATTCTCATTTCTTATTCCGTACTCATTAACCTACTCGTTCCATTCAGCAAATTCTGTAAGTTTTCTTCACTTTCACTGAAGTTGGCTATGTCATCGACGAATCTTATCTTTGACATTCTATCACCTTCAATTATATCCCACTCTTAAACCTTTCTTTTACTTCCATAATTACTTCTTCAGTGTATAGATTGAACAGTGCAGTGGAAAAACTACACACCTGTCTTACATCCTTTTTAATCCGAGCACTTCGTTCTTCGTCTCCCACTCTTATTCTTCCCTGTTGGTTCTCAGGCATAATGTATATTACCTTCCTTTCGCTATAGCTTACCTCTATTTTTCTCAGAATTTCGAACATCTTGCACCATTTGACTTTGTTGAACGCTTTTCCTTGGTCGACAAATCCTATGAACGTGTCTTGATTTTTATCTAGTCTTGCTTCCATTATCAATCACAACATCAAAATTTCCTGTCTGATACCTTTACCTTTTCTTCAGCCAAACGGATCCTCATCCAACACATCCTCAATACTTCTACACATTTTTCTGTAAATTATTCTTGTGAGCAACTTGGAGACATGAGCTGTTAAGCTGATTGTGCGACAATTCTCGCATTTGTCGTCTCCTGCAAATCTTCAGAATTGTGTGGATGATGTTTTTGCAAAGGCAAATGGTATATAGCCAGCCTCATACACTGTGTAAACCAACGTGAGTAGTCGCTTTGCTGCCACTTCCACTACATGATTTCAGAAATTCTGATAGAATGTTATCTATCCCTTCTGCCCTATTCGATGTTAAGTCTTCCAAAGCTCTATCACGTCATCAGACAAGTGTCACCCCTCACTGAGGCCTCGAATGTGGTCTTTTACCGGTCCGCTCGCTCCTCTGCATTTGACAGTGGAATTCCCATTGCACTCGAAATGCTGGCACCATTAATTTTTTAATTTCACCGAAAGTTGTTTTGAATTTTCTATATGCTGAGTCGGTCCGACCGACAATCATTTATTTTTAGTTTTCTTCACATTTTTCCATGCAGCCATGTCGATTTTGCTTCATTCCTGAGTGACTTGTATTTCGATATTCTTGGAATTTCCCTGAACATATTTGTACTTCCTCCTCTCATCGATTAACTGTAGTGCTTCTTGTGTTACCCATGGAATCTTCACAGTGACCTTCTTTGTACTTATGTTTTTATTTCCAACTTGTGTGACTTCCCTATTTAGGGATGTCCATTCTTCTTCAACTGAACTGCCTATTGAACTATTCCTCATCGCAGTATATATACCCTGAAAGAACTTCAAACGTATGTCCTTATGCTTTAGTCTATCCGGATCCCACTTCTTCATGCATTGATTTTTTCTGACTAGTCTCTTACACTTCAATTTACTATCTGAGTACATATCTACACCTGGGTACGCCTTACAATCCATTATCCGATTTCTGAATATCTGTGCTATCTGACCGTGATACAGTGTAACTGAAATCTTTCCATATGTCTTGGGCTTTTCAAAGTATTCCTCTTCCAATTATGTTTTTCGACAGCTTATTCGCTGTTACTAACTGAAATTTATTCCAGATCTCAATCAGCCCTTCTCCTCTCTCATTTCTAATGCCAAGCCCATGTTCGCAGGTAACTCTGTCTTCTGCGTCTTCAACTACAACCACATTCCAATCCCCCACGACTACTAGCTTTTTCCCGGCGGGGTCAGGGATTTTCTCTGCCTCGTGATGGCTGGGTGTTGTGTGCTGTCCTTAGGTTAGTTAGGTTTAAGTAGTTCTAAGTTCTAGGGGACTGATGACCATAGATGTTAAGTCCCATAGTGCTCAGAGCCATTTGACTACTAGCTTTTAATTTCCTTTACAAACTGAATTACCCGTTTAGTATTCTCAAATTCTTTGTCTACATCTTCCTCTTCTGCTTGCGACGTCAGCACATACGTGAACCACCCTTGCCGGCGTTGGTTTGCTGTCGATTCTGATAAGAACGACCCTGTGACTGAACTGTTCACAATAGATCACTCTCTGCCTTTTCATAACGAATCCTACATCCCATTATACACACATCAAGAAAAGTTTTGTATCATCCCGGTTCCCAGACCTCCTGAAGATGGACCTTGACTGTGGATATTGTATCACAAACACAGTCCCCTTGACTGTTCAGAGATGTCGCTAAACCCGTCCAAAAGTGTAAACAACCATGCATGAGCAGCGCCTATTAGATGGAGGGGGGCCGACAGCCGATCAGTTCCAGTCATTTCACCAGGAAGGAGGTAGATGGCTAGGGTTGTCTGAATAGTTCAAACATTCCTAGACGGTCAATACCGCGGTTCGATCGCGTCCACATTGTTACTTTGTGAGAGGAAGGGCTCCCAACAAGGGAAGTGCCCAGTCGTCTCGGAGTGAAAGAAAGCGATTTTGTTCGGACATGGAGGGGAAACAGAGAGACAGGAACTGTCGATAATATGTCTCCCTTAGGGCGCCCAAAGGCTACTACTGGAGAGGATGACCGCTACGTACGGATTATGGCTCGGAGGAACCCTGACAACAACGCCACCATGTTGAATAATGCTTTTCGTGCAGCCACAGGACGTCGTGTTACGACTCAAACTGTGTGCAATAGGCTGCACTCCCGACGTCCATGGCGAGGTCCATCTTTGCAAATACGACACCATGCAGCGCGGTACAGATGGGTCCAACAACATGCCGAATGAACCGCTCAGGATTGCCATCGCGTTCTCTTCACCGATGAATGTCGCATATGCCTTTAACCATACAATCATCGGAGATTTGTTTGGAGGCAACCCAGTCAGGCTGAACGCCTTAGACATACTGTCCAGCAAGTGCAGCAAGGTGGAAGTTTCCTGATGTCTTAGGATGGCATTATGTGGGGCCGATGTTCGCCAGTGGTGGTCATCGAAGGTGCTGTAACGGCTGTAAGATACATGAATGCTATTCTCTGACTGATAGTGCAGTCACATAGGCACATATTAGAGAGGCATTCGTCTTCATGGACTACAATTTGCGCCACATCGTGCACATCTTGTGAATGACTTTCTTCAGGGTGACGACATCGCTCGACTAAAGTGGCCAGCATGTTCTCCAGCCACGAACCCTATCGAACGTGGCTGGGATAGATTGAAAACTGCTGGTTATAGACGACGTGACGCACCAACCACTCTGAGGGATCTACCCCGAATCGCCGTTACCGACTGGGAGCATCTGGACCACCCGTGCCTTGAAGAACTTGTGGATAGTATGCCACGACGAATACAGGCATGTATCAATGCAAGAGCACGTGCTACTGGGTATTAGAGGTACCTGTGTGTACAGCAATTAGGACCACCACCTCTGAAAGTCCCTCTGTATGATGCTACTATATGCTATAAGTGGTTTTCATGAGCATTAAAAAGGGCGGAAATAAAATTTATGTCGGTCTCTATTCCAATTTTCTGTACAGGCTCCGGAACTCTCGGAACCGAGGTAATGCGAAACTTTTTTGGTGTGTGTACCATTTACGATAGTTGCGGATATTACCTATACTCATCCGACCAAAAATCGTTGCGCCGGCATTTGTGACCGAGCGGTTCTAAGCGCTTCATTTCGGAACCGAGCTGCTGCTACGGTCGCAGGTTCGAATCCTTCCTCGGGCATGGATGTGTGTGATGTCCTTAGGTTAGTTTGGTTTAAGTAGTTCTAAGTCTAGGGGACTGATGACCTCAGATGTTAAGTCCCATAGTGTTCAGAGCCATTTGAACCTTTTTTTTTTTTCGTTGCCTGCTGTCCATTTCATTTCACTGACCCCCGTATTTCGAGATTGAGCATTAGCATTTCCCTTTTCAGGTTTCCTAGCTTTCTTACCACGCTTAGAGACGTGGAATTCCATGTCCCGAACGCGTAGAACGCTATACTTTCATTGGTTACTCAGCCGTTTTCTGATGGTCATCTCCCGTTTTGCAGTCCCTTCCTCGAGATCCGAATGATGGACTATAAAACATACCCTTACCAAATTATCAATTACTGTACTGGTTAACCCCTTACGTTATTTGATTTTCAAACAACTGAGCAGAACTGAATGTACTCAGACATTTCTCTCTTTACTTATTCCGGTCAATATTAAACTGACACAATACTTTTGCGCAACGCAATCTGACTTTCAATAATCCCTACAAAAGAATAGCCCTGACTAACAATAACCTACACCTTTCAAGAATCACTTACCTCACAAAAATCTTCGTTACTCGATCTACTGCAATAAATCGAGCGCCAATACTGCTGGCTGAATAAAAGACTCTAACTACTGAAGGCACAAACTACCGATAGGCATAGTTGGCAAATGAAAGATTTTGATAGAGAACAAACAATATATTTACCTTAATAATGTTCAAAAATCATTATATATATATATATATATATATATATATATATATATATATATATATATATATATATATCAGTTCATCATACCTAGTATTACAAATTTACTCTTTCTGAGGACACACGTCCAGATCGTTCGCTCTCAAAATTCTGCCGTCTCTCTCCCCACATCCACCACTGCAGGCGGCTCACCTCCAACTGCGCAACGCTACGCGCTGTTCACATACAACTGCCCAACACTACAATATCAAATATTCCAACAATGCAAACCAGCCACAGACTTCACACAGCACAGTCAGTGATTTTCATATAGAGCACTACGTGGCGTTACCAACATAAAAACCCAAACAGCCTACTTACAACTATTCCGAAATCTTTTGTCAGTCGAGAGGTTACCATGACACTTTTCAGTTACAAGCCGCATGTTCTATGGATACACATTATGTGTCTTTAATTAAGTGGTTTCCACTGTGCTATGCACTCTCATGCCTACGATCTTTGCTGATTCTTCCGCCTCTTAGGGGCAGTTTCCCTTCGCAAGGGCAACAGAGTGCCCTGAACCTCTGTCCACTCCTCCGCACTCTTTTAAAAGCCGTTGGCTAAACGAGGGTAACTTCTTATCCCATAAGTCTTTGACTTCCATTTCTGACGGCTTTTATTAAAAACTTAAGTGACGGTGCGGTTCGAAGCCGTTACCAAGGACGTTCTGCTCAATAATCAAAGACGCTACCACCCCTTTTCTTCTGTTTCGTTTCGTACTGATCGTTGTATTTAGTCGGGGCCGACGTCACATGACTCCTGTTGAAGTTCATCGTTAATCCTTACATTTTTTTAAAATAATTTTTACCGAGAGCAGACAGCTTTTCTTCATCATATTACCATTCAAATGTAGTATCTGCGAAGTAATATGGCTAATGATGTAAACAAATAGATTAAAAACCGAAAATAAACAGGACTATCCAGCTATCGAGTGAGTACGGAGATTTTTTTAGTCTCCATTGGACAGGAAAGGGAACTCCAAAAAGGATCTACTTGCCACCACCACTTGCGTCTTAAGAAAGAAAAGAACTGCACCTCTTCAGGCATTAGCACCTATCTATGCCTGTTCCAAAACAACTAATCTATTAAAATGAGGGGTAGGAAAGGAGAAAATAGGGGAAGAGAAAACACAGGATGGTAGAATATGCAACCCTGTCTTTTAGAAAGTTATTTTGGAGGTTCCATTTGTAGTTTCCTCAGGATATCATATCGTTAAAAGAAGCATCAGCGTCTCATGGCTCGGATGTTCCAGCTGCAAGGAGGGTAATGAAAGGCGCTCATAGAAAACTAGAAGACAACTGCATGTACCTGGGGTTACTAACAAGTGCGCAGTGTCGGTCATTAAGGTACATTCAGTAATCCAGCACCGATTTCTCACTGGGTGAATTTACAGCGTTAATATGTAAACTAAAACCTAGTCCCAGCTGCGGATTACTACCTTTTTATTCATTTGATGACTAGTTTCGGGCCGAGACACATTTTCAAACCATCATAACTTTATGCACTGTAAATGTTTACTTCACATTTTTGACATCTTTGAAAATGCATTTTTGACTTTCTTGTGACGGTTTGAAAATGGGTCTCGGACCGAAACCTATCTCCGAATGAATAAAAATGTAATAATTTGCTGTTTCGATTGGTTTTCCGTACTACGGATCAAAAGAAGTTGCTCGATGTTCGTTACAGCGTTAATGTTCGGTGCGGGGGAAATAATCACGTCCGTGAATAAAAGTGACTCAACAGAGCACTTATTTGTCGGGTGAGGATAGCCAAGATACCCTGCGTGAGACTCCAGATGTCAGACGACGGACCACATGAGATTCGGTGAGAGTCCGTGTCGTCCGTACCGTAGTTAACACATTTGGACCCTGCTGCCGATTTTCAAATACGGCGCCATATGATCTGGGAAAACTTATCCTCGATGGGATTAGGGGGCCGATGCATTTGTAATGGTACGTTTTTAGTTTCTGTCTGCAGTACTCGTAGAAGTGGTAAGCAATGGAGGACGTAAGTTAATTCCAGGAAGAAATGTCGAAAGTGATAAAAGGGGGTTGGAATATCTGATAACATGATTGGGGCTGACATAGAGACGGTGTGTATTCGTGTAAAAGCACTCCGCTGAGGTTCGTCGGGCAACGGCTACCCACATGGGAGCTAACAAACGTGTCGTAGCTCTTTCCAGCACTCGTAATAAGCCATCCCCACCAAGCATCTCTGGAAGGGCAAAGGAGGCATACTGAACTTTGAATTATGTTCTGGTGCAGATAAAGTATCCCATCGCCATCAACATACGATGGACAAAGGTAATTAGGCCTAGGAACATCTGAGCCACGTGAAGGATGAGAGAGATTTGGTAGACATTCAGGAGACGTCTGCAGTTTTTTGCCGCCGAACGACGAAGGCCATTGTAAAATCAATATCCAAGCCGAGCAGGGTGTTGGCCACGCTTAGAGGAGCGATACTCTCTCAGGTATGCCCTCAGCAACGAGAATAGCTTCCGTTTTGGAAACGTTAAGAGCACTGCCCGATGCCTCATCAAATTTCTTTACTCCTGTCAGAGCCGCGCGGTCATCGTCTTCGCTGCATACGAAGAATACGAGATCGTCAGCATAGGCCGTACAACAGAAGCGGTGTCCATGCAATGACAGACCCACCAGGTGTTGACGAAGACCCTGCCCTGGAGTAGGAGGCCTACCGCCAAAGAACACAGTGTCGTGGAAGTGGACTCGATCGCTAGAGGCGTGGTGAGGCGTCCGTTATGTTCTTGAAGTCCAACTGCTCAAGAGGTGCATTACCATTGTTACTATAAGAGCCGGAAAACCATGTGCTGGAGGACCATCTTCAGAAAGGTGTGATCGACACAGTCGAATTCCTGACTCAACTCAAGCGATGCCAATGCAGCAGGCAGATGTTGCGAGCTTGCGAGTGTGATCATGTCCCTGTAACGGCAAAAGGCCGTATGAATCCAGCAAGTCTGATCAAGGGACGTGACGTATCATGCTGCATTCTTCAGTCGTGATACCAACACATGGGTGAAAATTTTCATGTCCCATCGCACATACGGTATGGCGACTGGGATAATGACTCGATCAAGGAAGGTTCGTCGTTGTTGGGTACATCAGTTCACGACAGATGACCATCCAAGTAAGTACCAGTAGGTAACTAAAACACTTGTAAAATTCGAGGGGAGGCCGTCAGGTCCTTTGTGGCTTGTTGGCAGCTGCCTGAAACTTCAAAAAATTCAAATGTGTGTGAATTCCAAAGGGACCAAACTGCTGAGGTCATCGGTACATAGACTTACACACTACTTAAACTAAACTAACTTATGCTAAGAACAACGCACACACCCACGCCCAAGGGAGGACTCGAACCTTCCTCAGGAGGGGCCGCGCAATCCGTGACATGGCATCTCAGACGCACGGCCATTCCGCGCGGCTCTGGGACTTCATCCATGGTCACGTCTTCATCAAGAATTTGAACCCAGTCTCCTGGCACGTTGTTTGTCGTGAGTGCTGCTACCCTCTCAATTAAGATCAGATGATGTGGGAGAGCCCTACGTTCTACATCCTTTGCACAACCGGCAGAACCAGACGAGGATTCTCAAGAGAAAGCGGCCATTGCATTCATTACTTTTGTGGCGCGGTTTACTACATTATAGGATGAATTCTTCGGAAACACCAAGTGAAGAAGGTCTTCTGCCCATGAGCCAAAACTCAGGCACTACTTGGTAGTGTGAAAGATGGACTTCGGAAATCCGACGTGCATCAAATGTCATGCCAGTGTGGTATAACTTGCATAGGTCAGACGGAGCGTGCTGTCGGAGATTGTTGCCGAGAACACCAAGCCATACCAGATTGCAGCAGCCTAACAAGTCAGCTGTCGTACAACGTTACCTGACTTAACTGCATGGGATGGACTGTAACAATACCTAGGTTCTGACACAGACGTCCAAATTCTGGGACTATCATTAAGAAATCTATTGAGTTCTTGAGATTTGATTAAGGGAACCCCTGACAAATCTTGATAGCGGGCACTTAATTAGCAAGTCATGGCACCCCGCCATTAACATGATCAAGAAGAGGAATGGCATACTAGAGAGCGAACTGACTTTGAGGTTAGGCGGAAGGAACAGCGGAGGTGCCGCTAGCGGGCGGCTGGAGCAGTGAGGCTAGGGATGCTGGACATGGAGGACCGATCGAGCGACCTATCTGAGGGAGAGGGTGAGGGCGAGGAGATGAAAGCGCAACGCCGACCCCCTGTCAGTCAGTTCATCAGCGCACCTAATGACAGCAACGTGGTCGTAAGCTGAAATATTGTGCCTGCTGGACACTGACGTCCAGCAGTTCACCCGTGAACTATTTCGAGTTTGTTTCATGATTTCTTTCAACTTTTGTTTTAAATATTTCTACTGATAATTTTAGTGGAAAGATTGGTACTTTTTTTCAGCTCCTTAACAAAAGTGAACCCAGTTTTCACTTTCCTCACTGTTTAGTGCAGTAATACCAGCTGGAACAACGTACCCCACTCAAAGGCCAAATTGGGCAAATTGACCCAGCAGCGGCGGCAAGTTGGCCCATACGATTTTATTTCTTAATTAATATACGAAATTGATTATTTAACTGAAAATGTATTAACTTCAGTATACACAGTTCATTTTAATACAAGTTTCTTCAAATTTATGATAAAAATTGGAAGTATAAATTCTGTTATCATTGCCATACTACAGTTTCACAGAGCAATGTGCCTCAGATTTCCGTCATTCTTTGTCTGAAGGGTCAATACTATCTTCCCTGCTCAAAAATTCGTAAAGAAGACGTTCCTCGTCATTATTAACACTTGACAGACGAGCCCTCGGCTTACAACTTCATCACTGAATCGATTCATCACCTGGATTGCCGTCAGAAATGGTTTAAAGCACCTATGACGCAAGAAATCCATACCTTCATCTTGAAGAAGTTTCTTTGGATGCCTACTTTCTTTCTGCACAGTATTTGAGAGTTTTATCATGCGATTTAGCTTGACCAAAGCCACTTCTTTTGGAAAATAGTTTGTTACACAGAATGTCCTTATTTATGTCTGAACTGTTTTCTTTTCTGTCTTTGGAGTTTCTTCTATATTCCAGTTGTCAGTAGCAGTCAGTTTCAGCCTTGTCGAAACATTGTTCAAGTTTTCAATGCTCTTTTGCGGTTGTTGAAGCTAGTACATCGCACCAAATTAACTGCTTGAGGAGTTCGAATGGAGATTATCGGATGTCGTTTCAGGAGTCCTGAAAACTAATCAGGTTCCTCCACTCCAAGGTTCTAGGGTATCTTACGTTGACATGCAACTGCATAGGAGTAGGCAAACCGCCCATCTCCTATCAGTGAGAGGCCGAAGTATCTGTCACTAGCTTTAGTAAGTTACTCTTCCGGCAAGTTTTCCAGCATTGGATATGACGTAGACTCTGACTACATTAGACCTGTTGAATTAATAGGAATATGTACTTACAATAAGACAGCGGAGCATGTCAGCGACCTGGCGTGACTTGCCCCTGCTTAAGTAGACCCATGTGCCCCATCGTCATACTGGAAATATTTTATATCGTTTATGAAAACGTTTTAGACATTTATCGGCATAATTGTATGGCCTTTATTCATTGACTTACTTGGTTAGTAAGAGCATTGTTCTGTAGTACAAAAAAAAAAAAAAATACCTTAAAGAAGAAAATTTTATTTTCACTAACAAGAAAAAGTACGACAGTCCAACCGAACTCACGAGGTTGTGGAAAGACGACGGTTTTGTTGCCACCATCCTCCTTGGTTGACTGCTTTTTTAAACTGCAGTTTAGCGAAATACTAATTGGAGACCATGCTCTATGGCCAAAGTGCCCTGGTTTCCCCTATATTCTTCCTTATTCTGTGCATTGTTCTAAGCAGCTAATTTGATGCAGGAGATGTTAAGCTGACTCTCCTCCTATAGTTATCACATTAATTTCCCTTGCTGTTTGGGGACTGTGTGGATGATGTTCTCTCGAAAGTTCGTTGCCATTTCTCCAGTTTCGTTCAACCTACATTAGAACTTGAAGTATCATTTAGTTGCTACTTTTCTTAATCATTCTGAAAGTTTTACTGAATGTCGTCTACCACTTTTGCCTTGTCTGACCCCAACTACTCCAAACATATGTCTTCCCACGGCACCGGAAAGCCTATGTCCACCTTATCAGCAACCACTTCCTCTACCGGGAGATAATACAGTACTTAACCTTCGAAGAGATCTTCCGTGTAATGTTTGGAAGCATCCAGTCTCTCCAATACGTTCATCAGTGGAAAACCTTTCGCTATTTCTATGAAATTATTCGAAGGCTTTTGATTTGTGTATATGCTGAACCCGTTCTTCCGACGAACAATAGTTTATTATTTCCTTCACATTTTTCCTGCATCCATTTCGGTTTATTACCAGTCATTTTCAATTGATGTGGATCATATGTGACTAATTTAGTTTTATTCCTGCCTTTTTATGAATACTTTTGTGCTTTTGACTTTTACTTCAATTGCAATTAATTCACAGTTAATTTTGTTATAATTTTCTGACGAAATTCTGTTAGCTCCCTTTTCAGCGATGTCAGTTCCTCTTCAGCTACACTACATGCTATGGTATTCAGTATCACAGTAAGTACAACCTCACAGCACTTCCAACGCATATTATTATTTAGTACTTTGGTAACCCATATTTTCTTGTCCGTTGATTATACCTGATGATTGTTTCACACTTCAGCTTCCTGTTCTATCGTTTCTTAATTGTCTTTGTTCGCTCCTGGGTACGCCTTACAATTCTTTATCTTATTTAGGAATATCTGTTGCACCACGATGCAATTCATTTAGCGTCCTGCCTTGTAACCGGAGAGCAATCTGAATGCTGCAGCATGTTATAGAGTGGAACCCCTTGGACGCTGCTCTACAAACCGTTTCATTTTGAGGGAACGTAGTTTAAGTTCTTCTTAGATCAGATTCTCGATCTAGCTATAGCAGTAGTATATCTACGCGTAATTCTCATATATCCAATCTTCTCTTACTTTTATCGACCATTTAAATCAAATCTTTCTTTTCCCACACAACTTACTGCTATTGAACTTTTGTCCTCTGATGAGTGATGTCGAACAGACTTTTTGTTCAGAGAACTGGATGAGGCCCACCCTACAAACAATACAACTTCCATGGTCATTGTGGAAAAAAATATATCCGTGAATATGTAGTCTTTAGATTTTACACCGTTTGTTTCGTGACATGTTTTTCGCTTGTTATTTCTGTTTATGACAGGAGGTCATTGAGGAATTAAATGAAGCAGGGTGCTGTGTGCGGTAGAAAATATAAATACAGCGGTTAAAATAAAACAGATACGAAGGTGACTAAGCCCTCCGGTCAACAGCGGATTTCATTCGTGGCGCAGAACCTGTTTTGTTCAGTCTTATGTATCAACGGGTAAAAAACCAGTAGAAGTGTACGTTTACGAGGAATCCTTACGTAAATATTCCTTCCATATGACAAGTACGTTTTCTTTCTTTTTTATCACTCTTTGCGTGTTATCGCACAAAATATTAGAGAAAAATCTTGAAAACGCTCGTGTAGTTTCCCGGAATACTACTCCCGTTAGGTAGTATTGGAATGCGTAGACATATATCTTACGTGGCAATACGTCCCTAAGACAGTATTATGCAACGGCCAGGAGAAATAGATGAAGATGGGACGGGAGATATGCTACTGCGAGAAGAATTTGGCATACCAGGGGGAGACTTAAGCCGAAACAGGATCCCTGAAGTAGACGACATATCTTCAGGAGAGCCAATCATGTCACAATTATTCCACCTGGTGTGCAAGATACGTGAGACAGGGGAAATACCATCAGACTTCAGGAACAATATCATAGTTCCAATTCCGCAGAAAGTAGGTGGTAACATGTGTTAAGGGAGGTAGGACGTCAAACGGAACGAATTGGAGCGGGAGAGACACCATAGGAAATTTTAATTTCCACTGTCTATACTTTTAAAAATAAATTAATTCATAAAACTTTGTCAGAATGACCAGAAAGGATTCAAGATTTACACTCATAGTGGTGGATGCTAAAAAAAAAAAATTAAGGTTTTTTACATTTGAATTTCACCTATTTTTCACTTAACATTGGCTCATTTGTTGCTATAGGTACACTTTTCTTCACAAATAAGGGAGATTCTTCGATGAATTTTGCACAACGTACAAACCATACTTACAGGTGTATGAAACTCTAGAATTTTCCAAATCTATTGAAAACTGTGGTAAAAATTGAGATAATTAACTATAAAATTTGAGTTTTTTCTAAACATGAAGTTTAAAGTGTAACAGCACATTCATTTTTTCGTAAATTAAATAATTTCTAGAGTTTCACACACCTGTTATTATGGTTTGTATGCTATGCAAAACTCATCGAAAAATTCCTCTTACTTATGAAGAAACGTGTACCTATAGCAGTAAACGCAGCCAATAGAAGTGAAAAAATGATGAATTTTCACATGTAAAAAAAATTATTTTGTCATTTTTTGAACTTCCACTGCTATGATTGTGAATCCTGAATCCTTCTTGGTCATGCTGACAAAGTTTTATGAATTTATTCGTTAAACTATAGACAGTGGAAATTAAAATGTCCTGTGGTGTCTCTCCTGCTCCATGACGGCCCGTTTGTTTGACGTCCTACAACCCCCCCCCCTCCCCTTAATATTACCAACTATCAGTTTAACAGGTCACACGAATTATTTGCAAAAGAGTAGAAAAATTGGTAGAAGTCGACATCAGGGAAAATCAGTTTGTTTTCCGGATAAATGTCGGAACCCAGGAGGCAACATTGACCCCATGGCTTATCATAGATATCATAGAATGTAGCTTAAAGAAAGGCAAAACTACGTTAGTAGCTTTTGTACACCTAGAGAACTCTTTTGACAGTGTTTACTGATATACGTTCTGAATTTCTGACGGTAGCAGGGACAAAATACACTGAACGAAAAGTTATATACAATTTGCACGGAAACTAAACGGCAGTTGTAAGAGTCGAAGTTTATGAAAGGGAAGCAGTGGCTGAGATGGGGGTGAGATGGGGTTGCAAACTGTCCAAGACGTCATTCAGTCTGTGTACTGTGCAAGCAGTAAAATTAGCTAAAGAAAAATTTGTGGAAGGAATGAAATGTTCAGAGAGATGAAAAAAAGCTTTGAGGCTTACCTATTTTAATTCTATCAGAGACAACCAAGGACTTCGAATTGCAGTTGAATGGAAAGGACAGTGTTAGCAAAACAGGAGGCGAATTTAATCAGGTGAATTAGCTTAGAAAATGAGACACTAAAAGTAGTAAATGAGTTTTGTTACTTGGGCCGTAAAGTAACTGTTGGCCGATTTAGAGATGAATTAAAATGTCGATTGACAGTGGAAAGAAAAGCGTTTCTGAAAAAGAGAAATTTGTTAACATCGAATATGAAGTTAAGTGTTACCTTTTCACTGAGTACATTATTTTGCCTAAAGCTTTGGAAACATAAAGAGAATATAGATATATTTCACTGCTTAATAAGATTTTATATTTGAAACGAGTAAACTGCTCCTTGAAAGACTTTCGGAATGTATGCATATTCGGATTCATAATAAAAATCAGCCTTGTACAGTTGCACTGTTTCAGTAAGAAAACATGTAATGCCTGACATTAGTAAATTACTTCTCCTAAAACTTTTTGAACATGAAGCAAAATTTGGATTCTCACTGCGGGTTAATCTTTCATAATATTGTCGTGTTCTAAAAAAAGAATTAATTGTTGCAGTTACTAAATGTTTGGAGATTTTGAATTTTTTTTATATATATGGTTTGCTCTATTGCAGTAATAAATCTGCGAAGACATTATTTTAAATAGACAATTGATGCTCCAGTTGTCACCCAATTCTCTCATTACGACCTGTTGGTTGTGCCTTCTCTTTAATTAACGTCCTTGTTAAGGTCGTATCACTCACAAAATACCTGAGCACTTTCAGTAGAACATTTTTTAACCAGACACAGCGGCCAACAGCGATTACTAGCAAAAAGGTGCAAACACGAAGCGCTAGCGCGTCGAAGTCTACTTGTGAGTCTAGGCGAGTTGCGCCTCTTATGTAAGTAAGGTATGGCGTCACATCAGTTGTTGGAATACTTCGCCGACACTGGAGCTGTCCTCCGCGTAATACATCGTGATAGCACTTTCCCTGGAGCTCTGATAGAGATTAGCTAGAAAATATGTGCGCCATACGTGTTGTTCCTCTGTCGAGCTCTCTGGTGCGGAATTCTGTTGAGCGCCCTGATACAATGCCTTTTCCCCAAAATCCGGTCTTTCTGTTTATAAGCAACTATTACACTGAGTAAATATTTTGTGTGACTATGTATGGAGCTTAATGAAATTTATTTATGCAGCTAGTAGTGCCACCATCGCTTCACGTCTTAGAAGAGAGCTCGTAACCTACAACAATGCTGTGCACCATTTTTCGTTTACCTCCCTCTCTGTTAAACAGATGCTCGCGTTCCTCACACCAAAGGGGTATTCTGTCGGAGAAACTATTTTGTGAACTAATGATTCATGGGCAGTATTAATGTGTCAATGTTGTAGCAGTTATCAGACGTGGAACCCTACTTGTAACATCACATGAAGTGAGGTCTCCAGCTCACTGTTAGATTACAACCTCTTCAGTAGTTTTTCGACATACGTCCCAGGAGGAATTACCAATATTCAGATGTACGACAGGAATGATAATTCACAACTCTATAATGCTTACCTTAAGAACTATTGCCACGGTTCACACGGCTTCCACCGACGGAGGTTGTCTGTGTTGTACTTAGCGTAAGTTAGTTTAAGTTAGGGACCGATGACCTCAGCAGTTTGGTCCGATAAGAACTTACCACAAAGTTGCAAAACAATTAAGAACTATGAACACTTCTTCATCTTCTATACTGTGAAACTAATCTCTTCTGCAACCAGCTGTTTGTTTTCATATTCCGGGAGGAGGTGTTATTAACCAAAACAAGAAAGGAATTATCAAGTAAATATGTGCTCTAAAATGAATGCTTTAATAACTACGAACTCTTGTTCGATAGAGGAAATGCGTTTCTAACTACCTAAGATGAGCAAGTGCTCTTAGGTCTTAAGGTATGGATTTTAGAACTCAGTGTACACTAGAGTTTTTGCTTTAAACGGCGTTCCTGTCATATCCCTGATTATTGACCATTCGTCCCGGAACACCCTGTAGTGAACCGATCTTCAGTATTCTTCCGTAACAACATATTTCTAAAACTTGTATTCTCTTCTGTTTTGTTTGCTGTTGCTCAGATCACAGGTATGAAAAAAGAGGAAGAACTAGCAGAAACGTAAAGAAAAATCCCACGAATTACATCAACAAGTTTAATAAGTATCTTTTTCATCAATACGCATTTATATTCAGAACTAGCAGCTTTAGTGTGACTTAAAGAGTACGTAAACCTTTCACTCTGCATAATAACTCAAAACTGTAATTGACATTTCAAGACACTGGAGCAACGAAGAATACAGTGAAATTCAAACAAAATTTTAATTTCTGATTTATCGATTTAACGACCGATCAAAATAGGGATAAAATGACGTGCAAAACATCTAAGCTTGAATGTGAACTGATTTTGAGAGGGGAAAGGATGTACTTCCGTTAAGCCCGCTGAACATGAAGATGAAATAAATAAATAAAACACTCGTTGCGAGGGGTGAGTAATGGTTAAATAGGTGTTATTCATGTAGTCTCCGGCAGTAGTGGTATTATGCGCCTCTCCTATGTCACTTTTATTGCTGTTGAGCTCACTGCTGGTAATTTGCTTGAACATGTAATAGCATTGAATAATCGGTAATGCTTAAAGCATGCAATGCAAATATATCAAAATTTAACTGCGTCTGCTTGATACGACTGCCATAACCCGAGAGAGAGAGAGAGAGAGAGAGAGAGAGAGAGAGAGAGAGAGAGAGAGAGAGCAATATTTTCATTTAATTATCATCCTTCATCATTGCAAATATCTCGACTGCTGATAAGTATTTTCGTCAAGTGAGCAAAAAACTGGCCTTCAAACGCGTTTTTCTTCAATAACTGAAATTGTACTCCCTCCACTGCCAGTGAAATCGTATTCTAGTACAAAATTTAACAACGTTAAATTTCCTACAAAAAGTTCGTGTTTATTTTTTTCTGCAGGACTATTACTTTGCGCATAGTAAACAAGAGAATATGGAAGTAGCAAGTGTGTTATTTGAAAGTGTTGCAGGATGCATAAAAACCAGCAGTAGGGGCAGCTGAATCAACCACCAGTAATACCTTCCTACTTCCCATCTGCTGGGTGTTGTGTGCTGTCCTTAGGTTAGTTAGGTTTAAGTAGTTCTAAGTTCTAGGGGACTGATGACCATAGATGTTAAGTCCCATAGTGCTCAGAGCCATTTGAACCATTTGAACTTCCCATCTGCCGGCCGTCGTGGCCGAGTGATTCTAGGCACTTCAGTCCGGAACCGCGCTGCTGCTACGGCGATAGGCTCGAATCCTGCCTCGGGCATTGATGTGTGTGATGTCCTTAGGTTAGTTAGGTTTAAGTAGTTCTAAGTCTAGGATGTTAGATGTTAAGTCAGATGTTAAGTCCCATAGTGCTCAGAGCCATTTCTGAACTTCTCATCTGCTGTTATTGAGTCTACATGTACTATACAATGTACTCGGTTCCATTTGTTACTATAAATATCCGACTAGCCATATTGTGTAAGTGCACGACCGATTGTAATATTCAGTGATTGCTTTCTTGCTTAAGGGAGGGTCATATCACCCCTTTCATTGTTCAACTAACCTCTTAATCATTAATAATTGTAGGCACGACTGTGATCAGTCTCGCGAATCTATTTTTTGGAACACCGGCTAGTTAATGTTGAGAAACAACAAGAAATATTTATTTAAACCTTTAAGATCGTGAAACAAAACAATGAATGTGTCATGACAGAGGGATATTTTAGTTTAATGTCAGGATTTATGTAACTTCTGTTCCAGCGATGTTTACTGGCACACGCTCATATATATAAATTGGAACATTTGTGAAAGATAACGGGTTTGCATGAAACTGGCACACAGTTACCACTTGAAGGCCTGTCAAGGCTACACCACGTGGCTTATACTTGTCAACATGTGAAAGAGGTGCCAGGTTGAGGCGGGTGCATGACAGGAACAGTACACATCCAAATCTTAGCCAGTAAATGGAAAACGAAGATAATCACGTAGGGAGAGAATTTTCTAGAAATATAATGATGCATGTTGTGTGCAATCAGATTCGAATGTAAAAAAGACTCTTGAGGAGAGTATAAAGATAGAGTCACGGGCCCTACAAATCAGTAAGTGAATAATGTAGTAATGGAGCTATGCAGTAATGAATTAGTGGAGTACTAACGAAAATTCCAGCAGGTTTGACGGGAATAGCTATTGATGCAACAGTATACTTCTTCCATCAGAAGACATAACTAACTCGGGCGATGCAACTGCAGCTAATAAGTAAGTAGCAAACTTATGAATATCTGATACATTTTTTATTGAGCAGCGTTGGAAAGAGACTGTCTGTAGTGCAGTGGATTTCATTTGCTGGTAGGAACAAGTAGTCGAACGGTACTTGCCTCCTGTGTAAGTGGTCCAAGGGGTCCGAGACACAATAATTCGTTCACGCGGCCACTGAGTGTATCTGTGGTGTTTATTTAAAAAAAATGTTAAATCTCTATGAGATTATGTACCAACCCAATAGAATACAGACCATCGTATGTAGTAGACGCTAGAATAGTATTTAAATGATGCATTTGAGATAGTGTTAAAAGAAGAAAGTGCGATCATGTCAATGAAAGATAAAAATAAAATGACTAGTAAAACACGCTGTCAGGGTACTATTTAAAAAACAGTTCATATAAAATGTTACAATTGTGGGGATACTGAGACATGTCTCTAGAAAGAATGATCAGCATTGAAGAATGCCGAAGTAAGGTGGGGGCAGACACCAGTCTGGGCAGAGTAAAGTAGGAAATTTCAAGGCTTCTGTTGCCATTATTCGAAGTGCAACAGGGGACTGATGACTCCAGATGTTAAGTCCCGTAGTGCTCAGAGCCAAACAAAAAACTCACGAGACTTGGGCATAACGCAAAGGACTGTCGGACTACCAGATGTCATAAACATACCAAATACAGGCATACAGCGCACCAGTATAGAAAGTCACTCGGAAAAACTCCGTGAGAAAAGGCCGGGGAGGGGGGGGGGGACTCAACCTATAATATGTGCATGAGTCATGTGGCTATTGTTAAATGACCCAAGGCTAGGGTAATAAGGTGCGAAGCAGAAAATGGCATAATGACGGCTGACTGCAAAGAAAAAGCATTGTATTTGTTGATAGTTAGGGGAGATATATCAGTTATATTAAAGAAGAAACTATGACCAAATGTATGCTAATCAGTGGGCGTGAAGTGCGAAGACCGAAAAGTGTAACACATGGTACAATGAGAAGCTTGGTACGCTGATGCTTACGCTAAGGATATCTGGAGATGTGTTAGGAGAGCACAAACTCCACGGTTTATGGAACGGGAAACATGTTTCTTATAATAGTTTAGTAGCAAGGGATTTCCTCTCAAGACACAGAGTGGTCACTAACCAGAGACGGTGTCTGAAGGTGAATACTAACCCACAAAAGGTCTAATGGGCAGATGGATGCACGAAAAGAACATCAGTAATATATGGATGTGATAAATTAGAGGAAACGGTGGGACGAGTTGGGCCAAAAGAATATGGAGTAGCAGAATGTTGTCAATGAAAATAACCGACCGAAGCAGTCGTCAAGAGAAACGGAATCATCCCCTATTTCGCACAAAAGTGGAAGCAAACTTTGTGGCCAAAGATACGACCAAGGGGAGAGAAGGCCATAAGGATTCGAATAAAGCAACACGATATTATTCCAGAAGGCAAAGAGGTTTTAGCGCCGATCCAAGAGTTACTGAAGAAAGTATGCATTCCAGAAGCCCATGTATCGCATATAATTGAAGAATGTATTATCAGTGTTTGAAATGCACATGGGGGAGAGTGTGAAGTAGGTTCTATACGTTTCATTATTGAAGCAGAACATGAATTACAACAACTGTGCAGTGCATATTGCGATGTATTCTTTTTAAAGAGTGTCAGCAAGTAGAGCTCCTTTCATTTATAAAATGTTGAGCGTGACACAGCTCGTTACTATTCAGTTTTAAGGTTTTTGTGGCCAACTGTCGAAAACTATTAAAAGACCGGCGCTCCCTCTCACAGTAAATGTTCGTCAGCCTAGTTACAATTTCAAATTGCAAATCCGTTTCAGGGTTAGAGACCGTGAGCAAACCGTCCAAGAGGGTGTCGCCAAAAGAAAAGGTTGGCTTTCTGGTTTCCTGCGCAAAATTTTACGAGTCACTGAAATTGTCGCCTAAAAGCTTCTCACTCTTTAAGCCTGCGAGCGACTCGCTACTCATGAAAACACACGAATGTCCCCATTCATTTCTCAAAGAGGACTGTTCCAAGCCACTGACTTTACATCGGCGCGATCTGTCATTGTGAATATCTCAAATTTACATTTAAAATTTTGATTGCATCCATAATATATATGTGGGTTAGGATTAGTATCTTATCAACTTTCCTTAGTGGCCTTTCTATTTTCATTTTAATCAATGGGACAGGTCATTAACTCATATTTGCTTTTTCCTTTCCTCTCCTTTCCTTTTTTGAGGGAGGAGGCCAAACCCCGAGGTCACCGGTCTCGTCGGATTAGTGAAGGAAGTCGGCCGTGTCCTTTCAGAGGAACCATCCCGGAATTTGCCTGAAGTGATTTATGGAAATCACGGAAAACCTAAATCAGGATGGCAGGACGCGGGATTGAACCGTCGTCCTCCCGAACGCGAGTCCAGTGTGCTGACCACTGCACCACTTTGCTGTGTCCCATGTCTGCTATTAATTATCATAAAAGAGAGTGAGGTATACATGGCTACAGATAGTACCTTTAGTCTAGTTTATCAAAATAACTCTGCTTTCACTCATATATTTTTAATTTTATGTTAAATACGTTTTTATTTCTCGGAATGACCATTCCGATTTATAATTAAAAATGTGTTACATTGGGAAATTTTGGGACTATATTTCAACAGCACTAATGAAGAGCTATTTGTGGACCTTGGATCTTAAAAATCGCGTAATGTGCTTAGAAGACATTAATTTCTTAGGTCAAATGGTGCTTGCAAATCTTTAATATCTTAGGTTCCATTCTGTCTGCCGAGAGTATCCTGAGACGAGTATCCTCCGGTCATTTCCACGCGCCTTTGGTGTTCTTGCCTTATTTTAAATTAGAACTGCTGTATTTTATGTAATTTACTGCTGTTAAATAAATTTCTACCGCTGGCTCTGCACATGGTGGCACCTCAAACCCCACGAGGCTTTCTTCATCCGTCAACCGCCTTGCAGTATTTCTCTAGGGCTATTTACGTGACGAAGAGAATGGGGAAAGGAAGGGAATGGATGGTGGGAATTTGTGACTTACAGCCGTAAAAGGCTTTGTGGTAATGCAATGACAAAAGTTTGAAATTGGGACGGTACTGAACTCGAACCGGGTTTAGCGCTTTTAAGAAACGGTTGTCTTAAGTGCTTTGGTCATCCGAATACGGTCCTAGACGGACTCAGACTTCCAACTTATCGCACGCTGCAATGCAGGACCTTCAGTCTATTAACCACCTACTTGACGATAATTGATTCCCGTAGGAGCTCAGAGACATTAATGCATCTGCACTGAATTAAACGTCAAGAAGCCGTCGGTTTATTTCAGAAATGTGTAAATCTGGATGGTGTCTTCTGCTCTTCTGTTAGCTAGCTCACTTCCTGGCCTCTCGTTCCGCCAATCGCAGAGACTCGATACGTCGTGTGCTGCGTGGGGCAGACGACTCCACTCGCTCCCTCCTCGTGCAGTATGACGACCTGTGTCAATACTCCGCGCGCCACACCATGTCACCTGTCAAAATACCGCGCGTCCAGTCGTGGCTGTCTGTAACGACTCAGGATTTATCTGCGACTATATGTAACGTGTCAATTTGCATAGGAAATGCAACGTGATGTTATTAAGTATGAAGGAATTCTTAACACATATAAATGATTAATTTTCTATTACTTAACACTCGTATTTGGTTATCAGTCTTTTGCAATATCTTATAGTCACGCCTGTGTTTACTACTCATATCTCCTTCTTTTCTTGTGGTCAAAATATATCCTTTATCCTTTTTCAAACAGCAACGTGTATTTTCCACAATTCACCTGGCGTGTCATAGGCTAGCAAGCACCTTTACATACAGTAAGTCCAGAACGTCAGTCATTCATGAGAGAAAGTAGCATTACCTTTTTACTGAGCTAGTTGATGCATGTTTAATAACGGAGAAGTAATAAAAAAAAAATATTAGTTAGATCAGTTACTTAGTCTCGGCGGAGGTTCGAGTCCTCCCTCGGGCATGTGTGTGTGTGTTTGTCCTTAGGATAATTTAGGTTAAGTAGTGTGTAAGCTTAGGGGCTGATGACCTTAGCACATAAGTCCCATAAGATTTCAGACACACATCAGTTATTTAGCAATTTTACAAGTCTTTACTATGTATCCCTCAGGTCAGAAATGACATCGTTTGAGTCAGACTGATAACCATAAAGAGAGGACCAACTGAAATTAAGTGATGTGGAAAAGAAAATGCGTGTAGCCAGCTAAACAAGACACATACACGTCCGTAACTGCTACATAGCACGTACATCACTGCATCATAGTTTGCCTGCGACGTAGCGTAAACGCCGCTGGCGTAACTCCAATGGTATAACCCCTCTGGAAATTAACGGAACTGAATTACAATTGTGTTAATAACGACTTCTATTATGTATGGCATCGCGATATACCATCACTTCCAGAAAAACAGCGTCCACAAAGCTTCGAAGACTGTAAGATGACTATTAGTTCGGCTTCAGAAAAAGTAAAGTCCGCAGAGGGGCAGTTGTGACGTTGCGGCTAATAATGGAAGCCAGACTGAAGAAAAATGGAGACATATTCACAGAATTTGTCGAAATCGATTAAGCACGTGCTTGTAATATGGTGCAAGTTGTTTGAATATCACAGATAAATAGGGGCTAAGCTATATGGAAAGACGGAATGCACTTATCTAAAGGGTGGCATTATGGCGCACAAAAGACATATAAGGGCAGTACATTGGCGGGGCTGTCATTTGTACTCAGGTGATTCATATGAAAAGTTTCCTACGTGATTATATGGCCTCACGACGGGAATTAACAGACTTTGAATGCGGAATGGTAGTTGGAGCTAGACGCATGGGACTCTGCTTTTCGGATATCGTCAGAGAGTTCAATATTCCGAGATCTGAAGCGTCAACAGTGTGCCAAGAATGCAAATTTCATGCTTTACGTCCCACTATGGACAACGCAGTGGCCGACGGCCTTCATTTAAGGCCGAGAGCGGTGGCGTTTACGTAGAGTTAGAAGGCTACGCTTTGTGATCAGAAGTATCCGGACACTCCCAAAAACATACGTTTTCCGTATTAAGTGCATTGTGCTGCCACCTACTGCCAGGCACTCCGTTTCAGCGAGCTCATTAGACATCGTGAGAGAGCAGAATGCGGCGCTCGGCGGAACTCACCGACTTTGAACGTGGCCAGGTGATTGGATGTCACTCGTGTCATACGTCTGTATCGGAGAATTCCTCACTCCTAATCATCCCTAGGTCCACTGCTTCCGATGTGATACTGAAGTGGAAACGTGAAGGGTCATGTACAGCACAAAACCGTTCAGGCCGACCTCGTCTGTTGACTGACAGAGACCGCCGACAGTTGAAGAGGGTCGTAATGTGTAGTAGTCAGACATCTATCCAGACCATACTGCATCAGGATACACTGCAAGTACTATGACAGTTAGGCGGGAGGTGAGAAAACTTAGACTTCATGGTCGAGTGTCTGTTCATAAGCAACACTTTACGCCTGTAAATGCCCAACGACGCATCGCTGCGTGTAAGGAGAGTAAACATTGGACGATTGAACAGTGGAAAAACGTTGTGTGGAGTGACGAATCACGGTACACAATGTGGCGATTCAATGGCAGGATGTGGATATGGGGAATGTCCGGTGAACGTCATCTGCCAGCGTATGTAGTGCCAACAGTGAAATTCGGAGGCGGTGGTGTTATGGTGTAGTCGTGTATTCCATGGAGGAGGCTTGCACCCCTTGTTGTTTTGCGTGGCACTATCACAGATCATGTCTACAATTGATGTTTTAAGCACCTTCTTGCTTCCCATTGTTGAAGAGCAACTCGGGGATGGTTACTGCAACTTTCAACACTATCGGGCACCAGTTCATAATGCACGGCCTGTGGCGGAGTGGTTACACGCCTGTAATGGATTGGTCTGCACTGATTCCTGACCTGAATCCTATAGAACACCTTTGGGATGTTTTCGAACGCCGACTTCGTGCCGGGCCTCACCGACCGACATCAACACCTCTCCTCAGCGCAGCACTCCTTAAGGAATGGTCTGTCATTCCCCAAGAAACTTTCCAGCACCTGACTGAACGTATGCCTGCGAGAGCGTAAGTTGTCATCAAAGCTACTGGTGGGCCAACACCATATTGAATTCCAGCATTACTGATGGAGGGCGCCACAAACTTGTAAATCCTTTTCAGCCAGGTGTCTGGATACCTTTGTTCACATAGTGTAACAGACATCCGTATCCGTTAAGACAATACGGTGAAATATGGCGTTAATGAGCTACGGCAGCAGACAACCGACGCAAGTGACTTTGACAGAGTAATACCGCCTGCAGAGCCTCTCCTGGTGGGCTCGTCAACATGTCGATTGGACCCTAGATGACAGGAAAACCGTAGTATGGTCAGATCAGTCCCGATTTCAGTGGCTAAGAACTGATAGTACGATTCGAGAGTGTCAAACACCCCTGGAACGCATGTACTCAGATTATTAACAAGGCACAGTGCATGCTGGTAGTGGCTCCATAATGGTGTGGGCTGCGTTTACAAGGAATGGAGGTTGTCCTATAGTCCAGATGAACAGACTTTTTTCCCGTATTACCGGTTTTCTAAAACAATAAACTGGTAGCCAAGATCGCAGGAATTCCTTTATTCCATGATTACCGGTTTCGGCGAAACTAAAGCCGCCATCATCGGATCTTAGGACACAAACAAGTACCACCTAGCTTGCGCTTGTGTGTGATGGAGACACTTAACATTTATAATATCGTCTCTCTTGGACAATTTTGTAAGGCCTGCGTGATATAGGCAACTATAAAATCACCATTGCTTACCTTGATGTTGTAATCTGTATGTGTCCTAAGATTCGATGGTGGCGGCTTTAGTTTCGCCGTAACCGGTAATCATGGAATGAAAAGAATTCCTGCGATCTAGGCTACCAGTGTATTGTTTTACAAGCATCCAGATCCCTCCCACATGAGCACAATGTGCTCCCTACAAAATTACCAGTCTTCTGCCTGGTTTGATGCGACGGGCCATGAATTCCTCTGCTGTGCTTGCCTTGTCATCTTAGAAAAGCAGTTACAGGTTAGTTTTTACCCTTTACATCACCCGCCAGTACCGTGGAGGTTACACCATGCTGCCTTAACAGATGTCCTATTATTCGGTCTCTTATTCTTGTTAGTGATTTCATTACGTTTCTTTCCTCGTCGATTCTGTGGAGAACCTCCTCATTCCTTACCTGATCAATCCACTTAATTTTCAAAATTCTTCCGTAGCATCACATCTCAAAGGCTTCGATTCTCTTCTGTTCTCGTTCTCCCGCAATACATGCCTTAGTCAATTCAATGCTGTGCTCCTGATGTATATTTTCGGAAATATCCTACCCAATTTAAGATCTTTGTGTGATACTAGGAGATTTCTCTTGGCCAGAAATGACTTTCTTGCCAGTGCTACTGAATTTTTAAGTCGTCCTTGCTCCGTCCGTCAAAATTTTTCTGCTGCCCAGGTAGCAGAGTTCCTTAACTTCGTCTGCTTTGTAACTAGCAACTGTAATATGAAGTTCCCCTCTGTTCTCGTTTCTTCTGCTTCTGATTACTTTCGTCTTTCTTCGTTTTATTGGCAATCTATATTACGTATTGATTACACTGTTCATTCCATTCTACAGATTCTACAGATCTTCTTCGCTTTAACTGAGGATAGTATTCATCAGCGAATCTTATCATTGACATCCTTTCACTTTGACTTTTAATCTCACTCTTTAACCTCTCTTTTATTTCCCTCATTGCTACTTCGATGGATACATTGAATACTAGCGATGGAAGACTACATCCCTGTTGTACACCCTTTACACTCCGAGCACTTTGTTCTTCGTCTTCCAGTCTTATTGTTCACTCTTGGTTCTTGTTCATATTGCATACTATCCACCTTTCATTGTAACGTACCAACATTTTTCTGAAAATTTCGCACATTTGCACCAGTTTACGTTATCGAACACTTTTTCCATGTCAACAAATTACATTAACGTGTCTCGACTTTTTTCAGTGTTGCCTCCATCATCAAAAGTGTAAGAACTGCTTCTCTGTTGCTTTTACCTTCCCTAAAGCCAAACTGATCGTTATCTAACACACCCTCAATTTCCTTTTCCATTCGTCTGTATATTAATCTTGTCAGCAATTTGGGTGCATGAGCCGTTAAGCCGATTATGTAATAATTCTGACACTTGTCAGCTCCTTCTATCTTCGGAATTGTGAGGATGATGTTTTTGTGTAAGTCTGATGATGAATAGCCGATTCGTTGCCATTTTCCCCAGTGAATATGGAAATTCCGATGGATTCTTATCTGTTCTTTCTACCTTACTCGGTCATGTCTTCCAAAGATCTTTTAAATGCTGGTCCTAATACTGTATCCCGTATCTGTTCCCTGTTGACTCCTGTTTCTTCTTCTATCACGTCGCCCGCCAAGACTGCCCACACATACAGGCTTTCAGCGTATTCTTTCCACATATCCGTTCTGTAATCTGCGTTTCACGGTGGTGTTCCCATTCGACGCTAAATGCATTTAATTTCACGGAAGGTGGTTTCCACTTTTCTATACGATGAAACCGTGATTTCGAGTCATTTTTATTTATTTATTTATTTATTTATTGTCCCGTGGGACCAAATTGAGGAGAGATCTCCATGGTCATGGAACGAGTCAATACATGAAATTATAACACGATAGTAGAAACAGATAAAATGAAATACAAAAAACATATTCAGGCGACAAGTCGTAAGTTTAAATAAAGAAAACCAACAACATAACACTGGAATTAGCTTAATTTTTTAGCTCTTCCAGGAGCTCCTCGACAGAATAGAAGGAGTGAGCCATGAGGAAACTCTTCAGTTTAGACTTGAAAGAATTTGGGCTACTGCTAAGATTTTTGAGTTCTTGTGGTAGCTCATTGAAAATGGATGCAGCAGAATACTGCACTCCTTTCTGCGCAAGAGTGAAGGAAGTGCATTCCACATACAGATTTGATTTCTGGCTGGTATTAACTGAGTGAAAGCTGCTAACTCTTGGGAGTAGGCTAATATTACTAACAACAAACGACATTAAAGACTCTTGAATAGGGGTCGACAAGATGTTCTCGAACTTACACCACATATAGTTCGAACAGCCCGTTTTTGAGCCAAAAACACCCTTTTTGAATCAGAAGAATTACCCCAAAAAATAATACCACAGGACATAAGCGTATGAAAATATGCGAAGTAGACTACTTTTCGTGTTGAACTGTCACTTATTTCAGATACTGTTCTAACGGCAAATAAAGCAGCATTTAGTTTCTGAACAAGATCCTGGACAAGGGCTTTCCACAACATCTTACTATCTATCCGAACGCCTAGGAACTTGAACTGTTCCGTCTCGCTTATAGTATCCCCATTCTGTCTGATCAATATATCGGTTCTTGTTGAATTGTGAGTTAGAAACTGTAAAAACTGAGTCTTACAGTGATTTAGCATCAAATTGTTTTCGACAAGCCACGAACTTATTTCATGAACTACATTATCTGATACTGTTTCAGTATTACACACAAGATCCTTCAATATCAAGCTGGTGTCATCAGCAAACAGAAATATTTTTGAATTACCTGTAATACTAGAAGGCGTATCATTTATTTAAATAAGAAACAGCAGTGGCCCCAGCACCGACCCTTGGGGAACGCCCCACTTAACAGTGCCCCACTGCGACTGAACATCACTACCACTCTCAATATTGCGGAGAATTACCTCCTGCTTTCTGATCTTAAAGTAAGATGCGAACCAATTGTAAGCTATTCCCCTTACTCCATAATGGTGCGTCTTCTGCAGTAATATTTTGTGGTCAACACAGTCAAAAGACTTCGTTAAATCAAAGAAAACACCTAGCGTTCGCAACTTTTTATTTAATCCGTCCAAAACCTCACAGACAAAAGAGAATATAGCATTTTCAGTTGTTAAACCATTTCTAAAACCAAACTGTACATTTGACAGCAAATTATGTGAATTTAAATGCTCCAGTAACCTTGTATATACAACCTTCTCGATAACTTTAGCGAACACCGATGGCATGGAAATAGGTCTAAAATTGTCAACATTATCCCTGTCTCCCTTTTTTTTTAGATTTCTTCACATTTATCATGCAGCCGTTTTACCTTATATTTCCTGCATTTCCTATTTGTTTGGTTCATAAATGACTTGTATTTCTGTATTCCTGAGCATACTTAAACATTTTTGTACCTTCTTCTTTCGTCGATTAGCCCAAGCATTTCGCTTATTATCCATGGTTTCTTCTCAGTTGCTTTCATTGTACCTTCGTCTTCGTTTCAACTTCTTTGACTGCCCTCTTTAGAAATGTCCATTCCTCTTTGATTGCACTGCCTACTGAGCTACTCATTATCACTGTGTCTATAGCCTCAGAGAATTTTATGCGCCTCCATTCCGTATCATTTCTGTATCCCACATCTTTGAGCGCTGATTCTTCCTGACCATTCCCTTAAACTTCAACCTACTCTTCATCAGTACTAAATTGTGATCTCAGTCTGTATATACTTCTGAGTACGCTTTACAATCCTATATCTAACTTACATTAGCTATCAGACAATGATGTAATCTAACTGAAGTCGTCCCGTCTTTTCCAAGTGTACCTCCTCTTGCGGTTCTTGAACAGAGTATTCGCTGTGACTAACCGAGATGTATTACGAACTCAATTAGTTTTTCTCCTCTCTCATTCCTTGTCCCAGTCACATATTCGCCTGCAATTTGTTCTTCTACCCCTTCCTCTATAAGTGCATTCCAGTCACGCTTGACTATTAGATTTTTATCCTCCTTTACTTACTGTGTTACTTTTTCAATATCCTCATATAATTTCTGTGTCTCTTCATCCTCAGCATGTGTCGTCGTCATGTGTACCTGAACTATCGTTGTCGGTTTTGGCTTGCTGTCGATTCTGATAAGAATAACGCTATCACTGAAATGTTCACAGAAACACACCCTGTGCACTACCTTCCTATTCACAACGATCCTACTCCCGTTATTCCATTTTTTTGCTTCTGTTGGTATTACCATATGTTAATCTGATCAGAAATCCTTGTCTTCTTTCCATATCACTTCACTTAGATCTACTATATCTAGATTGCGCCTTTGCATCTCCTTTTCAGATTTTTTTAGCTCCCCTGCCACCTTCAAGCTTCTGACATTGCAATCCCCGACTCGTAGAACGTTATCCTCTCCTTGGTTATTCAATCTTTTTTATGGTCACCTCCGTCTTGGCGGTTACCTCCCTCGATTGTGGGACTAGTCGAGAATCTATTTCCAATGGTGAAATCACCTTTTTTCAGTTACATACCACATGTCCTGAGAGTACACATCGATTATTGACTGGAAATGTTCGGCTACTTGGAGACCATGTGCTACCACTCATGTGCTTCACACTCTCAGAAAACGATGTAATTTTTTTTGAACGACAATGCCACATATCACTGGGTCATAGCAGTTGGTAGCTGGTTTTAAGAACATTCAGAGCATTTAGAATAGATGATTTGCCCACACAGATCGCCCGACGTGAATCCCTTCCAACTATTATGAGACATATTTGAGAATTCAGTTATAGTGCCACAAATTCTATACTGGCTACAGTTTCGCGGTTATGGACGGTAATAGAGGCAGCATAGCTCCATATTTCTTCAAGGGATTTCCAGTGGCTTGTTGGGTTCATGCCACGTCGAATAGCTGCACCACGCCGGTAAAAAACAAGAGTAGAATCAATATTAGAAAGTATCCCATGATTTTTGTCGCATCAGTGTACAATCTGTACAAGACTGGAAGACCGAGAACGTAGTGCTCAGATTAAAAAGAGTGTTGTGTTTCGCCTATACTCTTCCATCTATACATCGAAGAAGGAGTGAAGGAAGAAAAAAGAGGTTAAAGAATGGAATTAAAGTTGATGGTCAAAGGATATCAATGAAAAGATTCACTAAAGACGTTACTATCGTCAATGAAAGTGAAGAAGAACTACAGGATCTGTTGAATGGAAAGAATGGTCTAATGAACGCAGAATATGGATTGGCAGAAAATCTAAGAAAGATTAAAGTAACGGAAGTACGCAAAAATGAGAACAGCGAGAAACTTAACATCAGAACTGATGATCACAAAGCAGATGAAATTGAGGAATTCTGCTGCCTAAACAGCAAAAGGAAAAAAGTCGCGATGAACGGAGCAAGGAGGACATAAAAGAGCCAAAGAGAAGTGGGCTTAATTTGAGAAACAAATTTCTGCGAATACGCATTTGGAGCACTTGATTCCATGGTGAAACCGGAACAGAAGAGATACGAAGCTGTTGAGTTGTGGTGCTACAGAAGAATGTTGCAAATTAGATGAACAGTTAACGCTGACGAATATCTACGCAGAATTGGTCAGGAAAGGAATAAAGGGAAAACACTGAGAAGAACATCCGTTAAGAAACCAGGAAATAATTTTCATGATGCTAGGTGCAGCTGTAGGGCGTAGAAACTGTAGAGGAAGACTTAGATAGGAATATATCCAGGACGTAGGTAGCAAGTGCTACTCTGAGATGAAAAGGGTGGCACAGGAGACGAATTCGTTCCAGGTCATGAAACCAATCTTGAGACTGATGACTCCAATTCAGTGCCCAAAATGATTCTGAAACTCCTCTTTACTGTGCATTTCAGCCGAATGTTCACGTATATCTGTACGAAATTATAATTTACACATCACAAACTAATAATGAAAGCAACTGGTTTTAGAAAAAGTCGTACTCATCACTGCAAGGCAGAGTGAAGGACAATCAGGATAACGTTTGAGCATAATGTGAACCTGAAGAAAGTCTTCGACAATGTAAGATGAAACAAAATGTTAAAAACCTTTGCAAGACAGCGGTAAAAGTGCAGTGAGAGACTACATGATCTCCAGAACTCACATGGGTGTGTCAATGTCAAGGTAAAGGTAGGCTAGTTTGTGTTAGGAATTGCATAAAGCAAAGTTCAAACATAACATCAATACAGATGTTCAACTTCTACGTCAAGTAACCAATGAAAATATTTAATGAAAATTTTCGAAAAGGAATAAAAGATGAAGCTAAAGTTGGTCGACAGATGCGAGAAATACTCTGATGAGTCTTAGAAAGCAATGGATAGCTTGGTTAACACAGAATATGGCTTAACGATAAACAAAGCATGGTCGTGTTGATGATCAATGGTACAGTAGAGAATTGTAGCGGAGCAAGAGGTTAGTGGAAGGGCTGATTGATTATTCTAAACAATATTTATTAAAACAACCTAGATGAGTAATCCTTGGACATCACGGCCTAATTTACACAATAAAAATAGGCGATGCTGCCAAGTACTTTTTTTTTTTTTTTTTTTTAGGCGTACATTTTACCTGTCAGGCCCGACGGGTATATTACGCATAGTCGTTTATACCAAATAAGAGAAACTGAACTTGGCAACCAAGTCTCCTGAATTTACAATTAAGCTAACTTAGAGTGTCCTTTCAGTACCTGTTTAAAAGTCCTTACAGGGTTCCACACAAGTCGTTGGCAGTAATATTAGCGCTTCTGTTGTAACTTACATCTACAGCTACATACATACTCAGCGAGCCACCGTATGGTGAGTGGCGGGAAGGTGTTGGGAGGAGGGGAGTGTAACCTTACACTACTATTGGTCACTTAATTTCCTTTTCCACTCATAAATAGAGCAAGAAAAGAGCGACTGACTGTATGCCTCCGTACGAGGACTAATTTCTCGAATTGTGTCTTCGTGGACCTTGGGCCAGATATACACTGGCGGCGGCAGAGTCACCCTGCATTCGGCTTCAAATGCTGCTTCTCTAAATTTTCTGAGTAGCCTTCCATAAAGCAATGCCGTCATTCCTCCAGAGATTTGCACATCACTTCACGAAACACCTCCGCAATACTCGCCTGTTGGTCGAACCTCGCAGTAACAAACCTAACAGCCCGCTTCTGGACCCCTCCGAGACCTTCCTTTAATCTGACATGCTGGAGATACCAAATCCTCGAGCAGTACTCAAGAATGGATCTGACTAGCAGTCTATACCCGATCTCTTTTATGGACGGGCCACACTTTCACGAAATTCTCCTACTAAACAGTAATCGCCAATTCGCTTTCCCTACAACCGTCGTTATATGCTCCTTTCATTTCATGTAACTTGGAAAAGTAGGAAAAAGGGATACCATTTAGACCTTGCACTCACTATGATTCAAAACACAAAAGAGATATTAGCTGCCAGTGGGCACTGATTTATATAAATGGGGAGAGTTAAGATTTTGTGCGAGACCGACATACGAAGCCATGTCTGCTGCTTACTAGCCAGATGCACTGATCACTGCGCCATCTGGACACAGTGGTCAAAATAAATGAATGGTGTACCCTACCTCACCATCAGCCACACCCAAATAATCTTCCACGTGTTCCTGATGTGATGACAGTTGTCCATTTCCGTAAGAGTTCGAGTGCGGTGTGCAATTACATTGAAGTGATCATTTGCAATTCTCACGTTAATTATATATACGTGGTGTCCGTTCGTTCGGAGGACATGTCCGAAGGAACAGGCACCATTTTGGATCCTGCAGCTATGAATCAAGACCCAAAGAAATTAAAGGTATCAGCTGCCGGTGGACATTGATTTATAACAATGGGAAATGTTAAAAATTTGTTGCTGACTGGGATCGAACCTATGTCTCCTGCTTACTACGTAGATGCACTGACGACTACGCCATCATTTTTACGTATTTTTCACTCTTGAAACTGGGGAAAATAAATCTTCTTTTATTAAGAAAAGAAATCAAAGTTTTCTTCGATAGCTCTATTTTTTTCAGTGTTCTTACATTTACATGTTGTGGCTTCTGCCTAAATTAAACCTTTCCTGAGGCATAATGACTTCTCAAAAACACGAATCATCCAGATTCAGAGGCGCGTTAAGTTAATTGTTTCTTCGGGAATTTGGAGTTGAACGTGACTCGGTAGGCCAGCAATATCTTTATCGTCGTCCATCGGTAAATGCTTTGTTAAATGCTACTTGACACACGTTCACCTAGTAACTACAAATGCAACTGTTTGAACATTGTGACTGACAGCGGTTAAAAACAGCACGTCGCAGTCACCAAGGCTACCGAATTGTGGCGTTGTACACCGATCACAACTATCATTTCTAAGTTTATTACAAGTTTTGGAATATCGAAACGTGGTTTTTAGACTGGGAAAAGTGGAGGAGACGGTGTGTATGATTGAATAGGTGCTTTCTAGGCACCTAAAATCTTAGAAATTAAGCACTGTATAGTCCGAGTTGTCGGAAGCTTTTTTTTTTTTTAGAGAGAAACATTTCTCACCATTCGTTATATAGTTGCATATACGGTGTATCACACTGAATTTGTCTTGAAGATTACTTTTTATCCACTCACATGACATCCATTCTACATCTACATCTACATCTACATGGCTACTCTGCAATTCACACTTAAGTGCCTAGCAGAGGGGTCATCGAACCATTTTCATACTACTTCTCTACCATTCCACTCTCGAATGGAGCGTGGGAAAAAGTAACACCTAAATCTTTTCGTTCGAGCTCTGATTTCTCTTATTTTATTATGATGATCATTTCTCCCTACGTAGGTGAGTGTCAACAAAATATTTACGCATCCGGAAGAGAAAGTTGGTGACTGAAATTTCGTAAATAGATCTCGCTGCAAAGAAAACCGCCTTTGTTTCAGTGACTGCCACCCATTTTCGCGTATCGTATGAGGGACACTCTCACACCTATTGCGCGATAACACGAAACGAGCTGCCCTTCTTTGCACTTTTTCCATGTCCTCCGTCAATCCTACCTGGTAAGCATCCCATACCGCGAAGCAATATTCCAGTAGAGGACGGCCAAGTGTAATGTAGGCTGTCTCTTTAGTAGGTTTGTCACTTCTTGTAAGTGATCTGCCAACAAAGCGTAGTCTTTGTTTTGCCTTCCCCACAATATTATCTATGTGGTCTTTCCATTTTAAGTTGCTCGTAATTTTAATTATTAGGTATTCTATCCTTCGATTTGTGTGATTTATCGTATACCCAAAATTTATCGGATTTCTTTTAGTACCCATGTGGATGACCTCGTACTTTTCTTTGTTTAGTGCTAATTGCCACTTTCCGCACCATACAGAAATTCCTTCTAGATCATTTTGTAATTGGGATTGATCTTCTGATGATTTTACTGGACGGTAAAAGCGCACGAAACTAAGCGTTTTGGTACATCTACATACTTACTCCGCAATCCATCATACGGTGCGTGGCGGAGGGTACCACGTACCACAACTAGCATCTTCTCTCCCTGTTCCACTCCCAAACATAACGAGGGAAAAATGACTGCCTATATGAATCTGTACGAGCCCTAATCTCTCTTATTTTATCTTTGTGATCTTTCCGCGAAATGTAAGTTGGCGGCAGTAAAATTGTACTGCATTCAGCCTCAAATGCTGGTTCTCTAAATTTCCTCAGTAGCGATTCACGAAAAGAACGCCTCCTTTCCTCTAGAGACTCCCATCCGAGTTCCTGAAGCATTTCCGTAACACTCGCCTCATGATCAAACCTACCAGTAAGAAATCTAGCAGCCAGCCTCTGAATTGCTTCTATGTCCTCCCTCAATCCGACCTGATAGGGATCCCAAATGCTCGAGCAGTACTCAAGAATAGGTAGTCTTAGTGTTTTATAAGCGGTCTCCTTTACAGATGAACCACATCTTCCCAAAATTCTACCAATGAACCGAAGACGACTATCCGCCTTCCTCACAATTGCCATTACGTGCTTGTCCCACTTCATATCGCTCTGCAATGTTCCACCCAAATAATTAATCGAAGTGACTGTGTCAAACGCTACACTACTAATGGAGTATTCAAACATTACAGGATTCTTTTTCCTATTCATCTGCATTAATTTACATTTATCTATATTTAGAGTTAGCTGCCATTCTTTACACCAATCACAAATCCTGTCCAAGTCATCTTGTATCCTCCTACAGTCACTCAACGACGACACCTTCCCGTACACCACAGCATCATTAGCAAACAGCCGCACACTGCAATCCACCCTATCCAAAAGATCATTTATGTAGATAGAAAACGACAGCGGACCTACCACACTTCCCTGGGGCACTCCAGATGATACCCTCACCTCCGATGAACACTCACCATCGAGGATAACGTACTGGGTTCTATTACTTATGAAGTCTTCGAGCCACTCACATTCTTGGGAACCAATCCCATATGCTCGTACCTTAGTTAGGAGTCTGCAGTGGGGTACCGAGTCAAACGCTTTCCGGAAGTCAAGGAATATGGCATCAGTCTGATACCCTTCATCCATGATTTGCAAGATATCATGTGAAAAAAGGGCGAGTTGCGTTTCGCAGGAGCGATGCGTTCTAAAGCCATGCTGATGCATGGACAGGAAGTTCTCTGTGTCAAGGAAATTCATTATATTCGAACTGAGAATATGTTCGAGAATACTGCAACAAACCGATGTTAAGGATTTGGTCTGTAATTTTGAGGAGCCGTCCTTCTATCCTTCTTATACACAGGCGTCACCTGCGCTTTTTTCCAGTCGCTCGGGACTTTACGTTGGGCAAGAGATTCGCGATAAATGCAAGCTAAGTAAGGAGCCAATGCAGTAGAGTACTCTCTGTAAAACCGAATTGGAATCCCATCACGCCCTGGTGATTTATTTATTTTCAACCCATTCAGCTGCTTCACAACCCCAGGGATGTCTATCACTATGTACTCCATACGGGAATCTCTACGAGACTCAAACGGCGGTATGTTTGTACGATCCTCCTGCGTGAAAGATGTCTCAAATACTAAATTTAAAATTTCAGCTTTCGTTTTGCTGTCTTCCGTTGGAAGGCCAGACTGATCAGTGAGTGACTGGATGGAAGCCTTCGATCCGCTTACCGGTTTTACGTAAGACCAGAATTTCCTTGGGTTTTCAGCAAGATCTTTTCTGCCAGATACATTAAAAGTATATTAATGATCATGTGCTAAAAATGAACTACTAGCTTCATTTTTGCCTCCAGTAAAAACCAAATGTCGGAATGACAGTAACAGGGACGGGCTGACGACCTGCTGTAACAAGCGCAGCCAACAATAATGATTTAACGGTGCCAAAACGATCGAATGTTTCCGCTGGGAATCGAACTCGCCGAGGATAAGGCGACGCCTTTTCTCTCTCTCAGCGATCCAGAGCAGATAGACATGGTTGTAAACTGTGAAACTGAATTTGAATAGTACATCTTCATTCCTGTGATACACTGTACCTGCTACTTTTAAAAGCCTGTAAAGTGTGAACAGGTTTATATACAGGGGTAGAATTTGAAGCTGGATAATTATTTAAATGGTGGATCGAAATGAATTTTAATTAGTGGAAATCATCTCCTTTTTCCGAAAAACGGAATGCAGTCGTCGCTAAAATTTGGTTACGTTGTTTCTTCGTGTGTCCCTAAGGGATATTTTAAGCTCAACTTTCTGCCCTCAACGTAACAGCAGCTTATTTAGTTACACGTTAACTGAATCTGGAAGACTGAATCCACTCTAATGCATGAATCAGTTTCAAATTATAAAAACCTGATTTCACGCTGATGAGTGATTGGATAACTCGGTCAACTAAAACACGACGTTCAGCCGAGCGAATAAAAAAGCAGCAACTTGGGTTCACTTGAAACGGAAGAATTAGAAATTCAGTCAATATGCTGCCACAGACTGGCTTAACTCGAAATAAATAAATGTATAATATAATCCAACTGTTACTTAAAACTGTAAACTACTGAATCGACTGTTTTCGTTCGATTACTCTCCAAGGACTAATTTCACTCAAACTAATGAATGAGTGAATGAATAGCCCTACGCATGCGACAAACGACTGAATAAATCGACTGCTTTTATTTGGTGACTCCCATCGTCATGTGGAAACGAAACCTAGACCAAAGGAAATGCAGAAATAGGGAATAGGCAGAGTTGAACTGACTTAACAATGTAAAAAAATTATGCCAACAGATGATTACTCAAATTAACAGTTGAGGAAGGAAGGCTATGGAAAGAACTAATTACATAAACCTACAGATTAATGGAACATGTGTTACGCCTTCCAGGCATCGTTAATTTAACGCTGGAAGGGACTTTATGGGGAAAATATGAGTGCCAAATTTTTTTATTTTCTTATTTTTCAGGTGCAGATTGGTCGTGGAATGTAAACCACAGTGAAAATCAAACATACTTTCTTTGCAACATTTAGCTCCACCTTCCAGCTACTTCCCCACATAATCTTCGCTCCGACTCAGACGTTTATCGTAGCGTGGTACAAACTTCCCTAAAGCCTCGTCATAGAATGCAGCCGCCCGTGCCAGTCCTCTAAGCTATTTTGGAGGTCATTGTCTGTGCCAAAACGCTGTCTTTATAACCAGTTGTTTCTGTGAACAAGGAGATGATGTGAACAAGGAGATGACAATTACAGTGAGCCAAGTGGGAGCTGTATGGTGGGTGATCAAACAATGGCCATCGTAAATGAGACAGAAGCGTCATTGTAGCAGTTGCAGTGTGCGGCCGAGAATTTCCATGAGGAAGGACAACGCCTGATGAAAAAATTCCTCTTCGATTTTCTCGAATCGCCTGATCCGATGGTATTCGTTTCCTTTCCTGAGCGCGTGCATCAGGAACGCCTGTGAGTTCCGCTTAAAAGTTTCTATAACTTTGTCGCTGTTTGCTGTCACTCGTGACAGTTATGTTACGTAGACTACGTGAAATCAGCTGGAACCCTTCAGCATGAAGAAATCGAATGACGGTATCAGTTTCACACTTAAGCGGGGAGGTCTATTGTTGCTCTTTATGTACTCACTGAGCACTCAGTAGTAAAAAGTGTGTTTCGACGTGATAGACGAGAACGTATCTGTGCGTAGCTTCACGTGACTTTCCCCCTGGTTTCAATTTCGCTACTGATCGGATCTTCAAATGAAATAATAGCTTTGGCAGTATATTCAGATTTTGGGTTTGGTAATTATGTAGCTATGCTAAGATTAGCACAAGAAACGAAGAGATGGAAGACAGGATAAAACTGTTTACAGCCCGACGACTTCATAAAATGTAAATGCACAAGAGCTGTGTCAAGAAGAATTTGTAATATGCTGAGAGAGGACAAGTTACTCTCTCACCTATTTTCCGCATATGGAATGTCTGTGTCACACACTGAAATCTACCGTGATTGCGATCCGTCTCCCTGATCGAAAGACCATGAGATTTTTGCATTTCTTTCGTAGCCGCGCTCGATTCACAGGTGCCGCCTTACATATCACGTCCGCTACACCCATCTCGCCAGCTGCAAATTACATCGCCGCATGAAGCAAACAGGGTAACATACTGCCACTCTTGCATCATCAGGACGTACTTGCTCTCAGATTCTCATATGTAGTAAAACTACCGTAGATTTGACCAATCGAAGTCTGCTCAGCGTCAGATCAATTCATTCCTTATTTTTAGGGCCAGAATACTTGGCTCACTTCTCACACCGAGGATCCTTGTCCATTATACTCTTAAACCACCTGTTAGTTGTTTATGGTCTTCAATCAATAACTTGTTTAGCATAATTTATGTCTGTTTCTTTTCTTTTGAAAAATAAATGTCGTTGGAACACTAGTATCAATTATTTAAACAGTCCCAGCAGGTTTAACTTTCAATGCTCTTTCGGTGTATGAGGAAGTAATGTGCTACACATGCGAAGGCTCTGAGTGGGCAGAACAGACATGGGTTGCTGATCCATTATTACTGCGGAATAGTAAAGTCTATTAGGGTGTAGATTTTCTAGAAGAATCTTAGTTTGTAAGTGTAATGCAAAATATTCTTAATTGAATGACATTGCGATAAGCTAATTCAGAGAGCTGCACCTGTGGAAAGTGAGTAAAAATCAAATAAATGATATCCAATGATGAGCCAAGACATTACAGACAGCGGCTTAGTATAGCACCATACTCCACCTTTGCACTGACTCAATGTGGCGTGGGTTCTAGAAGTCCATGGTAGATTTCCGTAGGTATGTGGCATCAAATGTCTCGTCACAGATAACGCATGCCCGTAAATTAAGTTCTGGTGGTTTTCAAGCACGGAGCTGGTGCTAGATAGGGTTCCAGTCCAACCCGTTCAGACCAAAACGTAAACCCAAATTCATTATCATGCACTTCAGTACACAGTAGCATGATTCTGGCGTAGTGGCATGGACAGTTATCCTACTGCAAGATCTCGTCACAGTTGGGTAAGATATAGGGTACGAAGTGATGCGATAATGTTGTCGTAGTCCACAGCTGGCATAGTGGCTTCGATTACTACTACAAGTCCCTTGGAACCGCAGATGAATATGCCTCATAGGGTAAAATCTCCCCCATAGAGTGGTACTGATCTCACTGGCTTTGTGTTCGTGGTGCAGTACAAGTTTCGAGCAGTCGTTCGCCTGGCTGTTGGCGTATCCGGACACGAAAACCGACGTGGTGTAACGAAGAACGTGATTCATCCTTCTAGTCGACACGGTTCCAGAGATTTGCACTGATTTAGACGGCCCAGTGATCGCTGCAATTGCAACTGACGATGTCACTAGATCAGCATGGGAAAACGCGATGACTGTGTGCCGCAAAAAATGTGTGCTGAAGGTGTGCTGCTAAGCACTTGTGCATATATCAGCCTTGTACTCTATCATCACATTTACCACAACTCGCAATCCAACCTGCTATCCGGAGTGCACACGCCTCCAAATTCGACATTCCGTGACGAAACTTGAGCATCCATTCGTGGATTCTCCGTTCTTCGGTCACTCTCCACACGACAGTATCACTGGGACAGCCGACCAGCTTTTCCGTTCCCCGAGATGGTCATTCTCAGGCCCTGACTCTTAACAGTCCATATTTCGTAAACGTCGCTCATGTTAGTAGCTTTCCCCATTTGTAATCTTCTTCGTCGTGGGAATGATTCCCCATTCATCTTTGCTCTGGTCACATACTTCGCTTGTCGCGCCACGTGCCCACAACAATACCAGGTTGCCTTCAGTGTCGTCGTGGGCAGTGGACACAGATACCTTGGAAAACCAGTGGAGTAAGTGAAACCTTCGCGTCTCCTCTATATCTCTTTCGTTACGCAACCTTCCCTTCTACAATAACCTATGAACCCTTCCCTTAGGATTTCTATCTCTTGCTTAATAATAACAAATGAAATCTACCCTTTGAAATTAATTCTCTTTCTCAATCTGCGCATACAAATTTAAATGCTGCTTATTAAAAGCGATTTCCTGATTATTTCGACGAAACATAGAATGTGTCGTCGTCGTGGCCCTCAGTCGTTACCTGCAATAACCCAAAACTGTTCCTTACCTTTTGTACTGATACTAGCTCGCCATCAGACTGCTACATCGAACTGCGACATAAATATACTTACTCTGTTTTACTACACTCCATTAGCTGCTGGTGGGCTGTCATAATAAGTGGCTGTATTTATTACCAAAGCTGACGTTATTCTTTAATAGCAAAGCTGACGTTATTCTTTAATTAATTTGACTGAAGTTACGTAATTCAAAGTTAAACTTTTTCTTGACAACAATAAAATTTTGCAAAGTTTTACGTTGATGGTTTTTGGGATGAATTATAATCAGTAATGCAACATTGCTGGCAAAAATTAATTTTACTCCGAATGAAATGATTTTACAAATTTTCAAATGGGACTTACTTTTTACAATAATCCTACAACTAGCATTGCGCAAACATACCTTCAGTAGTCTTGCGTTTCTCAAAAAAATAATTCAATGATATTAGTTCCTCTTATGGTAGTAGTTAGCTGATGTCTCTGTACATCCGTTTATATTCTCTTGTAAATCATAGCTGGTGGCTGGCAGACACACCGCTCCTCTCAACCTTTCGCTTCAGACCTGCTACCGACTCGCTTCACATCTCGCTTACTACTGACTTCCTACGAACGCTAAAGTGCGGTGTCTCCCGCCAACAATGCTTTCTGGTCCGACAATCCCTGCTACCATTACAAAATGTATCAATGCGCGGTCTTTCATGCTCTTTTCGTAAACTGTATCCATACGCTGTCTCTCTCGCCCTTTTTAAAATTATATCAATGTGCGGTCTCTCCTGCTATTTCCAACATGACAAATATTAATTATTCCTACTTAATCCTATTAATAAAATATCAACATCTTTCGTAAATTGTGGTTTGACAATAGACAATAGAGATATATACGTCTTACATGAGATAAGTGGATAAAAAGGGAAAGGTCAATACACAAAATAATCTTTTACTTGGAGTATAGCAGTGCTATCAACTGTCACGACAAATAATATCAGGTGAACTGAATCATTTATTTCGCAAACGAATTCAGTTATTGATAAAGGAAAGTAATCGGTAAAGCTACATAGTTAAATTCTTCACGTTGCCTCCTCTGATCAAACACGGCCTTGCAGACACAGGTTTTAGGTTTACTTTCTGACTCACAGTACGAATGTCACTGTTTTGGTTACATACATTTCAGCTATTCTGTAAAGAAGAGACTCTGAAACGTAATCACAATTCCGATAGCACTGATTTGTTAAGGAGGCACATGTGCGAACCTTTTTAATACTGAAATTCTCTGAACAGTTAGGCATAAATTGTTGCTACGAAACTCCAGTTTCAAAACGTGTATCGAATTGAGCTTATATGTGTGAATACCGTCACTTTCACTTTCATCTTTGAATAATCCCGGTTGAAATTTGCGTATCAGATGGAAACTGCGGAAAAGCAAATTGCGGATAGCATGCTAGGGCCCTGCGAATCTGCTCTAACAATGTGAAGTATGCAGGCGGGTCGCGTCGGACGAGTAAAACTCCCGCATATTTTGGTAACTAAAGCGAACGAGTTGATGGGGAGCCGAGGATTTTGGGGGGTGATGGACGGGGGCAGGGGGTGAGGGAGGCATTAGCCACAGCGCTGCCAGCTGGAAGCCGCAAATCCTCGTCTACTGAAGCGGGCAGACAGTTTTAATCTCACTGTCAAGCTCGAAAACAACGTCCGCTCAGCTACATTGTGAAAGCGGTTACAGTGACATCAGTTGAACTTGTTTTTTCTCTTCTGGTGTTTAAAAATTGATCACGTGCTACCATCCTGTATAGAAACCTGATCTCCTCGCCGTATCTCCCTGTTTTTACATTCTTCTATCGCACTGCGAGATGTCTGGAAGTTTCTACGAAATAGTGGTAATTTTGTTAAGCGCTTAGTTTCATAGGTAGTCGATCACGTACAGACGTAAAGCTGTGAGCAGCAGTCATCATTCGTGCTTGGATAGCTCAAGCAGTAGAACACTTGACCGTGAAATGAAAAGTACACTGTTGGAGTCCTGATAAGGATAAAGTTTCAGAATTTGAACATGGTGCTATAGTCGGCGCACGAGCGATGGGTCACAACATCTCGGACGTAGCGATTAAGTCGGGATTTTCCTTATGACCATTTCACCAGTGTACCGTGAATATCAGGAATCCTGCGAAACATCAAATCTGCTACATCGTTGCAGCCGGAAAAACATCCTGCAAGAACGGGATCAACAACGACTAAAGAGAATCGTTTAACATGACAGAAGTGCTAACCTCCCGCAAACTGCTGCAGACTTCAATGCTGGGCCATCAACAAGTGTCAGTGTGCAAACCGTTCAACGAAACATCATAGACATGGGCTTTCGGAGCAGAAGGCCCACTCGTGTAACCTTGATGACTGAACGACTCGAAAAGTTTTATGCCTCGCTTGGGCCAATCAGCATCGACATTGGACTGTTGATGACAGGAAACACGTTGGCTAGTCGGACGAGTCTCAGTTTAAATTGCATTGAGGACATGCACATGTACGCGAATGCAAAGAAAATCATGAATCCATGGACCCTGCATGTCAGCAGAGGACTGTTCAAGCTGATGGTATCACTGTGATGGTGTGGGGCGTATGCAGTGGGTGTGATATGGGACTCGTGATACGTCTAGATACGACTCTGATAGGTGAAACGTACGTAAGCATCCTGCCTGATCACCTGCATGCATTCATATCCATTGTGCATTCCGACATACTTGGGCAACTCCAACACGACAATTCGACACCCCACACTCCTAGAATTGCTACAGAGTGGCTCCAGGAACAGTCGTCTGAGTTCAAACACCTCCGCTGGCCACCAAACTCCTCAGACCTGAATATTATTGAGCATATCTGGGATGCAAATGGTTCAAATGGCTCTGAGCACTATGTGACTTAACTTCTGAGGTCATCAGTCCCCTAGAACTTAGAACAAGGTAAACCTAACTAACCTAAGGAAATCACACACACCCATGCCCGAGGCAGGATTCGAACCTGCGACCGTAGCGGTTACGTGGTTCCAGACAGTAGCGCCTAGAACCTCTCGGCCTCTCCGGCCGGCTCTGGGATGCAGTGCAACGAGATGTTCAGAAGAGATCTCAGCGCCTCGTACTCATACGAATTTATGGACAGCCGTGTAAGATTCATGGTGTCAATTCCCTCGTGAATTGCTTCAGACATTAGTCGTGTTCATGCCACGTCGTGTTGCGACACTTCTGCGTCCTCGCGGGGCCCCTACGCGATATTGGGCAGGTGTACCAGTTTCTTTGGCTCTTCAGTGTGTCTGATCACAAACATCTCTTGAACTGTTATTGGACATTAATATGAGGTATATTCACCTTTATCTATATGACGGCTTGAACTCTGCTGGGGATACTTTCACTGATTCTGGTTGGTTTGAGGCCGCTACGAATTCCTCTACTGTGCCAACATCAGAGGAGAACATGCAACCTATGTTCTCAGTTATCTCCTGTACGTATTCCAATATTTGTCTTCCTCTACAGCTTTTACCCTCTACAGCTCATTCTACTAGCACGGAAGTTACTCCGTGACGTCGTAGCAGATGACCTTCCATCTTGTCTCTCCTTCTTCTCAGTGTTTTTCTATATTTCTTTCCTCTCCCATTCAGCGCAGGACCTCCTCTTTCCTTACCCCACCAGTCCACCTATTTTCTAACATTCACCTCTAGCACCATATCGTAAAAGCATCGATTCTCTTCTGTTCCGGATATCCCAAAATCCATATTACACTACCGTACAAAGCTGTGCTCCAAACGTACATTCTCAGACATTTCTTTCTCAAATTAAGGCCTACTTTTGAGATTAGATGTCTTGGTCCGGAATGTTCTTTTTGCTAGGTCTAGTTTGCTTTTGATGTCCTTACTCCGTCCACCATGGACCATTTTACTGCCTAAGTAGCAGAATTCCTTATCTTCATCTACTTCGTAACCATCAATCCTGATGTTACATTTCTTGCTGATCTCGTTTCTGCTACTTCTCATTACTTTCGTCTTTCTTCGATTTACTCTTAGTGAGTGTTGTTTACTGATTAGACTCTTGATTTTATTCAGTAGATCCTATAATTCTTCTTCACTTTCACTGGAATAGGAATATCATCAACGAAATACCCTCTATTGTAATTACAATCTTGAATCTTCCTTTTATTTCCATCACTGTTTCTTTGTTGTATAGCTGAGCAGTAGAAGTGAAAGACTACATACCTATCTTACACCCTTTTGAATCCGAGCACTTCATTCTTGGTCTTCCAGTCTTGTTATTCTATCTTCGATCTTGTATGTGTTGTATATTACCCGAGTCTCAACAAGGCTCACTCCTATTTTTCTAAGATTTTCAACTATCTTGCGCCACTTGACACTGTCGAACGTTGTTTCCAGGTCGACAAATCTATGAACGTGTCTTGATTATTGTTTAGTCTTGCTTTCATTATCACCAGCAACGTCAAAATTGCTGCTTTGGCGCCTTTACCTTTCCAAAGGCCAACCTGATCCTTATCTAGCACATCCTCAATTTTATTTTCCATTCTTCTGTATATTATTCTTATCAGCAACTTGAATGCATACACTGTTAATCTGATTTTGCGATAATTCTCGCACTTATCAGCTCTTGCAATCTTCGGAATTGTATGGCTGTTGCTTTCCTTGAAGTCGTTTGGCACATCGCCAGACACATACATTTTACACAGCAACGTGAATAGTTGTTTTGTTGTCAGTTTCAACAATGACTTTAAAAACTTTGATGAAATACAACCTGTCACTTTTGTATTATTTAATTTTAAGTCTTCCAAAGCCCTTTTAATTCTGATACTGGATCCACTATCTCTTCTACAATGACTCCTGTTCCTCTCTCATAGAGGTCTACGATGTAGTCTTTCCACGTATCTCCTCCCCTGTATTTAACCACGAAATTATTCCCATTACACTCTTAATGTTACCACCCTTGCTTTTAATTTCATCTAAGTTTGTTTTGACTTTTCTATGTGCTGAGTCAGTCCTTCCGACAATCATTTCATTTCCGATTCTTTCATATTTTCCATGCAACCGTTTCACATTAGTTTCCATGCACTTCGTATTTATTTCATTACCAAGGCTCTTATATCTCTCTGTTCCTGAAATTCTCTGTTTCCCTGAACATTTTTTCATCGATCAACTGAAGTAGATATTCGTTACCCATGGTTTCTTCACAGTTAACTTCTCTGTGCGTATGTATTTCTTCCCTACTTCTGTGACTGAGCTTATCAGATATCTCCAATCCTCGTCAACTGAACTGCCTACTGAGCTATTTCTTATCGCAGTATCTATATCCTCAGAGAACTTCAAACGTATCTCTTCATTCCTTAACACTTCTGTGTCGCACTTCCTTGCGCAATGGATCTTCCCGATTGGTCTCTTAAGCTTCAGCCTACTCTTCATCACTACTGAGTTTTCATCTATCTGCTCCTGGGTAAGTCTTATACTCTAGTATTTGATTTCGGAACGTTTGCCTAACCATGATGTTATCCAACTGATATCATCCCGTACATCCCGGCCTTTTCCAAGTATAGCTCCTCCTCTTGTGATTCTTGAGCAGAATATTCGCTATTACTAGCTGAAATTTATTGAAAAACTCAATTAGTCCTTCTCCTCTCTTATTCCTAAAACCAAGCTGAAATTTTCCCGTAACCCGTTCATCTACACCTTCCCCTGCAACCGCACTGCGGTCCCAGTTGTCTATTAAATTTTCATCTCCTTTTAAGTAGTGAATTACCCGTATAGTATCCTCACATACTTTCCGTATCTTTTCATCTTCGGCTTGCGACGTCGGAATGTATACCTGAGCTATTGTCGATCTTGGTTTGCTGTACATTGCGATAGTAATGACACTGTCCACAAACCCTTGCCTCAATTATGCTGCTTTCTGACAGGGTTCATTGAGATGGTGATAGAAACAGTAATAGTCTTCGAACTGCTCTCTTACTGTATGCAGTACACATGTGTTCATATCTTCCCGCTCTGTTTTCTCACGCGCATTAACGTAGTCACAACCGAACAATGAAAATATTCGCACACAGTAACAATACCACCTCCGTAATTTACTGCTGGTATTACACCTGATGGCAGATGATTTTTCTCCAGGTATACACCAAACCAAACTAAATCTGACTCATCACACTAAGTCACTTGCTTCTAGACATCCACCGTTCAGTTGCGTCGCTCTTTATCCCACCTCAGGAATCGCGTAGCGTTGGGTACAGCAATGTGTGGCTTATGAGGAGCTGTTAGGCCATTGCACTCATTCCTTTTTAACTTCGAGTGCACAATCAATTTGCTAGCTGGACTGCTGGTAGCTCTTTGGAACTCACGAACGATTCCATCCTCTAATATCATAAAGCTTTTTGCAACGACTCTCCGTAATGCTCTAAGGTGCCTAGCAATTAGAACATGAAGCCTTCCTTTGGCTACAATTGTTCCTTCGCGTTTCCACTTCACGGCCACGTCACTAAGTGTCGATCTGAGCGTCTTCAGCAGAGCTGAAATGTGCCTGCTAGGTTTGTTACCAAGCTGACATGCAATGATCTGTCTACGTTATGTCTCACTTAAGTCTCCTGTCTGATCCATTCTGCCGTTACTGCTTCTTTACTAACAATATTCTCCACCTTCTTTTATACTGGCGGATTCGCCTCTCATGACATCTACATCTACATCTACTTGGTTACTCTGCAATTCACACGTAAGTGCCTGGAAGAGGGTTCATCGAACGATTTTCATACTACTTCTCTACCATTCCACTCTCGAATGGTGCGTGGGAAAAAGGAATACCTAAATCTTTCCGTTCGAGCTGTGATTTCTCTTATTTTATTATGATGATCACTTCTCCCTAAGTAGGTGGGTGTCAACAAAATATTTTTGCATTCAGAAGAGAAAGTTGGTGATTGAAATTTCGTAAATAGATCTCGCCACAAAGAAATCCACCTTTGTTTCAGTGACTGCCACCCCAACTCGCGTATCATATCAGTGACACTCTCACCCTATTGCGCGATAACACGAAACGAGCTGCCCTTCTTTGCACTTCTTTGATGTCCTCCGTCAATCCTACCTGGTAAGGATCCCACACCGCGTAGCAGTATTCCAGCAGAGGATGGACAAGTATAATGTAGCCTGTCTCTTTAGTGGGTTTGTCGCATCTTCTAAGTGATCTGCCAACAAAGCGCAGTCTTTGTTTCGCTTGCCCCACAATATTATCTATGTGGTATTTCAAATTTTAGTTGCACGTAATTGTAATTCCTAGGTATTTAGTCGAATTGACAGCCTTTAGATTTCTGCGATTTATCGCATACCCAAAATTTGTCGGATTTCTTTTAGTACCCATGTGGATGACCTCTCCCTTTTCTTTGTTTAATGCCAATTGCTACTTTTCACACCATACAGAAATTCTCTCTACATCATTTTGTAATTGGAAGTGGTCGTCTAATGATTTTACTAGACGGTAAATTACAGCGTCATTTGCAAACAATCTAAGGGGTCTGCTCAGTGTATCACATAGATCATTTATGTAAATCAGGAACAGCAGAGGCCCTATGACACTATCTTGCGGAACGCCAGATATTGCTTTTGTTCTACTCGATGATTTACCATCTATCACTAAGAACTGTGACCTCTCTGAGAGGAAATCACGATTCCAGTCACACAATTGAGACGATAATCCATATGCACGCAATTTGGTTAATAGTCGCTTGTCAGGAACGGTATCAAAAGCATTCTGGAAATCTAGGAATATAGAATCGATCTGAGATCCCTTGTCGACAGCACTCATTACTTCATGGGAATAAAGAGCTATCTGTGTTACACAAGAACAATATTTTTTGAATCCGTGTTGGTTATGTATCAATAAGTCATTTTCTTGAAGATGATTCATAATGTTCGAGTATAGCCTATGCTCCAAAATCCTACTGCAAATTGATGCCTGTGATATGGGTCAATTCCACATTGCATAGTGGTGTCCGGATATTTTTGATCAAATGGTGTAGACACACACTGAGCTGCTGGGCTGAGTGAAGGTTGGACACACGGTACTATTCATTGGTGAAGATACTTGGTCCGAGAATTTTCTGAAAGTAGCTGTTCGGCAACTACTCATTATTCTTCTTATTCTACACTCCTGGAAATGGAAAAAAGAACACATTGACTCCGGTGTGTCAGACCCACCATACTTGCTCCGGACACTGCGAGAGGGCTGTACAAGCAATGATCACACGCACGGCACAGCGGACACACCAGGAACCGCGGTGTTGGCCGTCGAATGGCGCTAGCTGCGCAGCATTTGTGCACCGCCGCCGTCAGTGTCAGCCAGTTTGCCGTGGCATACGGAGCTCCATCGCAGTCTTTAACACTGGTAGCATGCCGCGACAGCGTGGACGTGAACCGTATGTGCAGTTGACGGACTTTGAGCGAGGGCGTATAGTGGGCATGCGGGAGGCCGGGTGGACGTACCGCCGAATTGCTCAACACGTGGGGCGTGAGGTCTCCACAGTACATCGATGTTATCGCCAGTGGTCGGCGGAAGGTGCACGTGCCCGTCGACCTGGGACCGGACCGCAGCGACGCACGGATGCACGCCAAGACCGTAGGATCCTACCCAGTGCCGTAGGGGGCCGCACCGCCACTTCCCAGCAAATTAGGGACACTGTTGCTCCTGGGGTATCGGCGAGGACCATTCGCAACCGTCTCCATGAAGCTGGGCTACGGTCCCGGACACCGTTAGGCCGTCTTCCGCTCACGCCCCAACATCGTGCAGCCCGCCTCCAATGGTGTCGCGACAGGCGTGAATGGAGGGACGAATGGAGTCATGTCGTCTTCAGCGATGAGAGTCGCTTCTGCCTTGGTGCCAATGATGGTCGTATGCGTGTTTGGCGCCGTGCAGGTGAGCGCCACAATCAGGACTGCATACGACCGAGGCACACAGGGCCAACACCCGGCATCATGGTGTGGGGAGCGATCTCCTACACTGGCCGTACACCACTGGTGATCGTCGAGGGGACACTGAATAGTGCACGGTACATCGAAACCGTCATCGAACCCATCGTTCTACCATTCCTAGACCGGCAAGGGAACTTGCTGTTCCAACAGGACAATGCACGTCCGCATGTATCCCGTGCCACCCAACGTGCTCTAGAAGGTGTAAGTCAACTACCCTGGCCAGCAAGATCTCCGGATCTGTCCCCCATTGAGCATGTTTGGGACTGGATGAAGCGTCGTCTCACGCGGTCTGCACGTCCAGCACGAACGCTGGTCCAACTGAGGCGCCAGGTGGAAATGGCATGGCAAGCCGTTCCACAGGACTACATCCAGCATCTCTACGATCGTCTCCATGGGAGAATAGCAGCCTGCATTGCTGCGAAAGGTGCATATACACTGTACTAGTACCGACATTGTGCATGCTCTGTTGCCTGTGTCAATGTGCCTGTGGTTCTGTCAGTGTGATCATGTGATGTATCTGACCCCAGGAATGTGTCAATAAAGTTTCCCCTTCCTGGGACAATGAATTCACGGTGTTCTTATTTCAATTTCCAGGAGTGTATTTAGGTTAGACACACGGTACTATTCATTGGTGAAGGTACTTGGTCCGAGAATTTTCTGAAAGTAGCAGTTCGGCAACTACTCAATATTCTTCTTATTCTATGTATTTACAATACTTGTGCAACTAGCTTTTGGGTCGTAGCTGCAATCAAAAGAGCTCACTCGTGTAATCGGCCATGCTATCACGTTCGGATCTGCCATCGTCACTGACCACAGATTAACACTTATGACTAAAACACAGTTCCGCTTTCCACCATAGCTGTATTGTGAACATATTTAGTTTCATACTGACAGCTGATTTTGGAGATTTGTGTTAATCTGAAACGAACGTATAACCCGTATCACATACATCCGATAATGTCGTAGCTTCATACGAGGTGTGGTAAGATAAACAATGAAAATTACGTGGTGTGTAAGTACTAATATTACGGTCCGAAGTACAAATTTAGAAGCATACGACACTGTGTGAAGGACACAGACTGACAAAAACGTAAAGCGGCCAAGAGACGTGCTTGATATCAATGTTACGTTGTACGGGTACACACCATCGGCGAGTTTGTGATGAATTAGAGCTGCAATTGTCAGACGTAGGCCGGCCACAATAGTGCATTGTGTTCTTCGTGTTTAGTACAGTTTCCAGGCCTCTTAGAGTATCTAAGGGACATTAACAGAGTCAGATGTTGTATGATCACTGTGAAGGAAGGGAAATGCCACATACTGGTGTGAGACCGAATTATCACCACCTGAAAGAATTTGAAAAGGGCCGCCATCTCTGTTTAACCGGCTCTTCGAATCGCGCAATTTCCAGATTTGTGCGGCATTCGAAAGTGACAGCGGTCCGACGACGGGTAGCATGCGTACGTCAGGGCAGGCATTTTCATCGTCAGGGTTCTGGTCGAAGACATGTACCACCACACGAGTGCATCGCTGTATTATGCACCAGGCTTGTCATAACCGCTTCACTCTCTGCGTCTGCCGTCCGAGAACGAGTAACGGACTCCCTGCAACAGACTTTCGTACCGCAACTTAGGTCGGGGTCTAGAAACAACAAGACTACGAAATTACTGTCCCATATGTCTGCTGTTGTTAACATCACAGCACAAACAACTGCGTCTGGCGCTGTCATCAGGTAACATACTCTGCTGATGAAAGGCATTGCACTGATTACAGCGATGAATCGCAGTTCTGCTCTGTCCCGGATGACCATCGTTCATAAATATTGTGTTGACCTAAAGTCCCATCCTTTCAATGTTTCAGAGAAGCAAAGCGGTGTCGTGATGTGGGTCGCCATTGTCATGGTCATTGTTGGTAGTGAGTGAGGGAACTGTGATGAACAACAATATATCACGGACATTATGGGTCCTCCTGCAATAGAATAGTTATATCACGTCTCAAAATGTCAATTCTCTTACACACATGGCACATGTCTGCATGATACTGAGGTATTCCTGTGGCCAACAAGGTCCTTATACTTGTCTCTGACAGCACATGTGTGGGACTAGGCAGGACATTAACTATGTTGCATTGCCAGTTTCCAGGATATCAAAGATCACTTTGTACAGCTGAGGTACAGCGTGTCTAAGGAGAGATTGCGACAACTTTGTGACACTCTTCGCTCCTGAAGCAGTTTGTGTATGCAGGCCCGACGAGCTGAAACATCGCACATATGTGTTCATGCTGTCAAGTAATTTGTAAATTTGACTCGATATTGTAATCACTCAAGTAAAAACACGTAAAATGTCGTACATGTAAGTTGGCTCGTACCGTCAAGTACTTTGTAAATTTGACTCGATTTTGTAATCACTTAAGTAAAATCATGCAACCTTTCACCTGTGAAATTAGATTTCCTTATCTCCTCTCCTTCTGGCTGCTTCACTGCTGGTAGTGTATTCCAAATCAAGGAGCCGACATAGTAGTGCAGTCCATGGTTAATAATTGGTTATTAAATTTCGTTCTGTAGAGATGTTGATGCGAAACCCAGGTGTTAACTGTATATCGAAACTGATAAAGAGACAGTGTCGGCTGCTACGAAATAAGTGAAGAGTCTTCTTATTACAACTTCAAGCAAATGGCAGAACAGAGTGAACTCACAGGACCATAGCGAAGATACTGAGTCATTGTGTCAACAGTTATTACAGATTTGAGAATGATTTTTCACTCTGCATCGAAGTGGGTGCTGATATGAAACTTCCTGACAGATGAAAATTGTGGGCCGGAACGAGACTCGAACTCAGGACCTTTGCCTTTCAGGCGCAAGTGCTCCTCCGACTGAGCTATTCAAGCACGACTCGCCATCCATTTCTACGCACACTTCGCTGTAGAGTGAAAATTCATTCTGGAAACAATCCCCCATGTTGTTAAGCTATATCTCCATTGTATCCTTTCTTCCAGAATTGCTAGTTTTGCAATGTTCGCAGGAGAGATTCTGTGAAGTTTGGGAGGTAGGAGATGAGATACTGCCGGAATTGAAGCTATGAGGACGAGACGTGACTCGTGCTTGGATAGCTCCGTTGGTACAGCACTTGTTCACGAAAGGCAAAGGTCCCGTGTTCAATACTCTGTCCAGCACACAGTTTTAATCTGCCTGTAAGTTTCAGACACCATAGTGTCTGAGATACGCTTTCACCTTACGTGGTGTACAATTCAGAGGCTCACGAGAGTGCAGGTAATTGCCTTACGATGCACTGTAAAGACGGTGGATGCCATCACCACTTCAGACAAGGAAACTCAGAGCACGGGAAAACGGTGCATCAGGATGGAATTTTGCGAAAACCTAGCAGCTGATAAAGTCGCCAAATATCAAGCAAGAAAAAGATTACCAAAGTTCTGGAGTGGCAGAAGTTAACAGGACCACGGAATACTGATTAATCCACATGGCGAGTAGGGTAATGTGCGATGCTGATAAGCCGTTACAATCTTACGTGAAAACTAAAAATAACTCTGCTCGTTACCAAGGTCTGTAGCAAGTGGTCCAGATGACCTTTCCGGTAATTGTTAAACTACTGCTGCAACACTCGTCCACGTTGGAGTAATCCTTTCGGGGAGCTCCACAGTCTTTACTACCGTCAGTGGCATCAGTTCAAAAAATTGTGAGGGGGTAAGAAAGGCAACTTGCAGGCAAAGTGAGCAAGCCACTCCCACGCAGTCTGTACGTACTGTACCATACACACTAACGTCAAGAGATAGCCCGACGAATGATTTCTGCTTTAAGTGCTACCAAGGAGGGCGTGCTACGGATGTTGCTGCATCTCTGCAGCCGCGGAATACTGGAGGCCTTGTAGGTGTGCCATCTAGAGGCTGGAGTTCTGTCCACCTGGCAAGAAGCAGTCGTTATGACAGATGTACAACCTATGCATGTTAAGCAATGAAATTCGGAAGCTGCACGAAGCCTTAGTGGAGATCCATAAGGGAACTTGGGAGTAGAAGTTGCTGAACTAATTGCGTGGGTAACAAATAATAAAAACTTCAAAAATACATCAAAAAATTAGATGAATTTAACTTACGATTGTTTGATTAGGAAGAAAAAGAAATGCAAGAAGATAAGCTATAATGTGTGTGTGTGTGTGTGTGTGTGTGTGTGTGTGTGTGTGTGTGTGTGTGTGTGTGTGATTCTACCATGAGTGTTATGTCAAATGCGAAAATCTCCGGTGGTACACTTCGACCCACTCGCTGTAGTGATTAGTGTAGAGAGGGATATCTGAATGATAATGGAATCACTGCCTTAAGTCTATCATCCATGCTATTCCGTTCTACTTACTATTCCATTCCAATTTAGTCTAAGTTCTTATAATGCTATATGTGTGTGGTTACCGTATTTTGATTATAGACGATTTAGTGATCTACTGGTGCTTTTACACTACAGTTGTTTCAGGTTTGACGTTAAGTATACAGCCTGGCACGGTTATAGCTGTTTGCGGTCTGCACACGTTACTTCATGGTGTCGCCTGATAACCGAAGTGTTAGCCGCCAATCTATCGATTATTAATGTAGTGATGCGTACTCAATTTTTCTCCCATCATATGGCTCATAAATTATGAATTGCCGCGGTCAGAGTCTCTGTTTGTGTTCTGTTCTGTATCGAATACTTCACGCAGATGAGGTTGCTCTAGGGTAATTGTACTGTCGTATTTCAATGTATTTGGCCTACAGTATGCTTGACGTAGTGTCAGCGGCTTGTTTAGGACTTTTCCTTTGTCTGGGTTTCTAACGGATTCGATGATCCCATTCATGGGTAAAATTTTTTCGTCAGATGAACGTATGCTATGTAAAAACACACTGAGGTGACAAAAGTCATGGGATACCACCTAATAACGTGTAGAACCTCGTTTTGCCCACTGTAGTCCAGAAACTTCAGGTGTCATGGCCTCTAGAAGTCGTTGGAAGTACTTTGAAGTAATATTGAGCCATGCTGCCTCTATAACCGTCCATAATTGCGAAAGTGTTGCCGGTGCAGGATTATGTGCACGAATAGACCTCTCGATTATGTCCCGTAAATGATCGATGCGATTCATGTCTGGCGATCAAGGTGGTTAAACCATTCGCTCGAACTGTCCAGAATGTTCATCAAACCAGTCTCGAACAATTGTGGTCCGGTGAAATGGTATATTGTCATCCATAAAAATGCAATACATAAATGGATGCAAACGGTCTCTAAGGAATCAAATATTATCGGTTCAGTTGGACCAGAGGACCTAGTCGATTATATGTAATCACAGCCAGCACCCTTACCCCGCCACCACCTTCGTTCACAGTGCCTTGTTGAACAACTAGGGTCCATGGTTTGGAGCGGTCTGCGCCACACTCGAATGCTACTATCAGCGCCCACCAAAAGAAATCGGCACTCACACGACCACGCCACAGTTATCCAGTCGTGGAAAGCCGTACCAACATGGTCAAGATCCCAGGAGAGGCGCTGGAGGCGATGTCGTGCTGTTAGCGAAGGCACTCGTCGCACTGTCCTAACGAAAAAGTTCGTCTTAGGTTCCCGATTGATTTCTGCCGTTATGTATGGATTCTTATATTAATTCTTGATAGAACAATCCCACATCTCTTCGGGTGGTTTATGCAGTGTTGCTTGTCTGTTAGCACTGACAACCCTGCGCAAACACTGCTGCTATCGGTCGTTAAGTGAAGGCCATTGCCCACTGAGTTGTCCCTGGTGAGAGGCAACCCTATAACTTGGTATTCTCGGCACACTCTTGACACTGTAGATCTCGGAACACTGAATTTCCCAACGATTCCCGAAATAGATAAATGACAGCTCCGCCATTGCATGTGTACTCCATACTTCTGCCATCTTTGTGCTTGCATATAGCTGTCGCATGAGTTTTGTCATCTTAGTGTATAAATATGGGGTTCTTGGAGAACGCTATTCGCTGACCGAGGCGCATTCGATGAAGTTGGACGGACCGTGTCCTATTAAAATGTGCACCAGTCCTCGACTTCGGTCAGCGGGGCACACTTTCTACTGACAGGGTGCTGATGGCACCTGATAATCTTAGCAGAACACTTCTTTGAGGTGGCCTAACATAGATTCTTACCGTTGTGAGGCGGAGACCGTTTGCCCATGTGCTCGGCGTGAAACATACTATTAACCGAAAACAGGCACAATGATACATTCTTAAAGTTTGTAGTTGAAATCAATAAGTAAATGCGTTGACGAGTGCGATTTTGTTTCCAAGTCTTTGGTTTACCAATTGACTGTTACACGTTGATTAAAAGTTAGTCTATCGTCAGTCAGTAGCACTAAGTTACCGGTTATGTGTATTCCGAGTGTATTTACACTGTGCAGATTTATGATAGGGTCAGACTATACTCTTCCTGTGAGCAATATGTGTGCTCTTTTTGTCTTGTGCCACAATCAGCAGAACACGGATATATTGCCAAACCCATAGAGGTACGTAGCTTAAGTGGGAATAGATATAGGTAGGTAGAAGATGTTGAAGCTTGCGATATGAAGCAGCTGAACAACATGAGAAAATAGAACCATAGACAATACAAATCTGGCTGAACAGCGTACATCCAACTGGGTAATTTGGAACCAGTGGATTCCTACGACGTTAGTCTTTGGTGCTGGCTAGCTTCGTTATGAGGGCGTCTGATACAGTGAATCGAGAAATGAATATCGTGCAGTACTACTGGACCTATTAGAGGCAAAGTTGGTCGTGACGAGTATTAAACAAGCCCTCTCCGCAGCCATGGGAGGTATTCGAACAGAAGAAAAGGAATTACAGGAAGCCCTACTTCACGCTGTACGAGTTTAGCTAATTCCATCTCCTACTGCAGCCGGGACGAATACGTCAGGAACAGGTGGAGATATGAACCATATTGGAGCAACGTGCGTCTATGGAGGAAAACACACTCTAACTGCACTACCACTAGCAAATGTGGTGTCACGCGCTAACCACGCCCAATTCCACGTACTTGTGTGATTACGCATAACAGGTACTAACAGCAGACAGAAATGACATGCGATACACCTGTATCCAGTAAAATGAGGCTTAAAGGAAAGTTGCACATCCCCCCCCCCCAAAAAAAAAAAAATCTTTTAGTTACGTCGTATAGGAACACTTCGGGTAGGGACTTTGTTGAGAGCAGATGAACTGTGTCGATGCAAGATAATACACCAAGTGGCAGCGAAACGAAGTGAACTCAAACCCAATCAACAGATGAATATTTTGGTTTCGATTTATTCAGTATCTTCTTCTGCTTTCCATGGATTAGGCAACCTTTCCTGTTCCGGCTTAAAAAAATATGTGACCATCATTTGCTTGGACTTCCCTGGTAACTTCTTACCGTAGACTTAGAATAAGAGTGTAGCGTTCTTCTTGAGATCCTTTCCTATGAAATTCCATCAATAAGCTGTTCCGAATTATTTACATAGTTTACAATTTCTCTTTCCAAACAATTTATTCCTAGTTCTTCCATAATTTTTTCTTTTGCAATATTGCCTGAAAGGTTCCAACCTTTCATTGTCCTTAAGAATCTCATTCACCCTATATCTTGTTTTTATCAGCTTTTGTCAACGTCCATCTTCCAGATCCGCAGAAAAGATTAGCCACAGCCATTATTTTGTAAAACTTTATTCGTCTTTCTTTTCTGATTTTAGCTTTAAGCCATTTATTTATTATAACGCAGATTTGTTGGAACGGAGAGAATTAGTTTTTAAAATTCTTTTCATTCATTTTCGATTTTTTTATTTTTACTTGAATTGTATTTGGTGCAATGTAAATGCCTTCGAAAATTTTATAACTGCATTCTCTAATCAAATCATCCACATAACCTGCAAAAAGTATAGGAGACAAGCTATAATTCCGCTGTAAATCTTCGTTTATTTTTTTCAGGCTCCTGACTGGTTTGATGTGGCCCGCCACGAATATCTCTCCCGTGCCAACCTCTTCTCTTAGAGTCGCACTTGCAACCCATGTCCCCAATTATTGGCTGGATGTATTCCAATCACTATTTACTTTTAAATTTTTTACCTTCTACAGTTCCCTCTAATGCCACGGAAGTTACTCCCTGATGTCTTAACAGATTTCCTAGCACCGTGCCCTTCTTCTTGACAGTGTTTTCCATATGTTCCTTTGCTCAATGATTCTTCGGATAACCTCCTCCTTGCTTATCTTATCAGTCCTCTTAACTTTCAAAACTCTTCTGTAGCCCCATATCTGAAATCCTTCGATTTTCTTCTGGTTTTCAAACAGTCCATGTCTCACTGCCACCCAAACTCTGCTCCAGACGCACAGTCTCAGAAATTTCTTCTTCTAATTTCGACCTATGTTTGATGCTAATAGACATTTCTTTGCCAGGAATACCCTCTTGCTACTGCTATGATAACCAATCCTGATCTCGCTGCTCTCATTTCTGCTGCTACTCATTACTTTCGTTTGTCTTCGATTTACCCTCAATCCGTATTCTGCACCTACTATTCATCCAATTCAACAGATCTTGTAATCCTTCTTCACTTTCTATGAGGATAACATTGTCATCGCCGGCCGCTGTGGCTGAGCTGTTCTAGGCGCTTCAGTCTGGAACGGTCGCAGGTTCGAATCCTGCCTCGGACATGGATGTGTGTGATGTCCTTGTGTTAGTTAGATTTAAGTAGTTCTAAGTTCTAGGGGACTGATGACCTCAGATGTTAAGTACCATACTGCTCACAGCCATTTGAACCATTTGAATTGTTATCAGTCAAACTTATCAATAATACGCTTTCACCTTGAATTTTAATTCCATTTTTAAATTTTTTCTTTATTTACGTCATTGATTCTTCGATGTATGGATTGAACATCCCTCTCTTATATTCTTTTTAGTCTGAGCTTTTCGTTCTTCGTCCTCTGCTCTTATTGTTCCATCTTTTTTGTTGTACATATTGTTTATTATCCGTCATTCGCTATAGCTGCCGCCCCCGACCCCCTCCAACCCCCACCCCACCCCCTCTCACATGGACCAATTTTTGGTTTATACACTCCTGGAAATTGAAATAAGAACATCGTGAATTCATTGTCCCAGGAAGCGGAAACTTTATTGACACATTCCTGGGGTCAGATACATCACATGATCACACTGACAGAACCACAGGCACATAGACACAGGCAACAGAGCATGCACAATGTCGGCACTAGTACAGCGTATATCCACCTTTCGCAGCAATGCAGGCTGCTATTCTCCCATGGAGACGATCGTAGAGATGCTGGATGTAGTCCTGTGGAACGGCTTGCCAACCATTTCCACCTGGCGCCTCAGTTGGACCAGCGTTCGTGCTGGACGTGCAGACCGAGTGAGACGACGCTTCATCCAGTCCCAAACATGCTCAATGGGGGACAGATCCGGAGATCTTGCTGGCCAGGGTAGTTGACTTACACCTTCTAGAGCACGTTGGGTGGCACGGGATACATGCGGACGTGCGTTGTCCTGTTGGAACAGCAAGTTCCCTTGCCGGTCTAGGAATGGTAGAACGATGGGTTCGATGACGGTTTGGATGTACCGTGCACTATTCAGTGTCCCCTCGACGATCACCAGTGGTGTACGGCCAGTGTAGGAGATCGCTCCCCACACCATGATGCCGGGTGTTGGCCCTGTGTGCCTCGGTCGTATGCAGTCCTGATTGTGGCGCTCACCTGCACGGCGCCAAACACGCATACGACCATCATTGGCACCAAGGCAGAAGCGACTCTCATCGCTGAAGACGACACGTCTCCATTCGTCCCTCCATTCACGCCTGTCGCGACACCACTGGAGGCGGGCTGCACGATGTTGGGGCGTGAGCGGAAGACGGCCTAACGGTGTGCGGGACCGTAGCCCAGCTTCATGGAGACGGTTGCGAATGGTCCTCGCCGATACCCCAGGAGCAACAGTGTCCCTAATTTGCTGGGAAGTGGCGGTGCGGTCCCCTACGGCACTGCGTAGGATCCTACGGTCTTGGCGTGCATCCGTGCGTCGCTGAGGTCCGGTCCCAGGTCGACGGGCACGTGCACCTTCCGCCGCCCACTGGCGACAACATCGATGTACTGTGGAGACCTCACGCCCCACGTGTTGAGCAATTCGGCGGTACGTCCACCCGGCCTCCCGCATGCCCACTATACGCCCTCGCTCAAAGTCCGTCAACTGCACATACGGTTCACGTCCACGCTGTCGCGGCATGCTACCAGTGTTAAAGACTGCGATGGAGCTCCGTATGCCACGGCAAACTGGCTGACACTGACGGCGGCGGTGCACAAATGCTGCGCAGCTAGCGCCATTCGACGGCCAACACCGCGGTTCCTGGTGTGTCCGCTGTGCCGTGCGTGTGATCATTGCTTGTACAGCCCTCTCGCAGTGTCCGGAGCAAGTATGGTGGGTCTGACACACCGGTGTCAATGTGTTCTTTTTTCCATTTCTAGGAGTGTATCTGTATTTTTATTATACCTCCCATTTCCGGTAAGTCCGCTGATGTATCTTTGCATATATACGTTAGTACTTTAATTAGGTGGTTTGAATATCCTGTCTGAGACACGATTTCTCATAATTTGTCCCTACTTTAATGTTGGGTCCCCGTATCTCCATATCTGCTTATTTATTTTATCTTCTCCTGTTGTCTTCCTATTGTTCGTTTCTTTTAATGCTACTTCTAATTCGTCTAAGGTAACGGATTCTACATTTCCCTAAGTAGGCTCGTAGGTTTCTTCTTCTTTTTCCAGGGAGATACTACTCTATAAATCACTACAATGTTGTACCCACTGTTCTTCTTCTTCTTTTGTATGTTTGCTGTATCTATTTCTTCACTATTTAGATGCTAAAGTACTTCATAGGCCATCATTTATCTTCTATGAATGTTGAAGGATGCTTTTAAATCGGTTCCAAGACGCTTGGTGAGCTTTCTCTACAACATTTTTCGCTTCACTTCGTTTTTCCCTATTTCCCCTAGCTTCATCCGTTTGTTGTTATAACTCTTGTAAATGAGCTTATTTATCTTTCCTTATAGTGCTTTGAATTTGTTCACTCACATGCATAATCTGTGTTTTGTCTGGTGCTTTCTTTTTTACCTAAAACTTCATTATCTATGGTTCTCACAGCTTTTATAATATTATCCTCGTCAATATCTTAGTTAGTTTCTTGCTTTTGTATGTAAGCAGGTAACTTCCTCCGTTATAGTGTTTTTTTTATACTTTCTTCTTGTAATACGTCTGTTTTAGACACTTCTTCACTCTCATTTTTTCATCTTTTAATATTCTTCTATGCTGTTAGAAAACGTATTTTTGATTTTGATAATCACTTCGCCCGCATCTCGTGGTCGTGCGGTAGCGTTATCGCTTCCCACGCCCGGGTTCCCGGGTTCGATTCCCGGCGGGGTCAGGGATTTTCTCTGCCTCGTGATGGCTGGGTGTTGTGTGCTGTCCTTAGGCTAGTTAGGTTTAAGTAGTTCTAAGTTCTAGGGGACTTATGACCACAGCAGTTGAGTCCCATAGTGCTCAGAGCCATTTGAACCATTTTGATAATCACTTCACCGATAGGCTTTTACATCTTTTATTTGCGAAGACATTTTTTTATTCGTAATGACATAATTATCGATGTGCTTCCCTAGCGCACCATAAAGAAATTATTTCTTATCTTTGATTTATTAAATGCTGAAATCTGTCTTCATTCCTCACCGGTATCGTTAAAAGTATTTTCACCAAATGTACCTACAACGTTTGTAATCGGTATTTTATCCACTTGGGCATCCATATCCCCTGATAATATGCGGTAATCTCTTTTTACGTATTTACTCATTTCTTTACTTATTTCTTCATAGTCTTTCACAATCTTCCGTTTCACCATCTCCAGGGGTATATACACCAATTAAAATCAAGGAACGTCTGGGTATTTTAAAAATTAACAGTTAGTATTCTGTGACTTACAAAAGTGTACGATTCTATCTAATTAGCCTCTTCATCTCAATGATAGCTGCAACTTTTTTCTGATATAACCACTATATTACATTTCATTCCCTCTATTTCTTTAATAAATTTCATTTCCTTATTAGCTGCACTACGAAGATTCTTACTCGCAAGAGTGGTCTCACTCAAATTCATTCCTTATTGCCATTACTATTGTTTCAGTGGAAATACCTTCACAACAAAGTGTAAACCTGTCGTATGCATTCACTAAAACAGAAAATACAGGTTAATGCAACAAACTTCTGACATATGCAAAAAGTACTGGAAGGTAATTACCATCGCTACATGTGATCGCTGTACAGTTCTTCCACTAGATTCAGCGAACCAATACACTAAGCACATATCGGTCAGCCCTTCATCAACAGATACAGCTGTGTGTCATTATTAAAGTACAACTAACACTGCCCGAAAAATAGTCCCAATACAGACTCAAGTAATACTAAAGGCAAGTATGATGGCGAAGAGTAGTGTGGGCAATGTTGCAGTCGATAGCAAGATTGGTAGGTGAAAAGGGCAATTCCCAAACAAGACACACCTCTCATGCAGTCGTCATTTGCAGTGTTTCTCAGGTACTGCCAGCCTAAAACTGGTAACAATACAAAAGAGGCAGTGAAATGTAAACCAAACACCCGCCTAAATGGGATAACGGAATGGTTCCATTCAAAAGAAATAACTGCATGCTTTAAGACGTGCATCCCACTGGGAGATTAGGCGATTAGTTCCTGTTTCGTAGAAAGCGGTCAGCCGCTGACGGCTCAACAACTGCACCCACTCTTAGATTTCCTGACGCCCACACGTGTCTGTCTTCAGCATGCCAAAGATATGAAAATCACACGGTGATTGATACAGGGTTGTACGGAAGATTTTGATGTGTTTGTCAACTAAATCGCTGAAGAGTAGCCTTCAGGTCGCTAAAGATGCATCACACGGTGGAAAATTTGGCTGTACGGAGGATGTTCCAGTGTATTCCAACTAAATTTCTGAAGCGTATTGTGCTATTAGCAGTGTCGGGGTAGGTGTTATCGCGCCACAGTATGATTCCGTCCGATAGCATTCCGAAAGTCTGAGAGCAAATGACAATGTCAAGAGTTGAAACATTTCACATCTCTCCAGCCAAAAACAATCAAAAGCTGTTCACACAGATTCGGTAATGTCATGATGACCTTCTTCGACTGAATGGGCCTCCACTCCTGAGAATTCCACGAGCGTGTAATGGCAATCAATGGGCAGTTCTATGAAGACACTTCGCAGGAAGTATGAAGCGCCATAAAGCCAAAACGCTCAGGACTGCTATTGGCCATAATCATCCTTCTGCACAATAATGCCCACTCCCGCACTGCCAGTCGTACATTACGCTTCAGGGATTTGGTTGGAAAACACTGCAACATCCTCCGTACAGCCAGGACTGATAGTGTGTTGTTCTCATCTTTAGGGACCTGAAGAAAGATGTCGGTTTCAGTCGGACGAGGAGGCGCTAGGGTGGATGTGATTGTGGATCCGTCAGCGGCCGACCAGGTTCTACAAAGCAGGAATTAATCGCCTCGTTTCCCAGTGGGATAAATGTATTAAACTGTGTGGTGATTACTTTTGAACGAAACCATTACATCGACTCGGTGTAACGGGTTAAGAAATCAAACGAAGCATCTGCGACCACTGGTCTCCAACACCCAAAACATTCTGAGTATGTGACTGAATAACCTTTGAAGCGTTATCTGTCTAATTTGGGTTCACCTAGCATATGAAACAATAACCAAAAATAACTAAATTGTACAAAGATGCCAGAGAAACTAGCATAAACATCGAAATTTCTATCAAACACGTACGAGGGCTCGCTTAAAAGTAATACCTCCAAAGTCTTTATGGGAAAACTTTTAACGCTTTTTAAATAAAACAAATGTTATTAACATTCTACACCTTTATTCTTAACGTGTACATATCTGCAGTCTTCTGCCGCCAGAGGACTCCATACTACAGTGCGTAACACGGCGTGTTTAAGATAACTACACTCCTGGAAATGGAAAAAAGAACACATTGACACCGGTGTGTCAGACCCACCATACTTGCTCCGGACACTGCGAGAGGGCTGTACAAGCAATGATCACACGCACGGCACAGCGGTTACACCAGGAACCGCGGTGTTGGCCGTCGAATGGCGCTAGCTGCGCAGCATTTGTGCACCGCCGCCGTCAGTGTCAGCCAGTTTGCCGTGGCATACGGAGCTCCATCGCAGTCTTTAACACTGGTAGCATGCCGCGACAGCGTGGACGTGAACCGTATGTGCAGTTGACGGACTTTGAGCGAGGGCGTATAGCGGGCATGCGGGAGGCCGGGTGGACGTACCGCCGAATTGCTCAACACGTGGGGCGTGAGGTCTCCACAGTACATCGATGTTGTCACCAGTGGTCGGCGGAAGGTGCACGTGCCCGTCGACCTGGAACCGGACCGCAGCGACGCACGGATGCACGCCAAGACCGTAGGATCCTACGCAGTGCCGTAGGGGACCGCACCGCCACTTCCCAGCAAATTAGGGACACTGTTGCTCCTGGGGTATCGGCGAGGACCATTCGCAACCGTCTCCATGAAGCTGGGCTACGGTCCCGCACACCGTTAGGCCGTCTTCCGCTCACGCCCCAACATCGTGCAGCCCGCCTCCAGTGGTGTCGCGACAGGCGTGAATGGAGGGACGAATGGAGACGTGTCGTCTTCAGCGATGAGAGTCGCTTCTGCCTTGGTGCCAATGATGGTCGTATGCGTGTTTGGCGGCGTGCAGGTGAGCGCCACAATCAGGACTGCATACGACCCAGGCACACAGGGCCAACACCCGGCATCATGGTGTGGGGAGCGATCTCCTACACTGGCCGTACACCACTGGTGATCGTCGAGGGGACACTGAACAGTGCACGGTACATCCAAACCGTCATCGAACCCATCGTTCTACCATTCCTAGACCGGCAAGGGAACTTGCTGTTCCAACAGGACAATGCACGTCCGCATGTATCCCGTGCCACCCAACGTGCTCTAGAAGGTGTAAGTCAACTACCCTGGCCAGCAAGATCTCCGGATCTGTCCCCCATTGCGCATGTTTGGGACTGGATGAAGCGTCGTCTCACGCGGTCTGCACGTCCAGCACGAACGCTGGTCCAACTGAGGCGCCAGGTGGAAATGGCATGGCAAGCCGTTCCACAGGACTACATCCAGCATCTCTACGATCGTCTCCATGGGAGAATAGCAGCCTGCATTGCTGCGAAAGGTGGATATACACTGTACTAGTGCCGACATTGTGCATGCTCTGTTGCCTGTGTCTATGTGCCTGTGGTTCTGTCAGTGTGATCATGTGATGTATCTGACCCCAGGAATGTGTCAATAAAGTTTCCCCTTCCTGGGACAATGAATTCACGGTGTTCTTATTTCAATTTCCAGGAGTGTACATCGATGCATGAGAAACCACATTTTGTAATCCAGTGTAGAACCCGAGGACTTCGTCCACATATGGAGCAGCCTCTTCTTGAGCATCACAATGCCAGACCACACATATTATCGAAACCTCATTTGTAACAATTCGACGTCTTCGGTTCAGCTATCGATCAGGCTTCATATAGTCCCGACTTTCCATCTGTTCCCAAAAGGTAAACACCACCACCGAGGACTTTACTTTGACAGTTAAATTGCGGTCAATGCAGAGGCAAGTTTGTTGCTGCGTCAAGAAAGTCAAACATGTTACACGTACTGTATCAATAAGCTGGTCTCTCATTGGGAGAAATGTGTCCGTCGCAGGGATGACTGTGTTGAGAAACAAATGAAGAGGCACAATTTTAATAACGATGTTTGATTTTAAAATGTTTATGAACTGCCACCTAAAAAATTCGGAGGAATTATTTTTCAATACGTCCTGGTATAGTGACAGGGTTACACACTGGGAAAAATATTATAGAAAAAATACATCAAAGTAACTTCTCTTGTTTAATCAATCTTCTGATTTGATGCTGCCCGCCACGACTTCCTATCCAATCTCTTCATCTCAAGTAGTTTTAACACCTAACGTCGTCAAATACATTCCAGTCTCTCTCTTTCATACACAGTTTTCAGCCTACGGCGCTCACCGGTTACCGTGAAAGTTATTCCCAGATGTCTTAATACACTCCCCATCAGCCTGTTTCTCCTTGTTGTCCACGTTTACCACATGTTCCTCTCTTCGGCGATTCTACAGATATTATCAGCCTATCTTAAAAGCGCCAAATCTTTACCCGTTTCCTACCCACAGCGATGTTGGAATACATCTCAAAACCGTCGATTTTCTTCTTTTCCTGTTTGGTACCACCCACGATTCTCTTTCACATAATGATGTGCTCCAAACATATATTCTCACACTTTATTCCTCAAATTAAGACCAATTTTCGATAATAGTAGCCTTATTCTTGCTGTAAACACTTTAAAACTGAAAAGGCATGTTGCGGGTTTACCTCAGAAAATATCTCCTACAGACTCGTACGGAATATCATGGAATTGTTTTACATCTCGACCAAGGCTTGTCAGCTCAACTGAAGTCACAAGCTAAGTAAACACGGTGGGTGAAGGCCTTCGTTGTTCTGTTGAAAGTCCGTGTTTGAAGACATAATAATTGATTATGCAGCTCACAAAATGTAATTCTGAATATAACATAATTACCATAGACTCGATCATTACTGAAGACTAAATTGTTTTAGGGATGGTCGTTTCGCTACAGAGGTCATAAATATATTCTCTTTATAAATCACGACGCTGCCTTGTGTTTCACAGTAGTTTCGAGACCTGCTTCAGTTGTTGGACGCTCGTACTCGCTAGTTAAACATTACTCGATCTATATCCGAGCTTCATTTCGTTGTGTGTCCAGTCTGGGCGCTGCGAGAGTAATTAGAGTCGTGACGTACTGTACCTGCGCATTCATTGGTCGCGATGGCAGAGCTGATGTTGACGGCCGGCGTTGGGTCGAAACGGATCGGTCTGGTGAGTCAAAGCGTGGAGCGTAATTGAGTTTACGAGTTCACGCCGCATTAGCCACAGCCTCGGGGCTATACCTGGGCGTCCGCTAACAAACGCAGCTTGCTTTTGTGCTCTGAGAGTGTAATGGATTCCCCGGGGCGAAATTGTTCCGCCGATTGATTCTTTTTCCGATAGGGGGAAGCGACGCAAGGAATCTATTAACGAATGGAATACGTTCCCTCGCCTATCAGCACTGTATAATGCGACGAAGACACCGTTACTGTAAGAGTGAAACAAATCTGAATCTAAAGCGTAAGGTAATTTGTGTGCAAACGAGGCGTAGTTTGTAATCAGCTTATCTCGTTCTCTCGCGTAGCGTATGTTGCCAACATCGACGTTCTATTATTTCTTAATGTTGCCCAGTTTACAACGGCAAGTAGTTATCTATTGAATAGTACAATTTATTGATGCTTTTGTGCGTGCTAATTCGTTCGTGGGTTTAACGTTCATGAAACGAATGTTCGTAATACAGCGCCATCATTCAAAGGACTGACAAGGGAAGTATTCACACTATGGCTCACCTACATTCCTTAAATTCCACCCTACTGTAGAACGTAGATGTTACAAATGTTGCTCTAGTACGATGCGCTTGTCATTTTTTTTGAGATACAGCGATTCAAAGTGTCACGAGACCGTTGATTACGTTACGAGTGTGACACACACGGAGCTGCGCAACAGGGTTAAATTTAAATTTCGTTATTATACTCTTCTTCTAATCACCGTTGAGTATCCTGGTAACGCCTAAATTTGAAAGAAAGAGTATAGTAAACATACCGTTAAGCGTACAGTAACGAACAAACGTCCTGAGACCCAATGAAGTGTTGACTCTATCACTTCTACAACTAACATGATTACTCTGCAGTTCACAATTAAATGCCTGGCAGGAGGTTCATTGGAGCACCTTCAGTCTGTTTCTCTACCATTATGCTCTCGAGCAGCTAGCGGGAAAACAAACAGTTAAGTCTTTTCGTGTAAGCTTCGGTTTCTCTTATTTTATTGTGATCATAACTTCTCCTTTTGTGGGTGAGCGACAGCTAATTTTTTTATGCTTTGAGGTCGGTGATTGAAATTTCATGAGAAGATCCTGTCTCAACGAATAACCCCATACCATGAATGAATGCAAAGCCAATTCGTCGCAATAATACAAAACGAGCTGCCCTTCCTTTAACTTCTTCGATGTGCACTGTCAGTCTTATCTGATGCGGATCCCCATACCGCACAGCAATACTCCAGAAGAGGGTGGACAAACTCTGTGCAAGCAGTCTCTTTTATAGACCACGTAAGACCTCGTAGGAAAGATTATTTTTTGTGTAAAGTTTTGTGCATGTTTGTGCAAAGGAGCGTGTGATTGATATTTCGATTAAAGACCAAAGCGTCCAGATACCAATATTTATACAATCTGTACAAACAAACGAGGACATGGCCTTCAATTTTTTCCAGGACAGCTAGGAGACACCTTGCTGTTCGCTTTTGTCTACCATCCATCATATAAGCATGGTTCTCTGTAGCTATGGATAATTTATAACCAGTGAATTAACCAGTTCATATATTTAGGTCAATAATCAAGGAAATGTGACTCCGATATCTCAGCTTCTCGTGGAAGAGGCACAACATTTCAACGTGGCTTCTTTTCTTACCGTTCAACCTAAACCTGCAGTCATTTGAAGATGTCCGAGAGTCTTAACTAATTGTACAGCATAAAGCGGTTATCAGGTCGTGATACGCAATTTACATTTTCCAAAATTCTATGCGTTAATATCTTTCGTTAAGCTACTCCCAACAACTACCTGTGATAATTATAAGGTTCATTACTCCACTTTTTCCGTACTCATTTACGTAGCGAAAGTGGAACTCTACTCACAACCTATTAAAACCTCTAAATTTTCTGTCAATAAAACACAGTCTCTGGTTTGCTTTCCCCACAACATAATGTATGTGATCATTACGGTTTAAGTTATTCGTGACTGTAATCCCTAAGCATTTAGTCGAATTTACAGTCTTCAGATTTGTGTGATTTATTGTGAACCGTACCTTGTAGTATCGAAATGAGGCAGTCTGAAGCTCTGCTGCTAGTGTAGCAGGTGACCCCACCCTTTCAACACTTAGGGGATAGCTACTTTCTACCGATACTCCAAAAGAAATATAAGTACGTTGAAGCTGTTACATCAAACATGACGTCACCGCGAAATGAACAAGACTCTATCGATAAATAAACAGTCATTTCATCACAATTTCATGCCAAAGCAAACCACGAATGCACACATACAATAATTATTATTTTTGTTGTTGCTTTGCCTAGGAATATAGTGCGTTATAGTTTTATGATGTAGTTACACAAGGAAAGAAACGTTTAGACTCGAAAGCCAGACGTCACTTCGACTGTTCGCTCTAAAGACGTTGTTGGGTGGCTCAAACTCTCATATGATGTGCAAGAGGCACGTGAAATTTTGAACCTCGATTTTTCGAAAGCATTTGAGAAGCGTGTTGTAGTGGTGCACCTCCAGCTACATTCATACGCCGCAAGCCACTATACGGTGGTATACACAAAGAAAAGTATTGTCTTCTCAATAACCTTATAATCGTGAGCTACATCCTTACATATGTTAGTGACTTTACACATGACACTTTTGTTACCTATGACAATGGTCAGTTTCAGAACTCAAATTAATAATAAAATTAATTAGTTTAGTAAGATTGAACCTTAAAATGCTGACGTACCCATGTACCACCAAAATAAAATAAACACAATGAATAGTTGAAAGACTATTGACGAAATAATAACATGTTTTATTAATCCTTTTTGCAACGACATCTGGCTGAATAGCCTAGACTAGGGAGGCATCGTTCTCACGGTAAACATGACCATGCTTTTGGCAGAAAGCATCTATCTAGACGGGACCACAGTCCCTCATTTACAGCGACCTCTAATCTTTCCAGACCAAAAATTTCAAAATTCTCAAGGAAGGCTGTTAAGCTTCCCAGATGGTTGGGCCCATATAATATGTTGTTCTTCGCCACTCTCTAGAAGAAGTGGCGACTTCCTGGAGTCAAGAGAGGTACAGTCTTGCCACTCTGATCATATCATCCCAGGTTCTAATACGAGAATACACGGAGCTTTATGGCCACCTTTAGAAGGACTGCCACCTCGTGCAGGTAGAATGTTTTGTGAACTGGCGCCCTCACATGGCTGACCCTAAGCTGAAGGAGGAGAGTGCCACAGCCAGAAATCCCTCTGCAGGTACGATCCACTAGGTGCTGCTCCCTAGAACCACTCACATAGCTTGGTCGCTGCACCCAGAATTTATAGCCCCCAATCGATCCTTCGCCCTGTTCCCCGTCACCTCCACTACAGCCCCTTGAGTACAAGTTCTCTACAGGATGCAACATTTTTCCCACATTGTCCTCGCGTAGAATGTTCAGTAACCACACATACCAAATTTAGTTCAGAGGGATACTGAGATCATGACCTAAAATGTGAATATTAATGTGACTATCAATGTTGTTAAAGTGAGAGAGTGAGTGCCATGTGACTTCTCACTACATCCCTGTTATCCAATGATATCTGTATGGAGAGTGTCACACTTTAGTAAAGAGGTTGTGACATCGAGCAGAAGAAATGACATTTTAACTGGGTCTTTGAGATTGACGTATTGGCCGTTAGAGCCTTGCCAACCAAAAAAGTACTACACCCTGTCTTCACCTCATTCAACTAGGGATCATACATACAGACACTGATGCATGCCTGCTAAAGGTTTCTTATTTGCTATGTGTAGAATTGTTCCTGGGGACCCTTATGTCTTTCACATGTACCACTGACCATGAATATAATGACTGGATGGTTAAAAGATAATGCAGACATTTAACTAACCCATTCAGATCAAAGACGAGACCACAGATAGTTGGTTTCCGTAAGTGTAATACAGTACCGTTGAGCACTGAACATCCTCTACCTCAGATATTTCGTTACCCTGCCTAAGCATTTGCAATAATTCAATCCTCCATAGAGACAAAAATATGAGAAATTCTACCCAAGTGTTCAGCAAATCTAGTTCTTCCATTACAACAGAGTAAATTGTTTTAACGCCAAGTAAACAACATTGTAATTACATGTGAAATATAGTGAGACTTTCCATAAATGATAAATACAAAGTAAAAACATGAGTCAGTTTTAAAAAGTTGTTTGAATATTAGTATATTTGATGTGTGTGATCTTGTGTCAATCTTAGATTTTAGTTGAGAGTGATATTGTATCCCAGTACTCATTTGAAAACCGTGTTGACCCTCAAGGCAAACATAATAAGAAAGAAAAGTGAAAAAAATTACATTTAACCTAATGAAATAAATACCCATGGACACAAAAAAAAAGAATTAAAGGAAACAGTTATATTCTAAGTCTAATACTGCTCCCTTCCCAAGGGAACACGATTTAACACAGCACTACACTCATGAGGCTGGCTGTGGCAGGTATGGGGGGTGAGTTGGTGCTAAGAGAAGGGGCACTAATTTACTTAACCGAATCGGTTGTAGCAGCAGTGTCTGTGGCAGAACCTGTCCCAGTCTATGGCAGTAACGGGTAGGCAACTGCACTATTGATAGGCCAGAGATGGGGCAGAGTTGACAGACTATCACTCTTGTTCTAAACAGTCCTCCAGTAGCTATTGTTAGTGCTGTGGGGCAGTACGTTACCCTGTTTACTTCATGCAGCTATATGACTTGCAGTTGGCTTGATGTGTGCAGCGGAGGAGGTGAGACACGGTAAGTTCCAAAAAATGGTTCAAATGGCTCTGAGCACTATGGGACTTATCAGCTATGGTCATCAGTCCCCTAGAACTTAGAACTACTTAAACCTAACTAACCTAAGGACATCACACAACACCCAGTCATCACGAGGCAGACGTGGTAAGTGTCCAGAGACATCAGTCGCTTAGTCTATCACTCTCTAATCTCTCCTTCCTCATCGGCAGCTGCATTACATTCAGATCTGGCCTATCGAGACTTTTTTGTCAAACAGCGGTTGCCCCGGGTGGTCACCTGATGGCAGGAGTGATTCTCCATTTCCTGCTGACTGCAGGTGAGGCACCCTTATGGATGCTTTCACTCTCCATTGTTATGAGTGAAAGGGATGTTTGAGTCTTTGTTCATGCCTCTGTCGCCATTGAGCTGCCCCAGTCTTCATATCAACCAGCTGCCTGCCTGTCGCCCGAGGGTGGGGGGGAAAAGTCACCTGTACTAGCAGATATCGATATGGCCGTACTGTGTTGTCACGTCAGTTGGTCGCTTTCCTGGGATGGTCACCCTGCTGTGGCACTGTAGCACCTTGCTGGCAGTGGCATTCGAGGTCGCGCTACTTCACAAGCCAACCCTGCCAGCCACATCATGATATGTGGCGCCTGCCACTCCCCCAGCCACATACAGCCATGGTGCGCTTCTTGGTCGCTGTTGGAACTCTGTAGTCCTCTGCACGATCCTTAGTGCATATTTTATTCCTGTGTTCTTTTTTTTTTTTTTTTTTTTTTTGCAGTGAATATTTACAAAAACGCATACATAGGAAATGACAACAGAAATATGAACTGTTTGTGGTTGGAACTTTAGAATATAATTAATGCGGAAAAAGAGCCTTAAGCTTTCTTTCATTTAAACAGTATTACTACTAAGGATCCTTTATAAAAAGAATAGCACTATCATCGCAAATAGCTCACTTATCTGGAAATGGAAATGCCGCGTGGCTAGGGTCTCCCGTCGGGTAGACCGTTCGCCTGGTGCAAGTCTTTCGAGTTGACGCCATTTCGGCGACTTGCGTGTCGATGGGGATGAAATGATAATGATAAGGATAACACAACACCCAGTCCCTGAGCGGAGAAAATCTGCGACCCAGCCGGGAATCGAACCCGGGCCTCTAGGTATGAGATTCCGTCGCGCTGACCACTCAGCTACCAGGGGCGGACGCTGACTTATCTAAAAGACATAAACTAAACCTTGCCTAGTTGTGAAGTCCTGTTGCCATCATATGTGTCAGTGTTTTGTTGCACCCTAATGGGCTAAGCGGCCACAGCCTTCACATTCATACTTCAAGCACTCTCATATCATCCCACACTTATGTCTAAATATTCAACATATTACCGAGTCCAGCTAGCTCCAACCCTTTATACATTACACTAATCTGGACTTTGATACTTCTCCTAATGCCAACTTATTGGAGGTGATGGTGATGTGGATATCTGGCGCAGAATCTGGGCCATATATTACTGTAAACTTCTTACTATGGTGTCAGGGTTGTAACACATCGGCATGAATTCATCTTTCTCTCTGAAACTAAACTCTAAAAAATTGACATACAAATATCGAAAGGTAACTCTGGTGGGACTATTTAATTGATTGAGAATGTTGGCAAAATTTAGTGTACTAATGTCATTTATTTTTTCAAACCAGACATAAATTACGCTAAACAAGCCATGGATTGAATTCCCTAAACAACTACCAGATGCTTTAAAACTTCACTCAGTGGAACCTGGCTGGCAAAGACAGTTTAACTATGTGATCAGTGAGTCAAGTACTCTGCCCGTAAAAATTCTGAATTGACTTGACGCTCAGCAGACTTTGATTGATCAAATCTACTGAAGTTTCAGTACATAGATGCAGCTGAGAGCAAGTGGCGATTGAGATCTGTACGCCCTGACAATGCCGAAGGGGCAGCACGTTATCCTGTTTACTTCGTGCAGCCGCGTGACTTGCAGCTGGCGAGATGTGTGCAGCGGAAGAGGTGAGGCGTGAAGGGCTACACCTGTGAATCGATCGCAGCCACAAAGGAAATGCGAAAATCTCACTCTCTAGCGAACAAGCAGATGGACTGCAATTTACACTCTACCAGAGCCATGACATCAGTGTAAATTTCAGTGTGTGTGACACATCCGTTCAGTGGTCGTACCAAGGACCAATGTGGCTCACGTATACCATCGAGCGCACAAGGATACCAAACGTGAAGAGTGGTAAACTAGAAGAAAAACGAATAAGTGTGCCCTCAGCAAACGAGTCGTCTGAGACGTTTGAAGTCACACTATCGGTACAGTAAGAACTTCACCACAAGCTCCCCAGTCTAAACTACTCACAAGTGAAGTCAGTCTCAGGACAGGTCACTAGTACCAACCACACATGCCAGAGCTTCGACCAGAACTGCTCACCAGACCAAGATCCCACACCCTAGTGCTTCGCACCTCTCCTGAAAAAAAAAACTCCGTTTTTCTGAAAAGTGCATGAATAAAAGAAACCGCAAATTACTGGCTTTTTTTAAGTTTTCGCAGAGGGGGAAGAGATGATTTTTTTCCGAAATCATGTGTCTTCCCACGGCAACAAGCATACAGATATAATCTCAAAAATCTTTATCTAAATCGCCTGTGCATCGTAGCCTGTTAGTCATAGCTATGAGATGTAATAAAGGTTCGGTCTCTAGACGTTTCTCAGAGATGCTGGAGTTTACGTATACAGCTGAGGCGACTGAGGGAAGTGGTTCACTGGTCTACTTGCACTATCGGCAAACACGAAAACACGTGAACTTTTATTAGGCTCGGATCTGCATACAATGCCTTTTTTATAACTGCACTGGATATATGCATTGCTTTAGACCGTAGCCCCAGCCCAGGCTTCTGCTGGCGCCACGGTGGGTAGCACGGCTTTGTTCTGCTGAAGCCCTGTCTGCCCTTTATGGCTATGGGCCTTTCTGACAGGGCTTACTGCCAATTTCTTCAACTCCCAACAAGCCGTTTCTATGAGCAAAGAATCATAAGAATATCTTATGATTTTAGCGCCCTACCAGGCTCACTCAACATCTGCTCAGGCCGTAATCTTTCTAGGGTCTTGCTCATGGTGTGTCAAGGTGTAAAAGAATCTTGAATAATTTTCCGTATGCAAAAAGTAGGTGAGAGACTGACTCGTCCTCTCTCACTGTCCCCTATCTGCCATTGATTTCCAGATGGATAGTTTCTCACTTCAGTGTTGTTTACCGAGCGAGGTGGCGCAGTGGCTAGCACACTGGACTCGCATTCGGAAGGACGACGGTTCAATCCCGCGTCCGGCCATCCTGATTTAGGTTTTCCGTGATTTCCCTAAATCACTCCAGGCAAATGCCGGGATGGTTCCTTTGAAAGGGCACGGCCGACTTCCTTCTCCATCCTTCCCTAATCCGATGAGACCGATGACCTCGCTGTTTGGTCTCTTCCCCCAAACCAACCAACCAACCAACCAGTATTGTTTAGTGTGACACAAACCAGAGGAAATCACTGAAAATAGTAGGAGAATCTCATCCTGATAACCGATACTTATGTGAAAAAGGTAACTTTGCCAATCAGGATTGCCTATGGGTAAACCAGATCCTAACCTGACCTCATTCATTCCAGGGATCATTCACTCAGATGAAGCTGCAAGCCAGCAAGATTACATGTAAACATTGCTGTGAGTAGTGTGAATTACGTTACACCCAGTGGCCATTGCTACATCACAGACGTTAAACATTTGATATGCTGTTAAAAGGTCTTGCAGCAAAGAAATGTACCCTTTCACATCATATTATGAGGTCAGAGATGTCTAATGTCCCTAAACATCTACAATGTCCTGGAGTATGAACTGTTCTCTGTTCATTGATGTACCCTTGCTCTATCACTCATTTGGTCCCAATCATCAAACACATACATTCTCAAATTCTCAATGATCAAGGAAATCGCATTTGTAATCTGTTTGTCTTTTTACCTAAGTTGTGCAAAGTTGTGTATTATGTTCTACAACATGAAAACAAATACAGACACATAATCAGTGTCGAGCGCATTAATAAATGTACAGAAAAATCTTAGGCCGCACAATACAGACAGTTCAACTGATAAATACAAAAACACAAAAAGATGTTACATAATGATATTGCTGAAAGGTATCCTATCACTCCCTTCACAAGGTTCCCTGGGGGGACAATTTTTACAATTGAAAATCTAACACGAATTGAGAACATGGCACTTATGCACACCCACAGACCTTGACTGGTAGGACTGACGAACAGTAGTTCACAACAGAATGGAATGACCTCTCACTCAGCGCATGACATAGCAGAAGTGGCGGCAGAGGTCTCTGGCGTTTCCTCTTGTCTCTGGCAGCACTTGGTGTCTTGGCAGCAACTGGCATCTTTGGCAGTTTCCAGACTGCAGCTGGACCCTTGGCCTCATCTCGGTTGGATGCGGGACAGCCCTACTCTTCCCATTTGCCTCCGCATCGGAACACTCTCATGCTGGCACAGGACAACAGACTAGCTCGCCTTTTGTCGATGGGATACGTCACTCTCGGCATCCCGCTGAGTTGGTTAGGCTCGGTGCGTGCATCATCTGTGGTGCCATGTGTCTCGCTTGTCCCTCGATTAGCGGTCTGGCGGGTTGTTGACCACTAGGGGGTTGTTGCCAGCGTGTGGTGGGTGCCTGCGGTCTGCGCTGGCTTGCGACACGCCGACTTCACTGGTAGAGAACCGGGCTGCATGATGTAGGCACATCGGCTGACAGCGGCCAGTTCTGGTGTTGCCGGTAGTCCGGTCCCCCTCACCTGGGCTGCTATAGCTGACTCATTACGGCTTCCTGCTGCACTTTCCCCTTGCTGGCTGGTGTAGGTTGTAACGTCCAGTCTGCATGTTGGTTCCGGAGTCTGCACAATCCTCAAGTGTGGTCAAGTGCCATATTCTCTCACAAATGTTATTACATCGATATAAACAATTTACAGAAAAAAACTGATGAAGAGTGAATTTTTTTCTTAATTTTTTTGGTAATATTATTAAGGACGCAATATCCCAAAATAAATTTAATGACTGCAGGACTCTGTTAATGTTGCATGTACTAAATTATGTGCTGCGAGGTGTCTCTTTTTGTGTGCACGTGTTTTTGTTAGTTATTGGTTAGTTCTGCTCCTGTCATGCACCCAAATTTACGCTGGCGCTAGCTCTATAGCTCCAGAAAACGTGCAGACTTCTCCCAATGCTACATAATAACTTATTGTACTACCATATGCCTTCGCTAATACTACTGAAGCGGAATTTCCTGCATTTTATTCCTTGGGGTAGCGTCTTTGATTCATAATCAAAACGTCTTCGGTCCCCTGCCACTGCCTAAATTTTGATAAATTATCAGCATTGGCGGCCGAAGACTTCCGGCATAAGAAGTCAGCCTCATTCTGCCAACGGCCTTGTCAAAGAGGGCGAAGGAGCGGATAGAGGTTCAGGGCACTCTCTTGTCCTAGGGGTGGGAAATTGCGCCTAAACGCGGAAAAATCAGCAATGATCAACGACATGAGGATGCAGAAGGCAATGGAAACCACTGCATTAAAGACACGTAACGTGCATTCACAGGACATGTGGCCTGTAATTGGAAGAAGTGTCATGATGATCTCTCCATTGGTAAAAGATTCCGGAATAGTCCCCCATTCGGATCTCCGGGAGGGGACTGCCAAGGGGGAGGTTACCATGAGAAAAAGATTTAACAATCAACGAAAGGATAACGTTCTACGAGTCGGGGCGTGGAATGTCAGAAGCTTGAACGTGGTAGGGAAACTAGAAAACCTGAAAATGAAAATGCAAAGGCTCAATCTAGATATAGTAGGGGTCAGTGAAGTGAAGTGGTAGGAAGACAAGGATTTCTGGTCAGATGAGTATCGGGTAATATCAACAGCAGCAGAAAATTGTATAATAGGTGTAGGATTCGTTATGAATAGGAAGGTAGGGCAGAGGGTGTGTTACTGTGAGCAGTTCAGTGACCGGCTTGTTCTAATCAGAATCGACAGCAGACCAACACCGACAACGATAGTTCAGGTATACATGCCGACGTCGCAAGCTGAAGATGAACAGATAGAGAAAGTGTATGAAGATATTGAAAGGGTAATGCAGTATGTAAAGGGGGACGAAAATCTAATAGTCATGGGCGACTGGAATGCAGTTGTAGGGGAGGGAGTAGAAGAAAAGGTTACAGGAGAATATGGGCTTGGGACAAGGAATGAAATAGGAGAAAGACTAATTGAGTTCTGTAACAAGTTTCAGCTAGTAATAGCGAATACCCTGTTCAAGAATCACAAGAGGAGGAGGTATACTTGGAAAAGGCCAGGAGATACGGGAAGATATCAATAAGATTACATCATGGTCAGACAGAGATTGCGAAATCAGATACTGTATTGTAAGGCGTACCCAGGAGCAGATATAGACTCAGATCACAATATACACTCCTGGAAATTGAAATAAGAACACCGTGAATTCTTTGTCCCAGGAAGGGGAAACTTTATTGACACATTCCTGGAGTCAGATACATCACATGATCACACTGACAGAACCACAGGCACATACACACAGGCAACAGAGCATGCGCAATGTCGGCACTAGTACAGTGTATATCCACCTTTCGCAGCAATGCAGGCTGCTATTCTCCCATGGAGACGATCGTAGAGATGCTGGATGTAGTCCTGTGGAACGGCTTGCCATGCCATTTCCACCTGGCGCCTCAGTTGGACCAGCGTTCGTGCTGGACGTGCAGACCGCGTGAGACGACGCTTCATCCAGTCCCAAACATGCTCAATGGGGGACAGATCCGGAGATCTTGCTGGCCAGGGTAGTTGACTTACACCTTCTAGAGCACGTTGGGTGGCACGGGATACATGCGGATGTGCATTGTCCTTTTGGAACAGCAAATTCCCTTGCCGGTCTAGGAATGGTAAAACGATGGGTTCGATGACGGTTTGGATGTACCGTGCACTATTCAGTGTCCCCTCGACGATCACCAGTGGTGTACGGCCAGTGTAGGAGATCGCTCCCCACACCATGATGCCGGGTGTTGGCCCTGTGTGCCTCTGTCGTATGCAGTCCTGATTGTGGCGCTCACCTGCACGGCGCCAAACACACATACGACCATCATTGGCACCAAGGCAGAAGCGACTCTCATCGCTGAAGACGACACGTCTCCATTCGTCCCTTCATTCACGCCTTTCGCGACACTACTGGAGGCGGGCTGCACGATGTTGGGGCGTGAGCGGAAGACGGCCTAACGGTGTGCGGGACCGTAGCCCAGCTTCATGGAGACGGTTGCGAATGGTCCTCGCCGATACCCCAGGAGCAACAGTGTCCCTAATTTGCTGGGAAGTGGCGGTGCGGTCCCCTACGGCACTGCGTAGGATCCTACGGTCTTGGCGTGCATCCGTGCGTCGCTGCGGTCCGGTCCCAGGTCGACGGGCACGTGCACTTTCCGCCGACCACTGGCGACAACATCGATGTACTGTGGAGACCTCACGCCCCACGTGTTGAGCAATTCGGCGGTACGTCCACCTGGCCTGCCGCATGCCCACTATACGCCCTCGCTCAAAGTCCGTCAACTGCACATACGGTTCACGTCCACGCTGTCGCGGCATGCTACCAGTGTTAAAGACTGCGATGGAGCTCCGTATGCCACGGCAAACTGGCTGACACTGACGGCGGCGGTGCACAAATGCTGCGCAGCTAGCGCCATTCGACGGCCAACACCGCGGTTCCTGGTGTGTCCGCTGTGCCGTGCGTGTGATCATTGCTTGTACAGCCCTCTCGCAGTGTCTGGAGCAAGTATGGTGGGTCTGACACACCGGTGTCAATGTGGTCTTTTTTCCATTTCCAGGAGTGTAGTAGTGATGAAGAGTAGGCTGAAGTTCAAGACATTAGTCAGAAAGAATCAATACGCAAAGAAGTGCGATACGGAAGTACTAAGGAATGACGAGATACGTTTGAAGTTCTCTAACGCTATAGATACAGCAATAAGGAATAGCGCAGTAGACAGTACAGTTGAAGAGGAATGGACATCTCTAAAAAGGGCCATCAAAGAAGTTGGGAAGGAAAACATATGTACAAAGAAGGTAGCTGCGAAGAAACCATGGGTAACAGAAGAAATACTTCAGTTGATTGATGAAAGGAGGAAGTACAAACGTGTTCCGGGAAAATCAGGAATACAGAAATACAAGTCGCTGAGGAATGAAATAAATAGGAAGTGCAGGGAAGCTAAGACGAAATGGATGCAGGAAAAATGTGAAGACATCGAAAAAGATATGATTGTCGGAAGGACAGACTCAGCATACAGGAAAGTCAAAACAACCTTTGGTGACATTAAAAGTAACGGTGGTAACGTTAACAGTGCAACGGGAATTCCACAGTTAAATGCAGAGGAGAGAGCAGATAGGTGGAAAGAATACATTGAAAGCCACTATGAGGGTGAAGATTTGTCTGATGTGATAGAAGAAGAAACAGGAGTCGATTTAGAAGAGATAGGGGATCCAGTATTAGAATCGGAATTGAAAAGAGCTTTGGAGGACTTACGGTCAAATAAATCAGAAGGGATAGATAACATTCCATCAGAATTTCTGAAGTCATTGGGGGAAGTGGCAAAAAAACGACTATTCACGTTGGTGTGTAGAATATATGAGTTTGGCGATATTCCATCTGACTTTCGGGAAAGCATCATCCACACAATTCGGAAGACGGCAAGAGCTGACAAGTGCGAGAATTATCGCACAATCAGCTTAACAGCTCATGCATCGAAGCTGCTTACGAGAATAATATACAGTAGAATGGAAAAGAAAATTGAGAATGCGCTAGGTGACGATCAGTTTGGCTTTAGGAAAAGTAAAGGGACGAGAGAGGCAATTCTGACGTTACGGCTAATAATGGAAGCAAGGCTAAAGAAAAACCAAGACACTTTCATAGGATTTGTCGACCTGGAAAAAGCGTTCGACGACATAAAATGGTGCAAGCTGTTCGAGATTCTGAAAAAGGTAGGGGTAAGCTATAGGGAGAGACGGGTCATATACAATATGTACAACAACCAAGAGGGGCGATCAAGAACGAAGTGCTCGTATTAAGAAGGGTGTAAGACAAACTGCAGCCTTTCGCCCCTACTCTTCAATCTGTACATCGAGGAAGCAATGATGGAAATAAAAGAAAGGTTCAGGAGTGGAATTAAAATACAAGGTGAAAGGATATCAATGATACGATTCGCTGATGACATTGCTATCCTGACTGAAAGTGAAGAAGAATTAAATGCTCCATTAAATTTCGGGAATGCAGCCGCATAAATTCTGCTTCTTCTTCTAATATTTCGGCTGTATATCTTTCAGCCATCTTCAGAGAGAGCCGTACGACTGACGCTCCAGCGCTCGCTCCATCCTTTTAAACTCGCGGACCGCGCCACTGCGCATGCGGCCACAGATGAACAAGGCGCCAGTGATGTTGATCGGCGGCAAAGACGTAACATATGCATGAGTTACGTCTGTGGCTGCGCATTCGATCCATGCTGGGAGATCGATGTATTACTGGGAGCTGAACTGTAGCGACGTCTTTGTAAGTTCAATATTGAAAGTGCCGGATTCCATGATCTATCTAATGTGAAACCGCTGTCTCTATTAATTAAATTCTTCGCCAAGCGGATTTCAATGGCCTCTTTTACTACGGAGTCCCAGAAAGATGAAACAGAAGTCAGAATTTCGACATTTTCATATACCATGGAGTGACCTGAATCAATACAATGCTCTGCCACGGCCGATTTACTGGGTTGTAAGAGCCGAGTGTACCTGCGATGTTCCGTACACCTCTCTTGGACTGTACGATTCGTTTGTCCGATATATGAAAGGCCACATTCACATGGTATTTTGTAAACTCCAGGTTTGCGGAGTAGTAAGTCATCTTTAACGGAACCCAGGAGTGCAGCCGTCTTCGCCGGTGGACGAAAAATCACTTTTACTTTATGTTTAGTGAGGATCCGTCCTATTTTGGATGAAAGGCTTCCCACATACGGCAGGACAGCCATGGATTTAAATGTTTCCTCGTCATCTTCTGCGTTCCTTACGGACACCTTAGGTTTTATTTGTAGTGCCTTACGTATCTGTTGTGGAGAATACCCGTTGTCCTCAAAAACTCTCTTCAAATGTAAAAGTTCGTCTTTTAAACTACTTTCATCAGATATGACGTGTGCTCGGTGTACCAAAGTTCTTAGAACACTACTCGTCTGCGAAGGATGGTGACAGCTATTTGCATGTAAATATAAGTCCGTATGGGTCGGTTTCCGATATACTGCATGACCCAGAGTGCCATCTTCTTTACGCCGAACCAAGACATCCAAAAATGGAAGACATCCCTCATTTTCCACTTCCATTGTAAACTGAATTTGTCCATGGATGGAATTCAGATGGTTTAAGAAGTCCTGCAATTTGTCCTCGCCATGGGGCCACACTACAAAGGTGTCGTCAACGTACCTCCAAAAAACTGTAGGCTTCAAACTAGCAGACTCCAGGGCCTTCTCCTCGAAATCCTCCATAAATAAATTGGCCACCAAGGGTGACAAAGGACTACCCATGGCAACACCGTCAGTCTGTTCAAAAAAGTCGTTATTAAATAAAAAGTATGTGGAGGTCATCACATGGTGAAACAAAGCTAAAATCTCCTTATCAAAACTTTTTCCAATGAGATCTAAAGATTCAGAGAGAGGTACCTTAGTAAATAGCGACACTACATCAAAGCTGACTAATAGATCAGAGGTGTTCAGTTTCAAAGATTTTAATTTGCCAATGAAATCTGCAGAGTTCCTTATATGATGATCACATTTTCCCACAAGCGGCCTCAATAGTGACGCCAGGTGCTTGGCACAATCATAGTTGGGAGAACCAATATTGCTCACGATAGGACGTAGAGGAACGTCTTTCTTATGGATCTTTGGGAGACCATAAAGCCTTGGAGGCACTGCACCACTTGGTTTCAGTCTTCGTATGACTTCCGGTGGAAATGGGGAGGCATTCAAAAGCGACGCCGTCTTCCTTACCACCTTGTTGGTGGGGTCCTTACTGATCTTCCGGTACATACTATCATTCAGTAAGCTGTATATCTTATCATGATAGTCGTCACGGGACATTAAAACAGTGGCATTACCTTTATCAGCAGGGAGAACCACCGTGTCGGTATCTTGGCGGAGCATACGTAGTGCAGTCCTCTCTGCCACTGATATATTGCTTCTTTGGGGGCGAGCCTTCATAACAGCTCGACAAGTTTCGCGTCTTATTTCATCTGCAGAATCCGTAGAGAGTGGTCGAACAGCTTCTTCAACGGCACTGATGAATGCAGGTATAGGCAAAACCTTTGGCGTGGGTGCAAAATTCACTCCTTTGCTTAAGACCATCATCGTAGCGTCGTCCAAATCTCTATCCGTCATATTAATGACGGAGCGTCGAATGATACTTTCTTGCTGTGGAGATGGCTCAAGTCGGCTGAACTTTGCAGTCTGTCTTGATGTCGCTACCTCACGAACCCAGTCTGATTTGGCCCATGTTGTACCCTCTATCCAGTTCCAAGAGTTTTTGAGGACAACGGGTATTCTCCACAACAGATACGTAAGGCACTACAAATAAAACCTAAGGTGTCCGTAAGGAACGCAGAAGATGACGAGGAAACATTTAAATCCATGGCTGTCCTGCCGTATGTGGGAAGCCTTTCATCCAAAATAGGACGGATCCTCACTAAACATAAAGTAAAAGTGATTTTTCGTCCACCGGCGAAGACGGCTGCACTCCTGGGTTCCGTTAAAGATGACTTACTACTCCGCAAACCTGGAGTTTACAAAATACCATGTGAATGTGGCCTTTCATATATCGGACAAACGAATCGTACAGTCCAAGAGAGGTGTACGGAACATCGCAGGTACACTCGGCTCTTACAACCCAGTAAATCGGCCGTGGCAGAGCATTGTATTGATTCAGGTCACTCCATGGTATATGAAAATGTCGAAATTCTGACTTCTGTTTCATCTTTCTGGGACTCCGTAGTAAAAGAGGCCATTGAAATCCGCTTGGCGAAGAATTTAATTAATAGAGACAGCGGTTTCACATTAGATAGATCATGGAATCCGGCACTTTCAATATTGAACTTACAAAGACGTCGCTACAGTTCAGCTCCCAGTAATACATCGATCTCCCAGCATGGATCGAATGCGCAGCCACAGACGTAACTCATGCATATGTTACGTCTTTGCCGCCGATCAACATCACTGGCGCCTTGTTCATCTGTGGCCGCATGCGCAGTGGCGCGGTCCGCGAGTTTAAAGGATGGAGCGAGCGCTGGAGCGTCAGTCGTACGGCTCTCTCTGAAGATGGCTGAAAGATATACAGCCGAAATATTAGAAGAAGAAGCAGAATTTATGCGGCTGCATTCCCGAAATTTAATGGAGCAGTTTTTGCGCCGCGAAAACCTGAAGATTCACACAAGAATTAAATGATCTGCTGAACGGAATGAACAGTCTAATGAGTACACAGTATGGTTTGAGAGTAAATCGGAGAAAGACGAAGGTAATGAGAAGTAGTAGAAATGAGAACAGCGAGAAACTTAGCATCAGGATTGATGGTTACGAAGTCAATGAAGTTAAGGAATTCTGCTACCTAGGCAGTAAAATAACCAATGACCGACGGAGCAAAAGCAGACTCGCTATGGCAAAAAGGCATTTCTGGCCAAGAGAAGTCTACTAATATCAAATACCGGCCTTAATTTGAGGAAGAAATTTCTGAGGATGTACGTCTGGAGTACAGCATTGTATGGTAGTGAAACATGGACTGTGGGAAAACCGGAACAGAAGAGTATCGAAGCATTTGAGATGTGGTGCTATAGACGGTCGAAAATTAGTTGGACTGATAAGGTAAGGAACGAGGAGGTTCTACGCAGAATCGGAGGTGAAAGAAATATATGGAAAACACTGATAAAGAGAAGGGTCAGGATGATAGGACATCTGCTAAGACATGAGGGAATGACTTTCATGGTACTAGAAGGAGCTGCAGAGGTCAAAAACTGTAGAGGAAGACAGAGATTGGAATACGTCAAGCAAATAATTGAGGACGTAGGTTACAAGTGCTACTCTGAGATGAAGAGGTTAGAACAGGAAAGGAATTAGTGGCGGGCCGCATTAAACCAGTCAGTAGACTGATGACCAAAAAAAAAATGATGATGATGATGATGATGAGGTCTCATACTCCGAGGAGGGTAGGGTACGATGCGGGAGACCCACACCGCCATACTAGGCAAGGTCCTAATGGAGGTGGTTTGCCATTGCCTTCCTCCGAACGTAATGGTGATGAATGATGATGATGAAGATGACACAACAACATGTATACTCCTCTTTTATTGATGATGTCGGCGGTGTTGTCTGCTGACGCTGAAGTAGTCAGGGAGGGTCTACTCACTCAGGTGCTGTTGATTTGCCTGAAATCTTTGTAGTGGCATTTTGTGATTGTGTACACATAATTTTACATAGTACAAGGATGCCCCCTGTCTCCTCTGCCAGGATCGCTGCTGCTGCAATGAAAGACAAGTATACTGCGTTATATATCCCCATACACAATGTTTCACCGATGGCGCTGTCCACCACGAAACAGGCCACGCCGCACGACAGGCGATGGCTCATGACACACCGAGTCTTAGCGTCGACATGCGCCCAAAGCGTGGAATGCTAACACCATACCAAACACATCCGAAAATCGAGACACACATGCTGTATGTCGCAATATAGCATCTTTACACCAAGAAAAACATAATGTGACGTACATCCGTCCCTTGGGCAGAGTACAAGAAACCGCGGAAAGTAAATAGAAACAATTTAATTGGCCATGGTGATACTTGTGAAGGCTCTGCTACGAGAGTGCTACAACAGAGTACGATGCTCAGTTGCGGTCAAATTACGACAGATTTCCTTGCTATCCTGGGAGCGTAAATCGGACAACAATTGTGAGGTCCCAAGAAATAATATCAGTACTCAGTTGTTTGGAGTAATCAGTACTGCGAACGTGCCTGGTTTGACATCCCACAAACATACCGATGGTTGATGAGATATAACTTGCAATGGAATTTTAATTCAATCTGCCACCTGCCAGTGTATTTTGGTGTGAAGATGTCACGCATACACAATTCATTTGACCATGTTCGACAAACAAAATAACACCGAAATGGATTGAATGGAAAATTACACAAGCAACACAATATCAACATTAAATTACGTTTAACAGTTCATCCATGGAGACTATTTACTTACTGCACCTTCTCTGATCTATAAATCTGCTACGTACGCTTATTCTACGAATGGCTTGACATGCCGGACATGGTGGATGCCAAGAGGTTTCCTTGATATCAAGGTTTCTAGGTCCAGAGTGTTTTAGTGAGCGATTCTCCGGAGAGGGACAGGTCCATAATAGATGGGATAGAATTTGTGACACAGCAGTTTCTTTATGTTGGATAGACAGAAACTTCTAACGAGAACTTTCTGGATAATTCGATACTCTCTCTCGCGTGCTTTCCTATCCTATTTCTCTCTCTCCGTTTATCTACTGCCTCACGCAATTTCCTGAGTGCAAGGCCAACAACTTGGTGTTGTTCCCGAGTTTGCGGGAGAAAATTTTGAACTTCACGGGTGAGATCTGCGGTTTGCCTGTTCTTGAGAACTGTTATTGGTGCTGTTTTGGTGACACCGTGTGGCAACTCATTCATCAAATACTGGAAGCCACGTAGGAAAATATCCCAGGTGGCGTGTCGTTTCGCGCAGTAGATACGGCAGATGTTTCCCAGACATTTCATCACTCTCTCCACTGGCGACGATTGTGGATGTCGTATGGAAGCGAATGTAGGACTGATTCTGTGTTTCCGCACCATCTCTTTCCACTTCTCTGACAGGAACTGAGGTCCATTGTCGGAGATGATCCTGTTGATATGGCCGACTTGCACGAGGAAATCCTTGCAGAATGCTCTACATATTGACTGCGCAGTTGCTTTCTTGAGCGGGGTTAAAGTTACATACTTTGATGTCAGCTCTACTACCACAAGGATGTAGCAGTATTCTCTATTTGTTCGCACTAGTGGGCCCATTAAATCTGTTACTGCAAGCTGGTTCAGCTTTGATGAGATGATGGCCACAGCGACGTGCTTTGACTTCTGACACGCTTTGCAGACAGCTAAAACACCCCGGATTCCTCTGTCCATATTATTGAAATGACACAGTGTTCGTAATTTTTAGTAGCACTTCCTGGGTCCAAAATGTGCGTAACTCAGGTGCGTGTGCCAAATGATCTCGTTCACCAGTTCATCTGGAATGCAAACGCGCCAGGGCGCTCCTTCGCCGTCACCTCGAAAGAACAGAATGCATTTTCGTACCACGTAAAACTGCCTCATGTTTGATTCCCTCTTGTTTCTCACTCTGTTTTAGAGCAACTAGACCGCGATTCTTCTCCTGCTCCTTGCTGATGTCCTTGAGGTTCCAGGTTACATAATTCTCAAATGCAACCTTCTTTGTATAGAACAAGCTGTAGTGTTCTTCTTCCAGTGGATTGGCCTCACTTGTGTCTAGCCCCACTGGTGAACGTGACCGCGCATCCGCAATGATGTTCTTCTTCCGCGGTATGTGTTTGATCGAAAAGTCGTACTCGTAGGTTAAAAGTGCCAATCTCGTTCGACGTTTGCTTCGGAGTTTCACTGTGAGTAGGAATTCCAAGGCTTTGTGGTCGGTGTATACTCTTCTTTTTCTCCCATACAATAAAATACGAAATTTCCCGAAGCCGAAAACAACCGCCAAGGCTTCTAATTCAGTAACTGAATAATTTCTTTCACACTTGCTTAGGAATCGGCTTCCAAAAGCAATGGTTTTGTGCACCTTGTTTCCCCCTTGCTGATATAGTTGGAAAATTACTGCAGCAATCTCAGACTAGGAGCTGTCTGACGCCATGCTAAAGTCTTCCTCCAGGTTGGGGTGCGAAAGAAATGGTGCTTTGATCAGGCCTTGGAATTCATCTTCCGCCACGTCGTCCAATTCCCACGGCGTCTTTTTTCCTGTGAGCTGGCATAGCCGCGGTGTCCCTAATTTCTTCACACGGACGAATCGTTCATAGAAATTTGCAATGCCATGGAAGACACGCAGTTGTTGGTTGCTTGTTGGCGTGGCAAATTTCATAACTGCCTCTATTTTGTCCGGGTCTGGTGTGATTCCTTCCCCGGTAATGATTTGTCAGAGGAATTTTAATCGTGAGGTTCCTATGCATGACTTCGTGATGTTGGCGATCACGCCGCCGCATTCTTTGAACGTCTGTAGGATTTCTCTGCGGATCGCATTGCGTCCGCTCCACGTCGGTTCCTGTATCAAGAGGTCGTCCACGTAGGTGGTGATCCTTTGCTTAATGGAATCCTTTACGATGCTATCGAGTCAAGCCGGCGCTGTGGCCGAGCGGTTCTAAGCGCTTCAGTCTGGATCCGCTCGACCGCTACGGTCGCAGGTTCGAATCCTGCCTTGGGCATGGATGTGTGTGATGTCCTTAGGTTAGCTAGGTTTATGTAGTTCTAAGTTATAGAGGACTGATGACCTCGGATGTTAAGTCCCATAGTGCTCAGAGCCATTTGCACCATTTGCTATCGAGTCCTCTGATGAAGGCTGATGAAGATACGTTGAGCCCGAATGGTAGACGTTTAAGGAACGCCGTGTATTTCCTGCAGTCCGGGTGGAGCATAATTTGCCAAAACAGACCGCAAGTCCAACGATGAAAAAGCCGTAACACCATGGAAATTTTGCAAGAGTTCCTCCAGCTTTTCCGGACGATCTGTCTCTGGCGTAATGATTGTATTGATCCGGTGCGAACCAGCACCGAACGAATCGAGCCGCCAGCCATCTCTACCATTGCGGGTGGGTTGTTGTACGTGGAGCTTGTTGTTTCAGTGATGTCTTCGTCAAGCATCCTCTTGATCTCGAGATAAACCTTCTGTCTGTAGGCGTTTGGGATTTGATATGCAGGCACGAAGAAGTAGTGTGTTCTCACACACGAAACGGATACATGAAATTTTCGATTGCTCCGGTTTTCGGCAGAAGACATCCGCATTTTCCTTTATTATTCCGTAGAGCTCTTCTTTTTACTGCGTCGGGATGTTTACTAAATTCCCTAGCATGATATCAATGAAATCGAACACCTCTCGTCGAATTTGCTCAATATCTTGAGTGTTGCTGCTACATTCCTCGTGCCACGATTGATTTCTTCCGTCCCCTCATTTTTTCTGCGTAGTTTTGATTCAGGCATTCGGCAGGGACTTGCGCGCGTATTGTGTGGCCTCCTAAGGAAGTCTTCATGGCGCCGTCTTTATGTAAAATCAGTTCTCCTCGCCCTAAGTCCAATATGGCCTGTTATTGATTTAGGAAAGCCATGCCAAATATTATCTCAATTGCCAAAGAAGGGACGACCAGAAAGTTCGCTTCTAAGGTATGCCCTTGGCAGCTGAACTTCAACCTGTTTTGTAATCGCACTTCTGTATGCTTCCCTCTCGGGTGACGGTGATTTTGGTTCTCTTCGACGAGCGTGCCGGCCAAGAATGATTCGCAGTGCACTTCCTGTATGCCGAATCTGATATCGCCGTCACTTGGCTTCCACTGTCGACAATCTCGGTTAGATTGACCTTGCCGACTGTGATGTGAATGATGGGTTGTAAATCCGATTGTGTCATGATCTCCTTCTCTTCCCTTAGCAGTTTTCTTGTACCTTAGTACTCTAACAGGTTAATATCGCTCGTTCCAATAGTTTCTGCGGCATTGTTTTGAGTTGAGTCCGCAGCAGCTGTGTACCAATGCCTGTTTGAATGTTCTCTGCGTGACCCCTGCGACGGGTTAGGTGGCCTCAATTCCATATATTCGCTACGTTGGTCATTCCATTGTCCTTGACCTTTGTATATCCTGCTACTGCTTTGCTGTTGGTCCCTAGAATGCTATTGACCCTGGTTCGAATTCTGTTGCTCTCTCCAGTTTCCGTTTCGTCGGGAGTAGTTGTTGTTGTTATGATAATAATTTCCTCGTCTTCTTCTATTTTCCCATGATGGCTGGTTATTCCCATTAAAGTTTGAATTTTGGTTTCGATTCGAACGATGTTTTCCCCCATTTCGTCCATCTTCATTCTTCTCTGGCGAATTTGCCAGTTACGGTCATTATTTCTACTTCTTTCCCGCGAGTTGTGAATTCCATTCACGTACTCGAGTTCTCACAGCGCACTCTTCAAAGCTTCGATTGAATCGCTGCGTCTACTGATGACAGCTTAAATATAATTTAATGTAGCACTGCCTTATAATTTCCTTGGGACTGTAGGGTTCTTCTTGACCAGGGATTCGAAGAACTCGACAGGACTGCGCAATTCTGACGCTTCTAAGTCCTTTCCTAACATGATCTCCTGTTTTATCCTCTCCTGTGTGTCTTGAGACCAGTATGTGCTAAGGAATGAGTCCTTAAATTCTTGGTAGGAGCGACAACTCCTCGCAACTCCTCGCATACGTTCTTAAATCGCCCCTTCTAAGAAACCACACATAAACTGGAGATTGTACTGCAGTGACCAAGATTCTGGTAGCACGTGATCGTACTGTGCCATCCAGGTCTTTGGATGTAATGCGTTGTTTGCCTCCTTGTAGACTTGAAAATTATGGATGGTCAAGAGAAGTTTGTGATCGAAAGGTTCGACTTATCCGCCGTACGAATATTCCCTCTCGTCTGCAGCGTGTGACTCCATATATTCGTGCCCAAACGATTCTCGTGCACTGTTACGGTGCCCCTCGTGTTGTCAGATTTTCGTAATGACGTTTCTGACCTCCGTAAACGTGTACAATTGTTTTCTGGCTCAGTCTCTGACATTCTGCGTGTTACTAACGGAGCGTGTCCTATTTCGAGTTTCGCTGCGGCAGGAGCATATTCCTGCTGCTTCACCCATGGGCAGGGGTGTGTCCTCATATATCGGTTCCGAAAGTCGCAAAACATTTTCTTCACTTCTGTGACGCTCTCGATGGAGCTCTGTCGGACGGGATTGTGTTTGCAATTGCGCGACACGCTCATGTGCCTGCCGAACGTCCTTAGGCAAATCGTTTTGTTGCGTGGCGACTCGGATTTGCTGATCTATAACTTCCGAGATTTCGGACTGTTGGATTTCTATCTGTTCGATTCGCTGCACAGCCTCACCCATTTTTTTCTGCCGTTTCTTGAATTATTTTTTTTTGCCTTTTTTTTTTTTTTTTTTTTTTTTTTGTTGGAGAGTTGCAAGTGCGTTTTCTGTCTTACACACCTCAATTCTTGCCAGTTTAACTTGATCTTTGGCCACTGATGCGTCCTTTAGTGCTACTTGCGCTACCAGTCGCGCTGTTTTGGCATCGCGCTTCATCTAGTCCGCGACCTCACGCGTCTCTGCTGCTGTTTTCTAGACGTTCTCCAGCTCCTCTTGGATTACTACGGTCTGAATCCATCTACATCGTCTTTGTCCGTTTTTATGACTAATTTGTGTCTTTCCTGCTCTTCCTCTCGTTTCTTTTTCCTCTGCCTCTTGTCTCTTCCTATCTGCCTCTTGCATGAATTGAATGAGAGCCTCAAACTGAGATCCACCGATATCACCTCCAGTGCTAGATGAGTCAGATTCCATCATTCCGTGACATTTCGTTCGTGATTCTGGTCTGCCAGTCTCACTGATTGTGCGTGACGTACCGGCAGAGCCCCCATTTCGTTCTGCTGCGCTCTCCCATTCACCTTCGTCACCTAACTGAGACAAGTCGTCATACTCTACAGGTTCTACGTTCGATATTTCTGCCCCGTCTGCAACTGCATTTACCTGAGAATCCTGTGTAATATTTGCCTGGTCTCCGCTAATATTTTGGCGTGGATGCATGGTTAACAAAACATAATTAATTTCGCTACTCTGTAGCAAACGTGCCTTTCTCCTTGTAAGCAAGCACTCTAACTCTGACCCAAACAAATTTAAGCACTACACATTCCTATGACATCCAGATTGTTCTCTAAATTACGCTTCCGTTTACTCCTGATTCCTCGTTCATGACATCGAACTCAAAAACAGCACGCTTGTCTATGCTCACAAACGAAAATATCGGTCTATCCTAACAAATCAGCACAACGCCGTTCGCTGTCATAAACAAACAATCAAGTAACACAGAAGTCAAAACCACAACATGAAAATATACGCATACAATAATTAAGTATTTGTCAGCATCGAAGCACAACATAAAAATACGCAGATACAATAATTAAGTATTACCCAGCAACGAAAATCTACTCTGTCCAGTGCACCATATTAAACATGGGGAACAGAAACTTCACTAGGCAACGCCATCTAGGATGTGACGGTCACAGAAGGTGCCATCAATTCAAAATCTTGAGCAAGAGATACCAAATTGGTTGACTATGCTAAGCAACGTGATCTGACTGTCATAGTAGGCGCCATTAATCCGAGATCCAGGCATGGGACGCCACAATGAAAGGTAAGTCTGGTGGGACTACTTAATTGATTGAGAATGTTGAAAAAATTTAGTGTACTAATAACATTTATTTTTTCAAACCAGACATAAATTATGCTGAACAAGTTATAGATTGAATTCCCTAAACAACTAACAGATGTTCTAAAACTGCACTGTGTGGAACCTGGCTGGCAAAGACAGTTTAACTGGGTGATCAGTGAGCCAAGTACTCTGTCCCTAAAAATGTGGAAAACGAAAGCTGAATTGATCCGACGCTCAGCAGGCTTTGACTGATCAAATCTACTGATGTTTCTCTACATAGGTGCAGCTGAGAGCAAGTGACGATTGAGATCTGTATGCCATAACAATGCCGGAGCGGCAGTATGTTACCCTGTTTACTTTGTGCAGCAACGTGACTTACAGCTGGAGATATGTGTGCAGTGGAGGCGGTGAGACATGAAGGCGGCACCTCTGAATCAATCGCGGCCACTAAAGGAATGCTAAAATCTCACACTCAAGCGATCAGGCAGACGGATCGCAAATTTCCTCTCTACCAGAGCACTGAAATCGCAGTACATTTCAGTGTGTGACAAACCCGTTCGCTGTTCACACCAAGAGCTCACTTATACGACAGAGTGCACAAGAATACCAAACGTCAAGACTGGTAAAAAAAAAAATGAATTACTGTGCCCTTGGCAAACGAGTAGTCCGAGGTGTTTGAAGTCACACTGTCGGTACAGTAAGAACCTCACCACAGGCTCCCCAGTCTAAACTACTCACAAGTGTATTCAGTGTCAGGACAGGTCCTAAGTACCTACCACACATGCCAGAGCTTCGACCAGAAGTGCCTACCTGACTGAAGTCCGGCAGCAGAGTGCTTTGCACCTCTCCAGAAAAAAAAATCTGTTTTTCCCCAAAGCACACGAGCGACACCACCATCACCCTGTCTTGATGCTGCTGCTGCTGATGATGTTTGGTTTGTGGGGCGCTCAACTGCGCGGTTATCAGCGCCCATACAAATTCCCAAACTTTGCTCAGACTAATCCCGCCACTGTCATGAATGATTATGAAATGATGAGGATAACACAAACACCCAGTCATCTCGAGGCAGGTGAAAATCCCTGACCCCACCAGGAATCGAGCCCGGCACCCTGTGCTCGAGAATTGAGAACACGGCTGCGAGACCACGAGCCACGAGCTGCGGACCCCTGTCTTGAGCCAATCAAAATGCTGTAGAGGCCCTAAATCTCCCTTCCCACTCAACAGCACAAACTCATGTCAAACCAGGGCAAGAGCTAAGAAACTTGAGTCTCTTAAAAAAAAGGAAACCGCGAGCTACTGGCTTTTTTTAGGTTTTTGCAGAGGGGGAAGAGATGATTTTTTCTGAAGTTGTGTCTCTTCTCACAGTAACAAGTTAACAGATACAATCTCAAAGACCTTTATCTGAATCACCAGTGCCTTAGAGCTTGTTGTTGTTGTTGTTGTTTTTTGGGGAAGGAGACCAGACAGCGAGGTCATCGGTCTCATCGGATTAGGGAAGGACGGGGAAGGAAGTCGGTCGTGCCCTTTGAAAGGAACCATCATGGCATTTGCCTGGAGCGATTAAGGGAAATCACGGAAAACCTACATCAGGATGGCCGGACGCGGGATTGAACCGTCGTCCTCCTGAATGCGAGTCCAGTGTCTAACCACTGCGCCACCTCGCTCGGTTAGAGCTTGTTATTCCTAGCTATGAGGTGTAACAAAGATTCAATCTCTAGACTTTTCTCTGATATCGGAGTTTTCATATACAACAGAGGCAACTGAGGGAAGTGCTTCACTGGCCTACTTGCACTATCAGGAAACACGAAAACATGTGGATTCTTATTACACATAGCGCTGCACACAATGCCCAGTTTACGTCTCCACTGGATAGGTGTTCCTTTGGACTGTCACTCCAGCCCTGGCTTCTGCTGGTGCCACAGCAGGTAGCATGACATTGTTTTGCTGGAGCCCTGTCTCGACGAGGGGCTGATCTGACAGCCCTGTACGGCTGTGGGTATGTCCAACAAGATTTACTAAGAGGTGGGCTCGCCGCCAGTTGCTTCCAACTCCCATCAAGACGTTTCTATGAGCTAACAATCATAAAAATACCTCATGCTTTTAGCTCCCTACCAGGCTCGATCAACGTCTGCCCGGACCATTAACTTTCTAGAGTCTCGCTCAAGGTGTGTCATGTTGTAATAAAATCTTTAATAACTTCCCGTATGCGAAAAATACGTGAGAGATTAAATTGTTTTCTCTCAATAGCATTAAATAACAGCGGCTGAAAAGTGCATGAGGATTTATGAGTATCACTTCTTTCCCAATCATCTAAAAACGTACTTCCATGACTCGCTCTCCACTTGCTCACACCACGTAATACAAAACTCCTCCTATGACGCGTCTCTGGCGCTAGCGATGCACAATCGAAAACCAAAAGGTAAACATAATCGCACTACTGGTGATAATCCATAACTGATAACCACACACGAATAAGTACCACCAGCGAAAAATATCGTGCCATAGGCTCCACAGGCAGTAGCCCTAATCGAACCACAGCGAGAGAAAACCATATTCAAAAGACAATACGCCTCTGGCGTGGACAACCCATGTCCATCCCTCAAGATACCCCGAACGGTATCGGTTCCATAATCCTAGTCAACCACTTTCGAATGACAAATCAACTTTCATGGCACCACTACAGCTGCCTCATTCCGAATGTTGAAACAGACCGTGCACACGCCCCACCCGTCATGCCCTAAATATCAGCGGAAGAAACCAAACCATTAGTACTTTCCAAGATGAATTCTGACAAGAATTGTGTCTCCAAGTCTTGTGCAATTATTTCTGAACCAAAAACGAAATTTTCATGTTATTACAACACATTCGGTTTGCTGTGGCGAGACAAGCTACTAATACAGTAATGATCAAGTGTTGAACCAACTAGTTTTATCATAAATCCAAGAGGTTACTACCAAGAATTCAGCACATTATTCTGGACGAAATGAACTTTTATCTCCGAAACACGACAGGATTCCAGCAGATCTCAAATTTGCGGTAAATTATCAAAGCAGAAAGGCTGGACAGAAAACTACAAACGCCTGACTTTTTCATCAGATGTCCCAGGAGAAGAACTTATCCGCTAATTATAATAATAAATCATCCAAAACGTATAGGTGTAAATAAATAAAGAACGATACACTAAGTGACTGGCAACGGCCTTGCCGCAGTGGATACGCCCCTTCCCGTCAGATCACCGAAGTTAAGCGCTGTCGGGCGTGGTAGGCACTTGGATGGGTGACCATCCAGCCGTCATACGCTGTTGCCATTTTTTGGGTCGCACTCAGCCTCGTGATGCCAAATGAGGAGCTACTCGACCGAATAGTAGCGGCTCCCGTCAAAGAAAACCATCACAACGACCGGGAGAGCGGTGTGCTGACCACACGCCCCTCCTATCCGCATCCTCAACTGAGGATGACACGGCGGTCGGATGGTCCCGATGGGCCACTTGTGGCCTGAAGACGGAGTGCTAAGTGACTACATAAATGAACTGGAAACAAATGATTCTCAACACTAATTACATAAGAAGGCCGCAGCGACCGAATGCCAATTCCTACGTGGACTTCTGCTGTGGTTTCTGTTTGATGGTTTAAGGGGTCTGATTTCTACTATGTCATTATAGTGATCAAGATGCGAACTTCACCTGCCAATCCCCACATTAATCCTTGTTAGACGCATGGAGTGACCGCGCGGTGAGGCATCATGTCACGGATTGCGCGGCCCCTCCCGCCGGAGGTTTGAGTCCTCCCTCGGGCATGGTTGTGTGTTTATTGTTCTCAGTATAAGTGAGTTTAAGTAGTGTGTTAGTCTAGGGACCGATGACCTAAGCAGTTTGGTCCCTTAGGAATTCACACACACTCGAACATTTGACCAACACCTTGTTTGCCCTGAGTTGTAGACCAGCTGCACGAAGTGGTTAGAATTTTTCATTTCCTTCGTGTTGTTCTTTCTGTTTTCTTGAAAATTACCACCATACTTCCCCCATCTGCTTCTATCATTCCACTGAGGCTCTTTGCGAAATCTTTGGCAGTAATATAGGTTTATTGTCGCCCTGTTTCTACTGGACCTGATACACCTCGCGAATTTCGTTCATTATGTCTCAAACAGTCTCTTCCGTTTTGTGCTTCCTTGACAAAGTTTAACTCTCGTAGAGCGTTTTTCAGTGACTGTGCAATTGATTCAGGTATTAGTTCTTGTTGACAAGCGTCTCGACAAACTTTACCGGACTGCGGCACCTCGACGCTTCGTAATCCTTGCCTAACATAATCTTCGGTTTAATATTGTCTTGGGAGTCTTGCCACCGATAGGTACGTAGGAACCCCTCTCTGAATTCGGCGTAGCAGCGGCAGTTTGCTGCAACGCTGCGCATGTTCCCTGCTATTGCGATCTTATGGGTTGCCCTGCTATTGAACCTGCCAGGTACCCACACAAAAATTCCAATTTGTATGCAAGTGGCCATGATTCGGTTAGTATCGTATCATACTGAGCAATCCATAACTTGGGATGAAATAAATTGTGGTTCTCTTTCTAAAACTGAAAATTTTGAAATGAGCGAAAATGTTTTAAGTCGAAATATTCCTCATTTTGTACCCGCAGACTTTCTCTAAATTCTGGAACCCGTGCGTCCAAGATTTCCTGGACGTCCGATCCCTGAATGCTGTTGTACCCTCGTCTCCTGTCATCAGAGTCTTGTCTCGTGTCATCAGAGTCTTGTAGTAATTTTTCTGTACGTCTGAGTCTGCGCAGTTGTGATCTGGCTCGATACTTTGTGCACTACGCGCCATTGACTACGCGCGCTATGCCGAGCGCCATACGCTGTTAAGCGGGCGCTCCTGCCATATATCGCCCATTGGCGGGGCTGTAGCTCCAGGCTGGGTTTCAGAATTTTGCCTTTCACAACGAACTCACGGCGACGTGCTGTTGCTTCTGGCTGAATTTCTACACCAGCGAGCCGTTCGCCTATTTCTCTCACTCATCCTCCAACTCATTCTGCTGGGTTGTGCGAAGCGTTTGCTCGTCTTTGATATCCATCATTTCTTCCTGTGACTTTTCAGCAATTCTCTATCCCTGTTTTTTTGAGAACAGAAATAGCCTTCTTGGTTGCGCGCACTTCGACACTTGCCAGCGCTGCCTGATTTCACGCAATCTGGGTATTTCTTAGCGCATTTCGTGCTACTAACCTGGCTGTCCTACCCTCACGTTTGCACTCTACTGCTACTTCTCACGTCTCAGCCGACGTTTTCCTAATGTCTCCAATCACTGCCTTTAAACCCTTAACTTAATTCCTGACCTTATTAACGTTATCAACAAACTCATCATCCCGCCTTTGAATTTCATCAATTTTTTTCATGACTTCGCCCTCTTTTCCTCCTTGTCTTCTCGCTTCTGAATTTCCCTAATTTCATTAAGGAGGATCTCCTGCCTTTGGTCTTCTTCCTGTTGTCGTCTCTTCTCTGCCTTTTGCATAAATTGAATGACCGATTCTAACTGCGTATCTCCACCAAACGCACGTGACTCAGTTGCTCTACGGCTCATTGCACGCGAAATCGGACTGTTACTTTCCCTGATTGTACCTCTTCTCGTATTTACGGAACCTACATGACCTGCCACCTCGGAATCGCTTTCACTTTCATATCTGGGTGAATTGAACCTCATCATCGGAGTATTCTGCATTTTACATTTGTGCCCTGTTTGCAGAGTAATTTGAATGGACTTCTCCCACCGTTCTATCTTGTTCTGCATCAATGGCTGACTCGTGTTCCATTTTGAACGATATTAGTGTGCAGCATTTCTCACTACGCAAACGTGCTTTGCTTCTCTAAGCATTTAAATCGATTACTACTCAAGCAAGTTTCCGACTCTAAAATATCACGTGCCATAACTCTACGCTGATCTTCGTTCAAATAATGCACACATTTGTGCCTAAGAGCATGAAACAAAACCTGCTCTAGGATATTGTAAACATACCCATAGTCAAATTTGTCCCACAAAAGATATCATAATGCTGTTAACAACGACGCAACATCAAACGAGAGGTTCCGTAGAAGTTACTGACAAGACACACTGAGACACAAACAAAAGAAATAAATGACATGAACATTACATGCACTGAAATAAAATAACTACATCTACTATACAAATGACTAAATGACCATTCCCCGGTTATACCCGTTATTGACTATGATCGATGTAGTGACATTTAACTCATTCAGCTGATTGGCAGGCGATAGAGGAGTAGTTGCAAGACTGTGCATGGTGGAATCGAGAAACGCTGGTTTATCAGCTTTCGGATACGTCGAGTCGGCGGGGATGATATTGTTTGAATAAGTTTGCTTACTGTAAGTTTTTAAATTGAAAGAATCATTCTCTAGACAAATTTTTAAATTAAGAAAATTTAGTTCTCTTTTTCATTTTGAAGTTCTTTCGTGACCCAAATTTTCTCGTGGAAGTTATTAAATGCATTGAAAAAGATCTCCAGTTCGTTATCATTACCGTCAAAAGCAATGATAATATTATCATCTGACATAAAAATGAATTTTTTGACGTAGTTCCGAATTGAAATTAAATAGTGTTCTTTTAAGTGCGTTGATGAAGAGCCGGCCACGGTGGTCTCGCGGTTCTAGGCGCTCAGTCCGGAACCGTGCGACTGCTACGGTCGCAGGTTCGAATCCTGCCTCAGGCATGGATGTGTGTGGTGTCCTTAGGTTAGTTCGGTTTAAGTAGTTCTAAGTTCTAGGGGACTGATGACCATAGATGTTAAGTCCCATAGTGCTCAGAGCCATTTGAACCATTTTTTTGTTGATGAAGACATCAGCCAAAACACCAGCAAGTGAACTTGCCTAGCCAAACCATAAGGTTGAATGTACATTTTTCCTTCGAATGTGAAGTAACTACATCCGAGAGCAGCTTTCAGTAAACTGATGAGATCAGGAGTCTGCATTGTACTTGTTTTTTTTGCCGTAGAAGGTTCCTCTCAACGATAGCTGCAGCTGTATCGACAGGAATATTAGTATACAGACTGCCACTATCACAAGAGACCAACCTAGAACCAACTGTGCACTATACCACGAATTGTCTCGATTAAATCTTTACTGTTTTTAACAGAAGTTGAAATACAAACGATTCTTTCATATTATAATGAAGACGACTAGCCAACGTGCGATGAGCGTTATCTGTTCCTTTCATGACAGAACGAATCGGGTGACTCCGTTCATAAAGCTAGAACTTACTTCTGATTCACGTTTATAAGCCACTTTTTTGAAACTTGGTGAACAAACTCTCTGCTTTAGGCAAAACTTGGCGAATTTGTTTTTGCATGTCCGCGGTTGGGTCTATGATAGCCTCAACGATGCCATTATCCTTAAACAACTTTACAGTTTTGTCAATATGCCCATTTTTATGAGCAATGACAACAGTATTGCTATCATAACAGCGCACACTCAGCTGCAGAGTGAAAATTTCATTCTGGAAATATACCCCAGGCTGTGGCTAAGCCATGTCTCTGCAATATCCTTTTTCCCAGAAGTGCTATTTCTGCAAGGTTCGCAGCAGAGCTTCTGTGAAGTTTCGATGGTAGGAGACGAGGTACTGAAGGAAGTAAGGCTGTGAGGACGGGTCGCGAGTCGTGTTTGGGTAGCTCAGATGGCAGAGCACTTGCCCGCAAAAGGCAAAGGTCTCGAGTTTGAGTTTCGGTCCCGCACACAGTTTTAATCTGCCAGGAAGTTTCAGTATTGCTTTTAACACTTTTGGAAATTAAAGCATTCATAATCATAATTTCATATCTTGCTATATCTGTGATATTCCGTAAGCCATTGCCATTGCGAGGTTTCGTTGAAATACGTCCTGCTCTTAATGTTTCTTCAGTGTCTTGACTTTGTTCTTCCTTTCTCCTCTACATCTTTCAGCACCTCTCTTTTTCAAACACTGCTACCTTCCCGACTCGGTTTCGTCGAATTTAAATTGTATTACTGAGCCAGTTCAAAAATGGTTCAAATGGCTCTGAGCACTATGGGACTCAACTGCTGAGGTCATTAGTCCCCTAGAACTTAGAACTAGTTAAACCTAACTAACCTAAGGACATCACAAATATCCATGCCCGAGGCAGGATTCGAACCTGCGACCGTAGCGGTCTTGCGGTTCCAGACTGCAGCGCCTTTAACCGCACGGCCACTTCGGCCGGCTGAGCCAGTTCGCTGCTGGATCGATCTCGAGTGCGATAACTCGATTTGATTTTACATGTTATACCATTCGTTTAAAGGCGGCAACGGCATCTCTGGCCGTGCAGTCGTGGATGTTGGCGAGACTCCTAACGGTGAACTAAGGCGCTCGCGACGAGTCGGCACGGTTAGTGAAACAGTGCAGTTCTACCCGCATGGGTGTGACGCATCTTCAGCATCATTCAACGTTTATCTGTGTAGCTGCACGCATGGTGCGTAAGGTGCGTAGACGCAGCCGTGGTAACGCTAATGTCCGCGTCTGCTAGGTGCAAGGAGCAAAACTCATTTTCATTCAGCTATGGGCAGCCTGTGTATCCTCGCGTGCGGTATCACTTGTGATTTACGGGACGTAATAGAAGGCAGATTTCAGACTACCTAACAGATCAAAACGAAAATTTCTGTTCCGACACTGACAATGTTGAGTGTTTATGGAAAAAGTTCAAGGCAATCGTAAAATGCGTTTTAGACAGGTACGTGCCGAGTAAAACTGTGAGGGACGGGAAAAACCCACCGTGGTATAACAACAAAGTTAGGAAACTACTGCGAAAGCAAAGAGAGCTCCACTCCAAGTTTAAACGCAGCCAAAACCTCTCAGACAAACAGAAGCTAAACGATGTCAAAGTTAGCGTAAGGAGGGCTATGCGTGAAGCGTTCATTGAATTCGAAAGTAAAATTCTATGTACCGACTTGACAGAAAATCCTAGGAAGTTCTGGTCTTACGTTAAATCAGTAAGTGGCTCGAAACAGCATATCCAGACACTACGGGATGATGATGGCATTGAAACAGAGGATGACACGCGTAAAGCTGAAATACTAAACACCTTTTTCCAAAGCTGTTTCACAGAGGAAGACCGCACTGCAGTTCCTTCTCTAAATCCTCGCACAAACGAAAAAATGGCTGACATCGAAATAAGTGTCCAAGGAATAGAAAAGCAACTGGAATCACTCAATAGAGGAAAGTCCACTGGACCTGACGGGATACCAATTCGATTCTACACAGAGTACGCGAAAGAACTTGCCCCCCTTCTAACAGCCGTGTACCGCAAGTCTCTAGAGGAACGGAGGGTTCCAAATGATTGGAAAAGAGCACAGATAGTCCCAGTCTTCAAGAAGGGTCGTCGAGCAGATGCGCAAAGCTATAGACCTATATCTCTTACGTCGATCTCTTGTAGAATTTTGGAACATGTTTTTTGCTCGCGTATCATGTCATTTCTGGAAACCCAGAATCTACTATGTAGGAATCAACATGGATCCGGGAAACAGCGATCGTGTGAGACCCAACTCGCCTTATTTGTTCATGAGACCCAGAAAATATTAGATACAGGCTCCCAGGTAGATGCTATTTTTCTTGACTTCCGGAAGGCGTTCGATACAGTTCCGCACTGTCGCCTGATAAGCAAAGTAAGAGCCTACGGAATATCAGACCAGCTGTGTGGCTGGATTGAGGAGTTTTTGGCAAACAGAACGCAGCATGTTGTTATCAATGGAGAGACGTCTACAGACGTTAAAGTAACCTCTGGCGTGCCACAGGGGAGTGTTATGGGACCATTGCTTTTCACAATATATATAAATGACTTAGTAGATAGTGTCGGAAGTTCCATGCGGCTTTTCGCGGATGATGCTGTAGTATACAGAGAAGTTGCTGCATTAGAAAATTGTAGCGAAATACAGGAAGATCTGCAGCGGATAGGCACTTGGTGCAGGGAGTGGCAACTGACCCTTAACATAGACAAATGTAATGTATTGCGAATACATAGAAAGAAGGATCCTTTATTGTATGATTATATGATAGCGGAACAAACACTGGTAGCAGTTACTTCTGTAAAATATCTGGGAGTATGCGTACGGAACGATTTGAAGTGGAATGATCATATAAAACTAATTGTTGGTAAGGCGGGTACCAGGTTGAGATTCATTGGGAGAGTGCTTAGAAAATGTAGTCCATCAACAAAGGAGGTGGCTTACAAAACACTCGTTCGACCTATACTTGAGTATTGCTCATCAGTGTGGGATCCGTACCAGGTCGGGTTGACGGAGGAGATAGAGAAGATCCAAATAAGAGCGGTGCGTTTCGTCACTGGGTTATTTGGTAACCGTGATAGCGTTACGGAGATATTTAATAAACTCAAGTGGCAGACTCTGCAAGAGAGGCGCTCTGCATCGCGGTGTAGCTTGCTCGCCAGGTTTCGAGAGGGTGCGTTTCTGGATGAGGTATCGAATATATTGCTTCCCCCTACTTATACTTCCCGAGGAGATCACGAATGTAAAATTAGAGAGATTAGAGCGCGCACGGAGGCTTTCAGACAGTCGTTCTTCCCGCGAACCATACGCGACTGGAACAGGAAAGGGAGGTAATGACAGTGGCACGTAAAGTGCCCTCCGCCACACACCGTTGGGTGGCTTGCGGAGTATCAATGTAGATGTAGATGTAGATGTAGACGTGATAGTTTCTTGGTAGACCTGATTTATTTATTGGACGCCGAACGTACTTGGCTACTTTGGGACGTGGTGTTGACCCTGTACAGTCTGCAGTATGGTGGCCGCAGAGGACGAAAACCGCTGGACGCGTCGCTTGGCAGGATGTTGTTTGCAAAAGGTAAACATCCCGGTGGTCCATACATAAGTTGTTCCCTTAAAAACGAGCTGTTTGCCTGGGCCACTCTCTCCAAGTGTTGCTGTCCTAAGGACTCACCACCCATACTATTTTTATACTTTATTGTGGTTTTAATTATCAGTTTCTCATGGCCATTTGCTCTCTGCTTAACATCTAAGTTGCTGAACGCTAATCTTACCACGAACTGTAAGCTGTGAACTTTTGTGCACTGTTAAAAGTTAGTTAGTTGGATGATTAGGGGAGGGGACCAAACAGCGAGGCCAGGTCGGATTAGGGAAGAATGGGAAACGAAGTCGGCCGTGCCCTTTCAAAGGCACCATCCTTACATTTGCCTGAACCAATTTAGGGAAATCATGGTAAACCTAAATCAGGATGGCCGGATGCGGGTTTAAACTGTCATCCTCCCAAATGCGAGTCCAGTGTGCTAAGTACTGCGCCACCTCGCTTGGTCTGTCACGGGTACGTAACATGTATTGTCTGTTGTGGAGCAGCAACAGAGTTACTCACTTTGCTGTAAACGTCGGCTTTATTAAATTCATGAAGTTGAAGTTTACTAGTAGGGCAGTGTTATTTACATGTTCTGAAAGAGTTCATTACCTACAGCTGGGGTCATAAGTCATCGGAGTCGTGTTACTTGTTGCTTAGTTTTTTAAGATTCTGTGTTTTAATTTTCTTTTTTTATCTAGATCTGAACTTAAAGTTTTCGTTATTTACGGTCTTGTTGACCAGTTGTTAAAAGGATTCCTTAGAAGTTCACTATCTAGATCATTTGTGGCCGCTTCTGGCTGGCCTTAAGATTTTATGTTTAGTATCTTTTCGAATGAGTCTCTCTCTATTTTCTTTGAGACTTAACTGTCCAAGGGGCCATTCTGAGAATCTGTTCGATGTGGGTCGCAACTGCATCATTGGAAAATTAAATTTAAAGTGTTGTTCCTGTTATGAAACGCTAAATTTGGCAATGTGATGTTATCATTTTCTTCATTGATTCACTTGTGCTGGGTGCGTTAAATGTTCTCAAAGACCAATAACAGCGCTGTTTAGTTTAGGTAAATGGTCGTTCCGTAACAAGTACTGCTGCGTTCCCATGAGCTGCGGTAACCTTTGCAAACTTATCTTGCTGTAAGTATGTTTCCCCTCCTTTCACGCTAGCCACTGTTTCGCTCTGAATGTAGTTGGCTTTCTTACCTGTATTCCAACATAAGACAAGATCTTCACTATATCTGTAAGCCTCTTTCTCAAATACACTCAGTTTTATCACAAAACTATCGGAGTCGTAAACTTCATTTCACCAGCTGCGACATAGTCGCAAATATGAACAGCGATCCATTACTGTCAAATGTTTGTTATTCCAGTCTTTGATCACAGTATCAATCCCTTTGGCGATGACCGGTTTCAGTCAATAATGACAAATCTGAAGATGGACATTACAGACTGAAACCGGTCGTCGTCAAAGAAATTGATATTGTGGTCAAAGACTGGAATAAAAAACGTTTGTAAACTTTGTTACCTCATTTCTCCACGTGGTTACTGTATCCTCTTGCATCACATTACCTTCTACAGGTGTACTTTGGGGAAAAGTTGTCTCTCAGTCATCAAATGCATCATCTTATTCACTTTTACTATGCTCTAAATCACTTTTACTGTTGTCTGTTTCTTTACTACTCAACTGCTCAGGGAATACAAATTCGTCATAACTAATACTAACTGTATCACTCTCATTAACATAATTTTCTATTTGTACGTCATAAACACCGTAATCAGCATCTCAAGTATGGTTCGCGTTCGTCTCCTTTGAGGGTTACCGTTGTAACTGGATCGCGTCTCTGCACATAATTTGAGCATGGGATAGTTCCGTTTGCATTATCTTTTGCATGCATCTTTGTGATTTGCCCTTCTTATTTGCCTTCAACCTAAATACCTCAATACAGCCTCGCTCAGGGCACTATTTTCATTGTTTTCACAATTCTCAAAACATGTCACACAACTGACCGAGTTTCTTCACAAATACGTCCTACCCTTGCGCCTCGTCCAGTTTTCGGCAATTTTCATTCAAAATGACAACTTTTTTTCCTACCTGAACTTTTGATCTATCCACATATCCCCTTACTTCAGTTTGCTTACTGTCATTTGCTTCAAACTGCAATTGGCTATTCTTTCTTGGAATTTGTTCTCGTGCGAGCAGTTCTGTGCTTACATCTAAAGTCTGCACTGCTATTGTATTCCTCTTATAATTACGTTTCACAAACCATTTTACATTCTGATAACTCTTGGATGACCTGCACCTAAACTCATCTCTAAAACACTATATTCTGGTTTCTTTGTGCCAACTATTTCTAACTGTGGCTGCCAGACCCTTGATCTGCTCAAAACGTAGTTTTCCTCGTGATTATACATCCTGTTACTGTGGAGGCTACCTCGAATATAGGTAAAAAATTGCCCCAACTGGGTCCTCTCATGTCAGTTTGGAGTTTCCTCTGACCACCACTTTTAGACATGTCCAGTTATCTTAAATTTCGTTGTTTGCAAGTCTCGCGCCGGGGATGATCATTCTTTACTGTTTTTAAAAAATCACTGAATGTTTTATGGATACTCCCAACGTATCGTTTGGAGTCATCTGAAAGTTTTTTCCGTAGTTCCCATAGTCTCTCAGATTCAGACTTTCTATCCTTCGAGTGTTCGAGTTTTCTAAACCGTATCTTATTAGTCATTCACGGAATTCGTCTCATGATTGTCTGGCATTCATATGAGATCAAATTAGCGCCACAAGTTGTATTGGGTCCTCCTAAAAATTGTCTTTAAATTCTGCAAATGTAAGTTCAGTGGTATCCAGATTCAAAGCCCACCTTGTTGCATTACCTGCTTGGGCAGCAATCATTATATTGATTTTCTCCCTATTACTCATATCATTCGGTAACACTCGTTCACCGTTCTTTATAATATCGGAAGAATGCTAGTCACCCCCTACCCCTCAGTTTCTCCAACAAATCTTATTTTACTTCTTTGCTCATCATTTCATATATCTAAACTCGTGGAACACAGCTCGTCCCAATCTGTAATTTATTTATGTTTGCTCTTGCGAATATTCAGCCGCCAAATAATTTTCTAAACTCATGGTGAAACTTTCAGCTGTAATTTACTTTCACAATTCGCTACTTGTTTAGATCAATGACCATTATCAGGCTAAGCTGCCATAAACGACAGGTTACGGTATAACTTTCCTGCCGTTTATGCCAGCTAAGCCTGATAATGGTCGTTGACCAAAACTAGTAACGAATTGTGCAAAATAAATGGCAGCCAAATGTTTCACCATGAATTTTAAAAATTATTCTGTAATTGTTGAGGAATAGCTTCATTTCGTTGTGAATTCAGTGATAGTGTTACCTGACGTTTCCGGCAGCATGTAAGAGCCTACTGCATTTTGAAGAGTCGAAATAGAGTTCCTTAACGCTAAAACTTCTGCACTCGTTTTCCCAGAAATCTCGGTTTCTAATACCGAAACTACTGCCTGTAACTCACCGTTTACAACTGGTTCAACACTTTTTTCGATTTTCTATGTTTTGGGATCGAGCCTAGTGTTGATATCAGTAAGCTGCGTTTGAATTTCTGATTTTTTTTCCCCAGATCCTATAGGTCTGCTTAGCTCTTCTATTCTGTCACACTGCTGAGTGAAAACAGGTAATTCACCTCCAATATTTGTTCCATTTCCTTTTTATTTTCTTAAATCTGATCAGTAAAATTGGTTTCGGACAGTCTAATCCTAGTTCACTGCCTTAACTGCTCTGTATCAAACCTATGGCCTATCAGTGATTTCGTTTCAGAACAGATCAATTTCGAGACCAGCGAAATTGGCGGCGTGCAAAAGGCAAGTTTCTCTTGCACACCGCAGAGAGGCCGGGAGGTATGACTGGGGTAGGCACGCTGCAATGGTTCACGTTGGAAACATCTTTATTAAACATTCTGGTGCCCATACTGGGGTGACAATACAACCAGTCAACTATTGCCACGTCTTGTTGGACCTCGCAGAGTTCTTAAGAGTTTCACTCCAGTTAGGTTAGAAATTTGGTTATCACTGAAACAACTCAGGCTCTTCCACGCCAATATCAATCTGACCATTTCAAAACAAATGTAAAGCGGTGGGAGCTTCCTAGCAAGTTTTCTCTATCGTGATGTCTTTGTAAGGGGGAGATAGAATAGTTCATTCGTTCGCGAACCTACTATGACTGAATTCTTCGCTCTGTTGTATCTTTGGTCGTTGTAAACTACCGACAAGTGCTATTGTGTTGCACTAGAGTGCACCGTATGCTCCCATGATAGCATCGAAGAAAATGTAATCGATCGAGACACATTTTTAGAAGAAGGCTATTTCACCTTCCTGTATACTACTGCGAGGTGACTTGTGTGTTTCTGTAAGTGATCGAAAGATTACCTTTTTCTAAGTTCTTTTTATTTAACTTGCCATGCTGCATTTGGTCTTTCTTTGTCGTTGCACTGCTGTTTGGTTCTAGTTGTGTTTCCTATCAGAACGATTGTAGCTCCCTGTAATAAAAATTTATGTATTAAATTGTTATTTCTTTTGTGAGGATTACGTGAACAAGTTACTATAAGAAGGGTTTTCCGCCTTTGGGTTTAAGCAGTGTTTCTATGTACATGTTGTTGTTGTTGTGGTCTTCAGTTCTGAGACTTGTATGATGCAGCTCTCCATGCTACTCTATCCTGTGCAAGAATCTTCATCTCCCAGTACCTACTGCAACCTACATTCTTCTGAATCTGCTTAGTGTATTCATCTCTTGGTCTCCCTCTACGAATTTTACCCTTCTCGATGCCCTCCAGTACTAAATTGGTGATCCTTTGATGCCTCAAAACATGTCCTACCAACCGATCCCTTCTTCTAGTCAAAATGTGCCAAAACTCCTCCCCAATTCTATTCAATACCGCCTCATTAGTTATGTGATCTACCCATCTAATCTTCAGCATTCTTCTGTAGCACCACATTTCAAAGGCTTCTATTCTCTTCTTGTCCAAATTATTTATCGTCCATGTTTCACTTCCATAAATGGCTACACTCCATACAAATACTTTCAGAAACGACTTCCTGACATTTAAATCTATACTCGATGTTAACAAATTTTTCTTCTTTAGAAATGCTTTCCTTGCCTTTGCCAGTCTACATTTTATATCCTCTCTACTTCGACCATCATCAGTTATTTTGCTCCCCAAATAGCAAAACTCCTTTACTGCTTTAAGTGTCTCATTTCCTAATCTAATTCCCTCAGCATCCCCCGACTTAATTTGACTACATTCCATTATCCTTGTTTTGCTTTTGTTGATGTTCATCTTATACCACCCTTTCAAGACACTGTCCATTCCGTTCAACTGCTCTTCCCTTTACTGTCTCTGACAGAATTACAATGTCATCGGCAAACCTCAAAGTTTTTATTTCTTCTCCATGGATTTTAATTCCTACTCCGAATTTTTCTTTTGTTTCCTTCACTGCTTGCTCAATATACAGATTGAATAGCGTCGAGGACAGGCCACAACCCTGTCTCACTCTTTTCCCGACCAATGCCTCACTTTCATGTCCCTCAACTCTTATAACTGCTATCTGGTTTCTGTACAGATTGTAAATAGCCTTTCGCTCCCTGTATTGTACCCCTGCCACCTTCAGAATTTGAAAGAGAGTATTCCAGTTAATATAGTCAAAAGCTTTCTCTAAGTCTACAAATGCTAGAAACGTAGGTTTGCCTTTCCATAATGTTTCTTCTAAGATAAGTCGTGAGGTCTGGGACATGACAAGGAAATTAGAATTTAGAAAAACGGACGTAGCTGGTGGAATACTTAACTTTAATCCATTAATGATGAGCGTCGCTCTTGACGGTACATGATTCATAATATCAATAGTAACTGAATATGGCGCCTTTCTAGGTCGTAGCAAATGACGTAGCTGAAGGCTATGCTAAACTATCGTCTCGGCAAATGAGAACATAAGTAGGCAATGAACCATCGCTAGCAAAGTCGGCTGTACAACTGGGGCGAGTGCTAGGAAGTCTCTCTAGACCTGCCGTGTGGCGGCGCTCGGTCTGCAATCACTGATAGTGGCGACACGCGGGTGCGACGTATACTAACAGACCGCGGCCGATTTAAAGGCTACCACCTAGCAAGTATGGTGTCTGGCGGTGACACCACATTCTTCTTGAAGTCTGAGGGAATTTCGCCGGTCTCATACGTCTTGCTCACCAGATGGTAGATTTTTGTCACGAGTGGCTCTCCCAAGGCTATCAGTAATTCTAATGGAATGTTGTCTAATCCCGGGGCCTCGTTTCGACCCAGGTCTTTAAGTACTCTGTCGAACTCTTCGCGCAGTATAGGATCTCTCATTTCATCTTCATCTACGTCCTCTTCCATTTCCATAATATCTTCCTCAAGAACATCGCCCCTGAATAGACCGTCTATATACTCCTTCCACCTTTCTGCTTTCCCTTTCTGCTTTCCCCTCTTTGCTTAGAACTGGGTTTCCATTTGAGCTCTTGATATTCATGCAAGTGGTTCTCTTTCCTCCAAAGGTCTTTTTAATTTTCCTGTAGGCAGTATCTATCTTACCCCTCGTTAGATAAGTCTCTACATCCTTACATTTGTCCTTTAGCCATCCCTTTTTAGCCATTTTGCACTTCCTGTCGATCTCATTTCCAGACGTTTGTATTCTTTTTTCCCTGCTTCATTTACTGCGTTTTTGTATTTTCTCCTTTCATCAATTAAATTCAGTATTCCTTCTGTTACCCATGGATTTCTGCTAGCCCTCGTCTTTTTACCTACTTGATCCTCTGCTGCCTTCACTATTTCATCCCTCAAAGCTACCCATTCTTCTTCTACTGTATTTCTTTCCCCCATTCCTGTCAATTGTTCCCTTATGCTCTCCCTGAAACTCGGTACAAGCTCTGGTTCTTTCAGTTTATCCACGTACCACCTCCTTAAATTCCCACCTTTTTGCAGTTTCTTCAGTTTTAATCTACAGTTCATAACCAATTGATTGTGGTCAGAGTCCACATCTGCCCCTGGAAATGTCTTACAATTTAAAACCTGGTTCCTAAATCTCTGTCTTACCATAATATAATCTATCTAAAAACCTTCTAGTATCTCCAGGGTTCTTCCATGTATACAACCTTCTTTCATGATTCTTGAACTAAGAGTTAGCTATGATTAAATTATGCTCTGTGCAAAATTCTACCAGGCGGCTTCGTCTTTTATTTCTTAGCCCCAATCCATATTTACCTACTACGTTTCCTTCCCTTCCTTTTCCTACTGCTTAATTCCAGTCACCCATGATTATTAAATTTTCGTCTCCCTTCACTACGCGAATAATTTCTTTTATCTCATCATACATTTCATCAATTTCTTCATCATCTGCAGAGCTAGTTGACATATAAACTTGTACTACTGTAGCTGGTGTGGGCTTCGTGTCTATCTTTGCCACAATAATGCGTTTACTGTGCTGTTTGTAGGAGCTTACCCACACTCCTATTTTCCTATTCTTATTAAACCTACTCCTGCCTTACCCCTATTTGATTTTGTATTTATAACCCTGTATTCACCTGACCAAAAGTCTTGTTCCCCCTGCCACCGAACGTCACTAATTCCCACTATATCTAACTTTAACGTATCTATTTCCCTTTTTAAATTTTCTAACCTACATGCCCTATTAAGGGATGTGACATTCCACGCCCCGGTCCGTAGAACGCCTGTTTTCTTTCTCCTAATAACGACGTCCTCTTGAGTAGTCGCCGCCCGGAGATCCGAATGGGGGACTATTTTACCTCCGTAATATTTTACCCAAGACGACGCCATCATCATTTCATCATACATTAAAGCTGCATGACCTCGGGAAAAATTACGGCTGTAGTTTCCCCTTGCTTTCAGCCGTTCGCAGTACCACAACACCAAGGCCGTTTTGGTTAGTGTTACATGGCCAGATCAGTCAATCATCCAGACTGTTGCCCCTGCAACTATTGAAAAGGCTGCTGCCCTGCTTCAGGAACCACACGTTTCTCTGGGCTCTCAATAGATACCCCTCCGTTGTGGTTGCACCTACGGTACGGTCATCTGTACCGTTGAGGCACGCAAGCCTCCCCACCAACGGCAAGGTCCATGGTTCATGGGGGCGTGGAGGGGGGGGGGGGGGGGGTTATATGCACATATATGTACCATATGTCAGCATTATTAACTATAAGTTAAGGTATCTAACCACACGGTAGCCTCTTTTGCGACCTTAGTTTTTGACGTTAATATTTCATTTATTATTATCAGATGTTGCGAATTTATAAATTTTTATTCAGAATTCTGTTTCTTGTATTTAAGACTGAGCTGTATTAAATATGTTATAGTCTTGAACTTTCTGGTTTAGATGTGTATGGTTTGTCAATTTTCATATCTTCTTATAGTTCTTATAGATAATATATGGACAGCTTATGCCTTGGAAAAATTGTAAAATTTTACCCCCTTCCCACGTGGTGTACGCATCAAGACAGTCAGGACCGAACACTGGTGGATTATTGTAAATTAGGTGCATTAATGCATCTTTTACAAACTCCTTTAGTGTCTGCGGAGGACTTTATTGTAATTCTTATTTACTTCTGTTAATTCTGACGGCAATAAACTTGTGTAAATTTTACTGTTGTTTGTAAGGAGCAACACTTACCAGGAATGAAGTTTTCTATTTGGTTAAGGGACTTCTACCGGTAGTTTCTACTCAAAGCTCGTCTCTTTATTTCCACTTGCCACCGGCAAAACCTGTTTTTCTGCCTGTATCTGACAATATCGAGTATTGGCGGAACACAGATAACCGAAGTTGCTATAGGTCCTTGCCCATCTGTCGATTAGGAAGAGAGCTATTAATAAATTAACCCTCGATTTGCTATTAACACGGTCGCAGGTTCGAATCCTGCCTCAGGCATGGATGTGTGTGATATCCTTAGGTTAGTTAGGTTTAAGTAGTTCTAAGTTCTAGGGGACTGATGACCTTAAACGTTAGGTCCCATAGTGCTCAGACCCATTAGAGTCTTTTTTTTTTTTTTTTTTGCTATTAACAATTAACAAATGGTTGTAGCTTCGTGAACCTTGCGTGGTTGGAGAAGTAGATATTAAAGCTCATACATCTCTGTGCTGCATTCGTTGGCGTTTAACCCACCTAACGATAGAAATGGACGATGTTATTCCACCACCTGCCAGCCGCGGGGTACGTTCTGTCATTCGGCTCCTGCAAGCAGAACAGTATAATGTTGTCTGTACGCGGATGGTGCTATGAGGGCTGGTGTTTAGAGACAGTGGTGCAGAAAAGGCCATGGTCTATAGCAAAAGAGCCATCGCCTATGAAATGTTAATTCATGCACTTATCACTCCAAAGAGAAGGAACGAACGGTTCCCGCTGGGAAATACAGGTTTACAACTACACTCGAAATTCTAAGGGTCCCATTAGGACTGCTGAGGGCGACAGGTCGTTTGAGAAGCAATGAGCCACGTTGCGTGAAGCAACGCAGCTAAGGATTCATAGCGCGAATGTTAGCACAGTAAAGCATGCAGTTTCTGTGAATACACTTAGTGACAAGCGACGAGAGTGCTGCAGCGAGCGCACGACGCATTACAGAAGTGGTTTACAGACGCGCCACTTGCCAGTAATTGGCACGCCATACGCAACCATTCCAGGCGGAAGGCTGTAAAACGCAGTTATCAAAGCAGCGAGGTATGACATAATAAAAGAGGTCGTACCTGCAAGAGGAAGACTACACAATATCAAATGAAGGCCTGCACCTCAGTGCACAAAACAACGAATTGCTACTAAGCCACAGACGTTTACTCGCCGAGAGCAGACTCAGATTTGGACATGGTGCAGGAAAAATATTAGCAGTTGTCAGCACATCCTGTGGGAAGACTATAACCGTGAAGCAAGTCAAGAACCGGATTGGATACTGTTCCCAGAAGCGAAATACGGTAGTTGCGTTTGGCTCATCGGCAATGCCCATCGATCTGTTGTTGTGTAATTTGACATTGCATTGTATTGTATTGTTTCATAAAAGTTTAAAAAATTAAAAAGTGCGAGGAACTCGAGCTTCCTGAAGTAAACTGGCTTTGTTCGTCTTCTTCCTTCTGTTGACTTAATACCACTTAGCAAAGGAATTTCAGTACAATAGAGTAGTAATGTGTAGTTATTGATCAGCCTAAATAACTTATGAAGAAATTATCCGAAATGCTATTTTGGACTGTCAAAATTTGAGTACTGACAACGATGCAAGTGAATTTGGAACTTTTCAGACAAATCCTATACTAGTTCGTCATTTGTATTTCAATTTTTTTTTCTTTAGACTGAAGGGATAACATAATGTTTCTAATAAATGATGTTCAACAGCCATAGAGTATTTTATTAACTGCATTTTAAACATCTGCTGTTTATTTATGCCATTAGTCATCTATCGGCTTCGGTTATTAACCATCATCCAGGCTGTAGGGTACAATAAATTAGTTAAAGTCATCCGAAATTCGTTTGAAGCTGAGTAATATGGAAATTAGCACTTGCCCGCGAAAGGCAAAGGTCCCGAGTTGGAGTCTAGGTCCACCACCCAGTTTTAATTTGCCAGGAAGTTTCCTATCAGGCACACTCCGCTGCTTTCATTCTAGCACCGAAATTATTCAGTGAAATTGTACAAAAACTTGACATAATTTAGAATAGTGGCAGTCATATGTCATGTCAAATAGAGAGACATCAAAGGAAAAACAAGAGGCCTCGTTTTTCCTGTAATGACACACAAAACAAAATGGTACATATTCACCTTCAATAACAAAATAATCCACAGAATAAGATTTATTGAAGTAACAGGGACTTCAGGTCGGATACAGGACAGGCAACGCAGCACTGAAAAAGAACACAGGAGATACCCACGGGTACAGGACTATATGAAGTCACATGCAAGAATTGACACTGACAATATATAGGACAAACATGCAGGAACTTTAAAAGAACATACTTAAAATACCTCAGAGCATGAAAAAGAAACAGCACCCCTGGCGTATATCTGAGCACCTAATAGCCCATAACCACCACCCATATACCATAGCAACAGATTTAAAAATACTGAAATCCAGCCAAAGCCTATATTACAAACTGACAATAGAAGAGAACTTCAACATACAGAAGAGAATATCAGAAGGCTGACCAGTCTTAAATGAAAGTAAAGTCACATTATTTAACACAGGAAAGGCAACACAAACAGCTAAAGAAGCTTACACAGACACACACACCCACACACACACACACACACACACACACACACACACACACACACATAGAGAGAGATAGAGAGAGAGAGACAGAGACAGAGACAGGGAGTGTGAGAGAGAGAGAGAAAGGGGGGGGGGAGGCAGAGAGAGAGAGAAAGAGAGAAAGAAAGTAAAAAATTCGGTGCCAATTCTCTCGGGAGCAAATGAAGACGACGGGGTTAGGAAACACAACATAGTGGTCACGCGTTTATAAAGAAACAAATTAACAATTTATATTACTGTGTGAGTGCGGTATTTTTGGAACCTAAAAGAGGAAGCATCAATCACAACAAAACGTGAGTTGATGAAGTTTACATTTACACCGTTTGCTTTGCAGATGACAAGCTATCAGTGCAGAACACCATACAGTTGGCCCTGCAAAACCACGTAATATAAAATCATGATAAGAAGCAAAACGAAAAAAAAGTTTCTTTAGGCCGCACTTTGTTAAATCAGCTTAACATAAAATATTTTCACTGTTTATAGTTTTCAGTAAGCAAAACCCCACAGATGATGGCACAGAGATGCTGAAACATGTTTGAGTAAAAGGAAGAAAACAGTGTATTTGCAAAACGGTGGAACCCATATCCTATAATGATTAATGGAAATTACATATCAACTAGAAATTGTTTGTTTCAGCTGAAAAAACTGATAAAGAAATATTACAATGAGTGTAAGCAGGAGGATATGGACAATGCTTTCTGAAACGTTGGTTTGGTGAAACTGGATTTAATGAAGTATATAGAAGATAGAATATACCGAAAACTACACTATGTCGTCATTTGAAGTGTTTAAATAAAAATTCAAAATTTGGAAGACCTAATAATGGGACAGCAGATATGAAAAATGATTAAGACTCCATATAATTAACTTAGGGTTCAGTTTTTCGAAGTAACTGTTACTGAGTTAAGGAAACTGGTTTCCCAGCTTGGTAAGGAATATCATCTACCACATCCCTTCGATAACCAAAGAAAGATATCCGGAAAAATGGTTTTACTGGTTTATGAAAGACCATCTCACTTTCTCCTATCGAAATCCCAAAGGAACATCGATTGCACGAAGTAAGGGGTTTAATATAGAGCGTGTGAGTTTTTGATAAACATGAGAAAACATTAGATGAACGTTAAGTTTACTGCTGACGAAATGTATAAAATAGATGAAACCGCATTATCAACAGTTCACAAATCGTCAGAAGTAAAACCAAGTGGGTGCTATCATAAGCAGAGAAAGGGGTCTTACAACAACATCCGTATGTGCAATGAATGCAGTATTCAAATTCATACCTCCGATGTTGAAATTTAAGCGCAGCAGAACGAATGACGTCTTAAAAATGGGAGCCTCATCAAATGCAGCATTTGAATGATTGACAAATGGATGAATAACATCAGAAATGTCTCACCGATGGCTAGAACATTTCATTAAATGTATAAAAGTAGAAAAAAAGGGACGAGAAACAAATTGTGCTTTTGCTGGATGGACACAGCAGACACACCAAAAATTTGTCAGCAATTCAGCTGGCTCGTCATTATAGTATAATCATGCCATCTTTTCCTGCTCGCACGGCTCATCGACTGCAGCCATTGGACGGATCGTTCTTCGAAACACTAAAAAACAGCTAGAATGTTACCGGCAAAGTTATAAAACAAGCTAACACTGCAGAACTGCTGGGTAATGCATATCCGAGGTCAATCTGTGTGGATATAGAACTAAATGGCTTTAAGGCAACAGGCCTGTGGCCATGTGATAGAAATATTGTCAAACACGAGGACTTTGTAGCTACTACTATGCATCAATCAGACCAAGAATCGGCTAGTGGAACTGAAGCAGCAAAGCGAAAATTTTGAAGACCGCCTAATTTTACATCAGTCATTGATGAGTCTGGACGTTCTACAACGTCTCAAGAATGTGGGGCCGAGAACAATACTGACACGGTTGCTAAAATTAAGAGTCAACAAACAAAGTCTTACTTGAACAATTTACCTCCTAAACCGTGTATAAGAAAAATTATTAAGAATAATACGAAACGACGTAAAATAAGAAAGATGTGCACAAACCCATAAAACAGACAGATAGGTGAAAATTTAAACAAGAATAAAAACATAAAAGCCAGAGTGAACTGGATATGTAACCTGCTTAAGGAGGATACATGATTCATTGTATGAAGTTTAAGCACATGACCTATGCTCTGGCATGGAAAGTAAAATTAAGAAATATTGCAACCATCTGATTTTCGATGTGCCAAAATAAATAATTTAATTTGTTAAGAATTGCTTCTTTTTTCCGATGTGTAATTTCATTAGGTGTATCTACTGAAGTAACGTTACGTTTATAGTCTATAATCTGTAACTATGACTTTTTTTCTACGTTGAATCATGGATTGTGTATGTCGTGGTTGTCTTGTTAGCCTAAAATCGACTTAGTCAATAAGATTACAGCATAGGAAACCAGGCGCCTTAATGGCACCAAAGGTACAGATCCAAAAAAGTTTGAAAACTAATTTTATGAAAAGATTTTTATTTTACTGTGGAAGCTGATTGATAGCAAAAAGAAAAATTCAGTGTACGCAAAACAAATTGTGTCTTTTAAATCACCCTAACAAATATCGTCATTCTCCCTCAAGGGCTACGACTTGAGCACCTTACCCTACTACGATTAAGGTGTTGAATCAACAGTTAGAATTGATGGTGGCTGCGAAACTGGTAGGACGAATTCGGAAAGATCAATATAAAACAAAGTAAAGAAATACTACTGCAAAAAACCCAAAAGGCAGACCGTTATTGAGAAAAATTTATTGAAACTGTAGCTATATGAATTGGTGTGAAAGGAGTGGAGTAGATAATAATGCAAAATCTAGGTTGAATATTTATTGTTAATTAGTGAACTATGACAAAGGTAATGAATTTTCGCTCTTCAGTGGAGTTTTCGTTCATATTCTTGGCAGACTAAAACTGTGTGCCTGGCGAGGATTTGAATCTGGGACATTTTCCTTCCGAGACAAGTGTTCTACAAACTGAGCTACCCACGCTGCGACTAAGCCGTTTCTCCATTATACCCTTTCTTTAAGGAGCGCCAGTCGAAGACGTTACACAAGAAAACTTCTGTGAACTTTGGAAGGTAGGAGGTGAGCCACTGATGGCAGTATAGTTGTGATGACGGATAGTGATTCGTGCTCAGATTCAGCATTTAATCGTAACCTTGCAACCGCTAAGCCGGACTGCGCCTATTAATATTGCTAGCATTCCTCTGACATATGGACATTTCCACCAATATCTTTTGGACTTCATTGATGTGTGCGACAACGCAAAGCGGCCGAATCATATGTGCACATAAAATATTTATGCGCTCATGATGGCGACAACTGCATGTCATCCCGCTGTGCTCTGTGTGGTATCTTCTGAGGAACGAAAAATGTCAACGAATGAAAAAGTACATAAGAATAACCTCGTTGTCAAGTGGTAGTTCGACGGAGAACAAGGACATATCTCGCGCGGAAACTAGCATTGTTTTCCCGGACAGTCAGCAAACCACTCCAGAACTGTTTGGGCCAGACAACCTCCGATTTTAACCGGCAAGAAAAAACAATGTCATTTGGATGATTGTACACACAGCAACGTATACAACAGAAAACAGACAATCGAATATCAACTTACTTACTTCCCCCGAGCGCAACTTCTTTCGTTTCCATACATACTATCTGATATAAAAATAATGTACTGCCTTTCATGATCACAATATTTCGGACCGTAGAAAGCAAATGTTCAAAGATTTTTTTAAAGGAAGATTTTCACTTTTCGGTTTTCCCCGCATAGAAGCAGATTCAAAACGGCAGTGAGACTAGGATTTATTTGTTCATAAAAAAGGAAATTTACGTTTCAAGAAAACTATTTTTTTAAATATAAATTTATCATTGTTTTAAGAAAGTTCAAAATTTCAGTGTAATAGAGGAACGCATTTAACAACTACAAATAAAAAGTAAATACACTAAGAAAATATTGTTAGAGCTATTGCCCTGCGAAATCAAAAGATCCGGTATCGAGTCTGGGTTCGGCACACAGTTTCAATCTGGCAGTACGTTTCAGGCGATGGAGAGAACAATAAACTCTGTTATTAACCTGGGTTCTCTCATTATAGCCATCCATCTGTTAACGGTTTTAATGTCCTAGCAACAGGGCTATTCCTGTATTGCCTTGCCCTCTCAGTGTCTGGTCGCCAAGGATGATGTGAACCAGTTTTACGGTCATCTAAATACTTTCTAAAAACGAAAGTGGTTGTTGCATTTATTACGTACATGTCATCAAGACTAATTTTTCGTAGTACTTGCAAGGAAATTGGAGTAAAACATTTCTTTTACTGGTAAGTAGTTCTGGAGTGATTTAGTACAACGAAAGAGTTCCTCTGTCACTATATATGTCAGTATAAACGCGTTAGATATAACATCCCACCCGCCTCCAGATTGAAATAATTTCTTCACATTATAGTATTAGTTAGCAAATGAGACACGAAAAGTAATAGACCAGTTTTGTTATTTGGGGAACAAAATAAATGACGATTGCCGAGGTAGAAAGGATATAATTCACACTGTAAATAGGAGGAATGTCGCACCAGAAGAAGAGAAACTTGCTAACGTGAAATGTAAAGTTATGTACTAGGAATCCCTTTGTGAAGGTATTTGCATGGAGCGTAGCCTTTTACAGAAGTGAAAAGTGTGCGATAGGAAGTTCAGACAGGAACAGAACAGAAATTTTTGAAATGTTCCGCTATAAATGAACGCTGAATGTTAGACAGATAAATGGACTAACTAACGAGCGTACTGAATCGAAATGGGTAAAAATTAAACTTGTGGCAGACTTAGAAAAAATAAGGGACAACTTGGTCTTACCCATTCTGATAGGTTGGGAAGGGGGGTTAATAATTGTAGACAGAAACCAAAACTTGAATGCACTACGCAAGTTAAAATGGATGTAATAGTTATGGAGGTGTGAAGGGGAGTTCGGAGGATACGAGTACACTACTTTGGAGAACTGCATTAAACTGTCTTTAGAATGAACAACACCATCACCACCACCACCACCACCACCACCACAACAACAACAACAACAACAACAATACCAAACAACAGATTCAACATTAAACAAACGTAACTTAGGTTAATAAGGTGAACACCATGGCGTAGAAATCTACAGTGGACAACAAACCTCTACGAGCAGAAAGTATCAAAAAATACACTTCAAGTAGAAAAGAAAAAAAATCACTACGAAGGTATTATCCGAATGGGACGGAAATCTGTAGATATGTTCTCCATGTACAGAGAAAGAAATGATTGCAGGTACAGAAAATTCGGGTGATTTGTTCAAGTAAAGAGCTTCAAAAATTGGGCCAGTGTATAATGTGTTGGTCCGCCTCTACATGCAAGCAGTAATTCGGCTTGGTACCGGCTGATAAAGTTGTTAGATGTGCTCCTGAAGGATGTGGTTCCAGGTCCTATCCAATTTGCGCGTTAGGTTTTCTAAATTCCCAGTTAGTTGAAGGATCCTGCTATAATGTCCAAACGATCTCAACTGGGAAGAGATCCGGCGACTTTGCTGGCTTAGGTAGGGTGTAGCAAGCACGAAGAGAAACAAGTAGAAACCGTAGTCGTGCTTAGGCGGAAATTATCTTCCTGAAATGTAAGCCCAAAATGGTTCGCCATGAAGTGCAACGAAACGAAGCGTAGAATATCGTCGAGGTATCGCTGTATTGTATGGATGCCGAGAGTGAGACCCAAAGGGATCCTGCGATCAAAAACACTCCTGTTTTGCGGGGAGTATGGCCGACGACAATGATGTTGGTATCCCACCAGTGGCCGACCGTGCTGGCCGAGCGGATCTAGGCGCTACAGTCTGGAACCGCGTGACCGCTACGATCGCAGGTTCGAATCGTGCCTCGGGCATGGATGTGTGTGATGTCCTTAGGTTAGTTAGGTTTAAGTAGTTCTGAGTTCTAGGGGACTGACGACCTCAGCAGTTAAGTCGCATAGTGCTCAGAGCCATTTGAACCATTTTTTTATCCCACCAGTGTCTGTGGCTTCTGCAGACGCGTCTTCGTTGGTCTTCTGACCGAAGCCGAAACGGGAACAATACTAACTCCAGTCAATGAGACTACAGGCCGAGTACGTGTCTGAAGACGTCCCAGAAAGCACTGGGATATCAAACTGAGTGTCGCGCGCCGTACAGCCTGACAACCTGAAGTGCTGATCGGGTCTGCCGTTTCTCTTGACAGAACGACCCCTTTGGTTATTAGCCGCCACACTATGATATTCTACGCCCCGTTTTGGTGCACTTCATGGCAAGCCATCCTGGACTTCACATTCCAGCAAGATAATGGTCGGTGACACGTGGTCAGAGCATCTGCATGTTGTCTTCGTGCTTGCCAAACCATACCTTTTCCCGGTAGGTCGCCGGGTCTCTCACCAACTGAGACAATTTGGAGCATTATGTACAGTCCCGAAACCATTCCAGGATTTTACGGCCTAACACACTAATTGGACAGAATTTGGCACTGTAAAACTCAGTAGGACATCCCACAAGTGTATTAGTCAATACCAAGCCCAATAACTGGGAGCATAAGGACAACAGATGGACAAACTCGATATTGACTTGCTCAATTTATGAAGCTCTTTGTCTTGGAAAATTTATCAATTTTTTTTTTTAATTTAATCATTCCTTGCCCTAACGGTTTTCGTCCCATTCGGATAATTCCTCAGTGGTCCGTCACTTTTTTCCTTTATTTTTGTCGTAGAGACATGCGAACACTTGTTTCACACTGTCACACAGTCTCCTTGTATCAAGGACACAGTCTTGTAAAGTCATCAGATGACCAAAACGACTTGCAGAATGATTTAGATAAGATATCTGTATGATGGGAAAAGTGGAAATTGCCCCTGTATAGGGAAAAGTGTGAAGTTATTCACATGAGTACTAAAAGAAATCAGCTAAATTTCGATTACGCGTTAAGTCACACAAACCTGAGGGCTGCAAAATTCAACTAAATACTTAGGGATTACAATTACAAATAACCGATCACATAGATAATATTGTGAGTAGAGCAAACCAGAGACCGCGATTCACTGGCAGAACACGTAGAAGGTGCAACAGATCTCCTATAGAGACTGCTTACACCACGCTTGTCCGCCCTATTCTGGAGTATTGCTGTGCGGTGTGGGATCCGCATGAGGTGGGACTGACGGATGGCACCGAAAAAGTACAAAGAAGGGGAGCTCGTTTTGTATTAATGCGAAATAGGGGAGATAGTGTCACAGACGTGATACGTGAATTGGAGTGGAAATCATTAAAACAAAGGCGTTTATCGTTGCGACGGGATCTTCTCATGAAATTTCAATTACCAGTTTTCTCCTCCGATTGCGAAAACATTCTGTTGGCACCCACCTACACAGGGAGATATGATCATCACGATAGAATAAGAGAAATCAGGGCTCACACAGAAAAATTTAACTGCTCGTTTTTCCCGTGTGCCGCTCGAGAGTGGAACGGTAGAGAGACAGCAAGAAGGTGGCTCATTGAACACTCTGCCAGGCACTTTAGTGTGAATAGCAGAGTAATGACGTAGATGTAGATGTAAGTCGATGGTTATCTGACTCAGAGCTTTAACTGAGAAACACAGACTCACAAGCGTCCCAATTACAAGCGTAACTGCAGAAGTAGAAACGTTTGTCATTGTTTCAGAGCCATGCTGAATTTCTTATTAAAACTGAATCTGTGAAAAAGTGTCACGTATGGAAAATAAAAGGAGCGACCCGCGCTCATTCATTTTCTGAGCACAGCTCCCATTCCGTGTGCCGCGGAAAAATCGAGCGCTAGAACAAGGGGCAGTATTTCGCCATTCGTATCGCGACCGCAGTTTGCATACTCAAGAGCAGCGCCCCCGCCCCCGCCCCCCGCCACCGCCACCGCCACCGCTGCGTTGTGTGGGGCGGCTCGCTCGGCTCGGGCCGGCTGCAGCAGCGCCGCTATCTCGATCGCGGGTGATTTACCGCCGTGTGGAGCCATCAATTTCCCCTCTGCGCTGCCCCGGACTTGTTTACGGCGTTCGTAACAAGGGGAATTTCTGACGAAGTGGCTTCTGGTGTCCGGAACACTCCGCCATACCCGGTTCTGCGAATTTCTTAAGCGCCGATGGCTGTTTTCCGCAGAAAGTCGCCTCCACTCTCGGAGAAATGCTTTGAGGGTATACCTGAAGCACTTCCGTGCGTACATTACCCCGCATTTCAAAGAGCCTCATCCAGATCGTGGCATGTAAACGTCGAGACTAATGACGTGTGTCCGTAAATTATCTTTAGAATTTAAGACTTTAATAAGCTTAAAACCATACTAGATATCAAAAATGTTTTTCGTGTTGTAATAAGATATGAAGTTTTTTTTTTCATTTCCCGGCTGACGCAATTTTCACGATAAAGCGGACCTGAAATCCTGATGAAATGTGGACGTCACAGGAGAAAGCTCCGTGTATGTCTTGGTTTGTACAGACGATGTCCGATACACAAGTGCAACGAAACTTTCGAACACAGTATGGAAGGCGACTATCGTCATTACCAACTGTTCGGGCTTGGCATACGTCGTTTATGGAAAAGTTAGCGTTCACCATAAACAGGAGGCTCGTCCCCCATCTGTTTCAGAAACCAATGTGGATAACATACGGCAGGTGATTCCAAGGAGTCCAACAAAATCGGTGCGTACGCCGGCCAGAGACTTCGAAATGAGACGATCAACACGGCACAATGTCTTACGTAAGAGGTTTTGCCTATATCCCTGCAGCCGATTCAAGCACTAAGCCTACGTACAAATCGGTGAAGAGAACTTGATGCCAATCCTGAGCGGTCCACTCGGCATGTTGTTGGGAACATCAGTACCGTGCTGCATGGTGTCATGGTTGCTAATATGGACTTCGCCATGGACGTCGGTAGTGAAGCTGCGCATCATGCAGTCTATTGCGCACAGTTTGAGTCGTAACATGACGTCCTGCGACTGCACGAAAAGCATTATTCAACATGGTGGCGTTGCTGCAGGGTTTCTCCGAGCCATAATCCGTAGGTAGCGGTCACCCACTACAGTAGTATCCCTTGGGCGGCCTGAGCGAGGCATGTCATTGACAGTTCCTGTCGCTCAGTATCTCCTCCATGTCCGAACAACATCACTCAGAGACGCCTGGAAACTTCCCTCGTTGAGAGCCTTCCTGGCACAAAGTAACAATGTGGACGCGAACGAACCGCGGTATTGACCGTCAAGGTATGACTGAACTACAGGCAACACGAGCGTGTACCTTCTTCCTGGTGGAATGACCGGAACTGATAGGCTGACGGACCCCCTCCGTCTAATAGGCGTTGCTCAAGCGTGGTTGCTTCCAGCTTTAGGCCGGTTTAGTGACGTCTCTGAACAGTCAAAGGGACTGTGCCTGTGATACAGTATCCACAGTCAACACCTATCATCAGGAGTTCTGGGGACCGGGGTGATGAAAACTTTTTTTGATGTGTGTACATAGCTTAAGTTGTAAAGTTAATTTATTTACATACACTGTACTTGTAATTTCACCGATGCAAGTAAAGTTAAATATTAGGTTGGCCCCGTAGGTCCTAGCGCCTTTCTTTCTTTTTTGTTTAGGTTTCCACAGAAATAAACAGAAAATCAACAACAAATAAATCAATAACTTCTTGTCCATTGTTGTTTACAACTTCTTCCCAACATTCAACGAACCTTTCGTTGCCTCGACGTAGAAATAATCTGGTTTCCTCTCGAAGATATCGTCCAACTAAGCATTCACTTGTACATCATTATTGGACGGAACGAGATGTAATGCAGTCGAGAGGAATCATACCAGAAGGAAAAACATCTCGTCGGTAGCCTACGGAGTATGTAGCAACACATCCCAACCAAGAGTTTGAACCTTGAATGGCTTCGTTGGAGAAGTGAGGGAGTTGTCAGGATGCAGAAGAACGCAATGTCTCAGATCAGGTCGTTTTTGTTGGGTAGCGTTTTTGTGTCGCAACATCTGTTCGACATAAATTTCTGTATTGAATGCTTTGCCTCGATCAAGCAATTCGTTATCGATCATGCATGTCTTTGATGTCGCAATTGCCGTCTTTGAAACGCTTAAAACAAAATTGAGCCGAGCCGTGCTAAGAGGTACCGCTTCTTCTCTATATACTTGACAAATCTCTGCAGCTACCTGTGTGGTTTAAACGCAAAAAACCAGAAGGTGTCGACGCTACTCTTTTGTGTAGAAGTCACATTCCATTCTAATGAGCTGAAAAGAACAGAAAGCATATCAGCGTAGAGAAACTAAACACACTATTTTTGGAGTAGTTATTTATCGAATACCATAAAACGCATTTGCTAAAACTTGTTATTTTTTTACACTTATTTTTCACTGAAACAAAACTTCAGGACTTGTGGGCCAAACCATTAGATCCGTCAGATGTGCACCAACAGAAGGAAAGTTAAATTACATTATATATTAACATTTTCCATCCACTCTCACTCCGAAACACATATACTTGTAAAACTAAAGTTCCTACAACTACGTAAAGAACGCGATAGAAACAATAATAGAACTATAGCAAAGGCAGCCTGCAGAGTAGCAATTATTAAAGTTTTTGGTGTGAATGTTGAAGAAAACGTAAACATGAACCAATCACAGTACGTAGCATACATCTGAATCCAACAATTTAAACAGGTTTGGCTGTGGCGATGATTGTAATTTTTAAGTTCAAAATTTCAGAAAGCTAGTTTTCTTCCATTCACCAAAGACTCCGTGACTCGTTTTATGGGGAAGTTCTAAACCCACAGGTAAAAACAAAGTAATCAGTGCTCAAAAAACATGTGAGGAACATATAATTTTTAATGTGAGGACCATATTAAAACTGCAGATCATTTAAGCAAATTAAAAAACTAATCAAGTAAAAATATCTACTATATCGTTAGTGAATTAAAGGTACCGATAGAAAAAAAATAATAGGGTCAAACAGGTCAGTCAGTTCTGTTTCGAGAGATCTTGATGTCCTAACATTTGGATTATGAAGAGTGTTTCAAAATTCTTTTACAAGATTGTATGGGCTACAGAGCGGACTTGGTAAAGATTTGATAAGGAACCGATAGCCAGAAAAATTTGTGTAACATTTTAAATAAGTTTATAGGTCGGAATCCCTTCAAATCTCCGACTTCATGATAGGCACGCAAAATGAGAACATCGCGCCGTCATTGATCTTTGTTGTAATTATGACATCACATACAATTTTCGTCCGACCGCATCAACAGATGCGACGCAACGGTTCGTCAGCAACTAGGAGGGTGATTGTGGTGCTCCACGGACGTGTTGCACTCTCGACTTTGAAGAGCACGTTCTTCAGAACGTAGACTCCAAAGACAAGTGCTTTGAACGATTCCAAAACCATGGACTCCTGCACAGCACACAGGTCAGAGCACATTGTCTCCAGCGTGTGCGTACCATAAAGTGGGAGATCAGAAAGTGAAGTGATATTCAAACTTATTCTACATCCAAATTGTATATTTCTGAACATTAATTCACTATCGGAACTTTATCTACTATGTCCCCTCTACAATCCCTAGGAGCCTGTGATATGAATTCTGAAAAAAACTGTAGAATTCGGAAATAATAGCACCTTCAGATTTGCATTGTAGTCTTCTTATGAAAACCTTTTATATATTTGCTGAAATTGCTGTGTTAATAGAGTACTGGAATACTAGCGTCGGCAATACAAACTGCCGTCTTCAGATCGACAAAACCGGGCATTTGTTGTTGCATCATAGAATAATTCTGTCACAATAAGAACTTACAATGTGGACAAAAAATTTGAGGCATTATAACAATATGCTACGTGTCCCACCATAATGTATGAATTTGCATGGTATGTACCACTGCCCGCTTTTATGGAGCTGAAGATGAAATTTCGTTATTTTTGGAAACGTTATTGGAGATATCAGCGATCAGAATATAATCTTCGAAAATAACGATGTCTATTTCGCAAGGCACATTTATTGACAAGTGACCGGTTTCAATCGTCACCAGGTCATTGTCAGACTTATAACTACATTGATGGATAATGGTTGTGCATGGAGCAGAAACCGCTGAGTGACGATAGTCAACTGCCTTGTGATCTAGACTGTTAAAGTTATTTTCAAAGATTATAGTTTGTGTAGGTGAACCCAGTAATCTGGTAATGTATTAACATAGCCATCTTGGCAAATAGATGAAAGGTTTCTATAAGACGACTACAGTACAAATTCATAGATCAGGTCAAGCTCTTTCTAAAGTTATCCATCTAGCTTGTGATGGCTTGGACTGTGGCATTGGAGTGAGTCTTTATCCGAAAAATGAGAATGGTGCTGTATGCGTTATAGCTTTTGTCAGCAGAATGTTGGCTCAATGGGACACAGTTTCAGAAAGGGAAGCTTTAGCTGTCGTATGCTGACTCTGAAAATTTCGTTACTATTGAGCTGGTAGGACACAAAAATCATATCTGGCCATGAAGTCTTATCCCAACTGAGCAGTGTCCCAGGGGCCCTGAAAATATCCGTTGGGGCCCCCATTCTGAAAGATAAATTACTTTTTCCCCACTTCCCCCACCCCAATTTTTCTCTCTTTACTCAGCACTTCTCACACTTGGGCATATAAAAGGCCCAGATTATCTATTTATTTCTTCGTGATTGTTGGAACTGTCAGTTACAACAATAATAACAGTAATTACCACAACCATTACAAAGGGTCCTACGAGCACATCTGAGTTATTAATTTTTATTGAAATCATCACACATTTCTCAAATTGCCTGATTTTTTCACCTAGGGAAATTTATGCTCGAGATCGAAAAACCCATGAAGTCAAGATCACACATGAAATTTTATCTGGATGAATTACTAGTTTCGGCTAACAATGTGGCCATCTCTAGATCATAAAACATTTTTTATTAGCGTTGGTGCTTCACACATCGTTAAAATATTTCTTAAAATAACAACATCCATACATAACATAGTTTAAAACATCTTCCCATTATTGGTGGCTAGCGTAATTGAATGATGATCATAACCAGTTCCTTAAACGTGATGGAAGTTTATCGATTAGAACAATCAGAACTAGTTTTGTGAACACTCACAGTGATTGGGAATGAGAAAACATGTATATTTCATAACAGGTTTATTTTACAAATTACTTTGTTAGTTGAAGTTTGACTGTTTACACGTATATTGCTTTTAATTCATTTTGAATGTTTTAATTCTTGAAAAATTATGACCTACAATCGGCGATAAAACAGCCACTCGTAGGACCTTTTCCAGCTGCAATGGAGACCCATGTTTCGTACTGATTAATGCCACTGAGGAAAATGTTGATTTAGAGAAAAAAGTTTATGCGAAGGGTAATAACATATCAACTGCTTTTCTTGCTGGACAAAAAAACTGCAAGATACTGACTGCTATTTAAATTCATTTCGAAGTGTTCCATCATTTGACAGTTCTGTTAAATCCTCCTATTGTTAACAAATGCTCCGTTATAATCGTGTCGATTGTGGATCGAGTCATACTCAGATGAAGGTTCTGGAAATTTAGCCTCGAACTGTTGACGAAGGTCTTCGAGATATGTGTTACTCCAATCCAACTAATTTTATCTTCAGCCACCCGTTTTCCTTCACGAAGTCACTGAAACAAGAAAACATCTCCATTACCCTTCTCCCAAAAACGGAGCAACCTCCTGGATTAGAGAGAAGATATTACTGTTTCAGCCTTGAGGTGATACGTTAAGAGCGTTAAGTTTCTCAAAAAATGTCGGCCAAGTTACATAAAACGTTAGAAGCCATTTCTCGTTGAGTAAGAGAATCGTGAGTGTAGGACTGCTGTACAGTAAAAAAAAAAAAAAAAAAAAAAAAAAAAAAAAAAAAAAAAAAAAAAAAAAAAAAAAAACAAGAAAGGGACATAGTTCAGCCTCCAGCTCCACAACACGAGGAACTACATTACGACAAGAAACCAATGTAATTTCGTGAGCAATACATGTGAATCATGAGTAAAACCCATTTCCTTGCAAAGAATGGATTTTGCAATAAAGTAGAATACCTCTAGGTATGTTCTTAGAGCTTTCGAAGGAACAAATGCCTATTTTTACCAGAATCTGATATTTCCTTTTAGTCGTTGCTCATGGCACAAAATTCGACTGATTACATAGTCTGGATGTTTTGTTTGCATGTGGCCTTTGTTTTATAGGCTTCCTGATATCGTTAGCTAAAATTTCCAAACAAAGGACATATGAAACTTCGTGGCAGATTAAAACTGTGTGCCCGACCGAGACTCGAACTCGACAGAAGTAAAGCTGTGAGGACCGGGCGTGAGTCGTGCTTCGGTAGCTCAGATGGGGCAGTCTGCCTTCGGCAGGGCAACGGAGCTGACGCGTACGTGTTGACCGCGTGCGGAGCGCGAGCTCGCCTTGTTTACATTCTGACGGCCGTTGCTTAAATGCCGGCTTATCTTGTACGATCCATGGCGAACCGTTACCGTAAATCAACACTCCGATTTACTTTCTGCAACGATTATGGCCGACCCAAAGTACTCGAGGTGGAGCGTTTTCTGCGAGAGGAAGTGAAGATCCCGGCGACCGATATTATCGGCATACATTTGTCCATCGTGAGCAGCACGGTCCATGTGAAAATCGTTGACGACGCGGCGTGCGAATGCATACTACGTGAGACCAGACAGGGGCTCCGCTTCTGTCATGCTGATGGCAATGTGCGAGAGGTAACCGTCGACCACGCAAGCTTAGGTATGCGAACGATACGCGATTTCGAATTGCCATTCGAACTTCCTGCTGAGGAAGTCGTCGCGGCACTATGCCCATACGGCACAGTCCATGGCCACACTGCGGAGAAGTGGACACAGTTTCGGACGTATCCTGTCCTAAACGGGGTCCGACAGGTCACCATTGATCTCCGGAGCCACGTCCCGTCCTACTTACAGATCGGCGGATGCCGTGCAATAATTATATACGACGGCCAGCCTCGGACCTGTTCCGGGTGCAGCAAAGAAGGCCACCTTAGATCCGAATGCCTACAACGGCGTATTACGCAACTTCCAGCTGCCGAAGGACCACCCACGTCGCTACCTACAGTGCTACCGGTGACCTACGCCGCTGCTCTAGCTTCTCCTACCGCTTTGCAACGTCGCCCGGTCACCACCAAC